>NC_133206.1:26937623-27042623 GCF_958299795.1 Porites lutea | reverse complement strand
GGCATCTTGGAAGAGCTTCGCCATCCACCGAATCAGCCGTTTAAGGACTCTACAATCCTGTCAACTGAGCATAAACAAGTCTTCGTCAACGATTGGCTTAACGAAAAACTGAAGAGTGGTCAGTCTGACTTTGTGCTGATTTACCGCGCTTCAAGAGACGGGTGGAATTCATCTAACTTTCACGCTCATTGCGACAATAAGGGGCCAACTGTTTCCGTGGTAAAAAGTGGAAATTATATTTTTGGAGGCTACACTGAGCAGTCGTGGAATGGTAAGCGCTTTTGAATTATTTACCGCACTTAATGTTAGCTCTATTTTAGCCATTTTCTCGGATCCTCTCCGAGAAGTAGGAGCGCGAATTCCTATCCGGACAGCAGCTGGTAATTGAGTCTTCACCTTGTAAGAGGAGAAGCCACCGGATAAGTTGCTGCTGTGCAAAATTATTTTTGCAAAACAACTTTTTTTAAACTGAATGCCAGGGCAAGAAAATTGCGTGAAAGTCAAAGCCCTATTTTGAAGGCAGTTAACACACACTCAGACAACACACACGCACACACGCAGTTTCTGTTTTGGCTCAGAGAGAAGTATGTTGTAAAGAAAAACTGACAGTCAAAACGAGGAGAATAATAAACCTCTCTACCACCCCCATGCAGAACAGTTCAGGGTGGGTGGGTGGGTAAGTAATCTAGTAAAATGCCTCACTAACAAACGACCAACGAACAGTGAAATATGATGGGCAACTGAAGCTGATACTGAGAAGGTTCGGTTTTGCAATTTATCCCTTTGAGCACATGCACGTCCAAAGAGGGTAAATTATCACTGGTTACACTTACTTTAAATGTTTCAACTTTCAACAATGTGCATTTTTCTCGGAATTTCATAACTTGCAGATTGTTTTGCTTTCTAACCATCCTTTTATACAAAGACCAAATTTTCTATCAAGATTACTTCGATTCATAGGGATTTACACAAAATGGCACATCTAAGATAGCGGATGGTTTCAGTTCCTTCTTTAATAGCAAATGACATCATCGTGACATCACTGCTCTTGTTAAAGATTATTAATGTGTTCGCCAGCTTTACAATTTTATCAGTCACCATGTTATTTAGGTGTTCTTCGCTCTATGGCTACGTTAAAAGGAAAAACTGGGGAAATTTGGGTTCTCCCAATAAATTAAACCACGCGACTTCATAATGACGTCAAATTGCGTTATTGTGTCAATCAGGGTGTACCTAGATGTTAGAAATGATGAGTAAATCATTCTGCGTAATGTTGGTGACTGTATCATGAGCGGTTTTCAAGATATAGAGGGGGAGGCGGCATCCGAAGGCCCCCTTTTCCGGTCACAGGAGGAAAATAAAAACCGGGTCCGAACTTTTTACTGTTGTATCAAACTTTTGCACTGGCTCTTTCTTCAGCTTCTAACACGGAAGTCTATCACGTTCTGTTCAGGTGTTCGCTTTGTCAGTTGTATTTGGAACCAAAAACTTTTTTTTAAAACCTCTGGAGATCTTCGTAAAAGTTGCCTCACCCCTCTCCTATCAGACCATTTTACCGTATATTTTCCTCACACCCTACTCCCCTAAGTTGTTATGGTACGGTGGCTAACGAAGGTTTCATTTTCGCGGTCGGTGATCTGGCTAAGTGCGTCGGTGAATGGCAACCTTTGTTTCTCGAACAATAGAGGCACTTTAGCTCATAACTGTAAAAAAGACCTTCAAAGGCCGGGGTGAAAATCTCTGTCATTGTTAACTCAAAGTTTGGGGATAGTTCAGAGACAATGGTTTGACGTGAAGCTTTGATTTAGTAATTTGTAAGTAATTTCTTTGCTAACGTTAAGTTCAAAAGAAGTGTAACTGATGTAATACTATTAAAATATGAAAGAGACAGCTGCGACACCACCCATTTTAAAAGGGTCGTATTTCGAACTGTTTTTTTAGCTCCTAAACACAACGTGTTCAAAAAACCTCAAATGAGCGATCGATTGAGCAATAAATTGATTAACTGATTTATTGAGCTAATGCAAAAATTATATATATATCGATCAGTAGCAGGGGGTGGGGAAGGCGACAGTATTGTTTTCCACCTACGTTTTTTGACCCACTCCATCTGCCAGTGTGACGTGACATAGTAACGGGCAAGAGCCTCGGGTCGCTTGTGCAAATTAGCAGGGGATACCACAGTTATTAGGACGAGCGAAGTCGAGGAAAAGCTAAGAAGCGAGGAAATATCGCTATGTATCGCTTATTTGACCGAACGTGCCTCAGCTTTGGTGTTGCTATAATATGCTAACGTCAACCGTTTTGATATTGTGTGTTTATTGTATAATTTTGTTAATTTGTTTTGCGGCCGTTTTGCGGGATCGACATCAATTTCACGGGACCGGCAAGGTCATCAAAACTTAAATCCTTTTTCACTCTAAAATAGGCAAGGTCTTGTCTCCAGAATAGGAGGTTCCATTCACAGATCACACATGTTTATATTTCATCTATTCTTTTGCTAATTAAACCGGGCTAACTTCATATCAATCCTTTCAAGTGTGGGCCTCTGTTGATTTCCTAATTCTCCACCAAATTCAGTAAAGCTAGTTCGATCGATTATCTATATCGATAGGCCCGTTGAACCCGAAATAATGCGAAATAGCTTTGAAATACGCGGTTAAGCTAATTTTCCTCAAATGTATATTTGAATTCACGATAAATACAGCTCCACCAGCTTCGAACGGCGTCTTTCATGTCTTTGGCAGACTGAAAAATGGTTTTGATATAACAAAACTAATTACGGTGTTACGGTGGTGCAGTGGCCAAGGAGCTGCTTGCACGTGCAGATAAACCGGGTTCGGCTCCCGGCGACGCTATTTTCTGTTTCTTTGTGCCGTTTTTTCTTTCTGTTTAGTCTTTGTTTTTTAATCCTTAGTTTTCCTTTTGGCCTGTTTTCCTTTTTTCTTACTGCTGACCCTGCTGAACATGCACTTTGGATCAATATATATTTTACGCTTAAGTCCGGAGTTTTATTTTGGAAAAGGGATTTCAAGAGCTCTTGATCTGTATACTGGCCAAGCTTACGGCCCAAAAAACCCATAAGCTCTCAACACATGTCCCTCCTCTGAAACAGCTTAATTTTTTTCAGTGTTAGTTGACGTCATGACAAACAACACACAGTACACCACAAACTGTACTAATTTACATCCAACACCCACCAGTGACCCACTGGCGAAATTTATATTCCCTTTGGTACATCGTTATAATCATCAATATTATTACCCTAAAATCTCCACTGGGTTTGCCCACAAAAAATAATTAAACAAAACCTTTTATTGGTTTTCGGGATTTAGTTACAAAATTACAGGTGTATGCCCAATACAGTACTAAAAGGCGATAAAGCAACAAGATTCAATGCTCACAGTCTCTCACGAATATCTATATCATTTAGCTTCCTCTTTCAACGCTACAGCTAAGCGAACTTTGAAAGGATTGATATGGGGTGCCACTAGCTCTGAAGAGCTGAAAATACGCTCAATGTAAAGTATAATTATACATCCTTTGATGAACCTCCTATTGCTGTGTCTAAATTCCTCAATCTTGCTGTGCACTGGCCCTGAAAAGTGTGGCCGGTCGGTATGATTGCCCGTAAAATTTGCTCGACGATAGAAAGGGATCTTTAAAATTCATTACACCACCGGACGCTTCACTCCAAAAAAGTTCTTAAGTCTAGTTTTCTATAACAACAGAACCTTAAAATCTCCAAATCCAGGAAATCGGAACCGTATTTCCGTGATAAATTGGAAATTTTTATCAGTCTCTTCGATGAACACTTTAACCGCCATTTTGAAAGTGACTGACGAGAGACGTGACGTCATACTGGTAGACGGACTGAACCACCGATTTCCTTGGAGACACCTCCCCTCCCCCCGATCAGTAGTCAGTTAATATTTACAGCCAGAAAAACAGAATACAGCACTATCCCTTGAGTAACAGCAATCGTTTTTCCATTAGTTAGCCTAAACAGGTACATAGAATCGAATAGTTATGAGCACCAGTCTAGCTATTTTGGTTTCTAAATAGGTTTATATTTTGTGGACAAAAAAATTTTGCAGCTTTATCAAAAGGAGGCTGCGAACAACAGCAAACGTCATCACTGATGAAGGGATCGGATGGGTTCTGAAAGCTCTGCTAAACTTTCAACAAATTGTAGTAAGGAGGAAGTTACGGCCTATTTCTAACAAAAATCTAGATTTAAAACCTGTCTTGCATATAATTTTAGGCTTCCAACAGGAATGATTCAGATCACTTAGGGCCAAATTTTGTGTATCAAAGAACTAAAAAAAACGAAGCATATTTGTTTCTAATTTCAGTGGCTTCTGCGTGGACAAGTTGCACCGAGTCATTTTTATTCAGCCTTGTGAACCCGTCTGGTGCTGGACCAACCAAGATGCCACTCAAGGGGAATTACAATAATTATGGAATTTACTGCGATAGTTCATACGGGCCAACATTTGGAGGAGGCCATGACCTGCACATTGCCAGTGGAGCAAATGCAAATTCAAAGAGCAAAAGCACTTTAGATGGTACTTATCAATGCCCACCCAATGCAATTTCTACATCATTCCTTGCTGGTCAAGAAAGGTTTCGTGTCAGTGAATTGGAAGTATTTGTATTTAAAGCCAACTAAGATGGGAATTCATGCTCTAGAATGAATGCACTTTTTTTATGAAAAGGTGTTGAGTGGGCATTGTCAAGTATTACATTTTGACATATCAATTTTTCCCTTTTTTGCTCTTTGCTGAAGAACTCGCCAATAAATAAACCTTTACTGAGTTTATCATTGTAGTACTGAGCTAAATCATGGCACAAAAAACGTTGATTAACAATTGGGAGGTGCTAGTGTTTAGAGTTAGTTTCTTACATTCCAAAAAATGAAGAAGAATGGCAAATTAGCTCAACATTTAGTCGGACCATAACATTAGCAGGGGCCTAGCTACGATTTTTTAAGAGTTATGCACAGGTTTCCAAATCAGCTCTGCACCTCTCTCAAATTTTTTTCATGAGGCTGACATGCCTTGTATTTCAACTTTCTGGTCGGTAACCGCACGGTGAGGTAGTTATCTGGCTTGGTCTTCAGGTAGCGCAGTTAAGTCGGCTTCGCGTCTAGGGAAATCGAGGATAGAAACACTGTAATCATGATTGTTGATACATGGCAGAAGTTAAAACGGGGACACGTAAAAAATTCCACTATTTTTTCTAACTCGTATACATGTACTGTTCACTCTCTTTGATTTGTTTTTCTATCAGTTTGTTTTGTTTCCGGCGACACTTTTCAGGTACGCACATGCGTACTTGCATACAGGTAGCTAAGCTCCTGATTAAAGCTAAATTTACAGGGAATAGAAAGAAATGCTTCGTCGTTATTATAAAAAACGCCAAAAAATAACAGAATAGACACTGTAATAAGGTCACAGATAGCTCTTTGCGTTTACACCATGACGTTTTTTACAAAACGGTTGTGAATGTATAAATAACTTAGTTGGACACCAGGGGGTGGTCAAGAGAGTTCAGAGTTTGTTAGTAGACTGATGTTGAAATGGACGGATTTGATTGATTGGCGTTTGACCCGCGTATCAAAGTAACTGTGAGATGAAATAAATTTGTATTCAGAAAGTAAACTTGGATACTGAAAGCAAATAGAGAAACTGACATTTTTAAAGGATGATAGTTTGAGCCAATTGACTCAAGCTAACGTTTCGTAACCTCGGCACGACAAGCTGATTTAGCCGAGAGAGAACCGCAGGGGCGGACAAAGTTGAGCGCAAGGGGCAAGGCAAAGGGTAAGACCCGCTTCTTGTATATGTCCTTACCTCGCGTTTGTTCGTGGTGAGTAAAAATGTTACGAAAATCAGAGACAGAAAAAGGCCGAGACGTTAATTCCGCGCTGAAGCACTCGTATCTCTGATCCATCCGTGCATGCGGTAATGCATCGAAGAGACTGTTTAACCCTGCAGGTTTATTTCCGTGATTGGTTCTCAGTGCTACAGGTCCTTTTGCTATAATAAACCCAAGAAAATGAGATAGAAATTCAAGAACGCGTAAGCGCAGCACCTTTGAAAGTAAGAAAGGCTAAATAAGCAGTAATCTACCTTAAAAGGTTGCTATTTGCCTACTGATCTGATTTTCTACACGGTCACCCAGCCAAAATTTCAGTCCAGGAGGTTCATATTGAAATTCTTAGAGTAAGATCTCAGACGCTGCCTTCCGGCGTTCTTGGCATACGCCCCCATGAACACGAAAACCTCCCCACGAGCCAAAAAACCCTCAGTTTTATATTTGAGTCTCAATGCATTTGGCGCAAAAGTACATCATTTTATGCCTTTTTACGTGGTCATTCGAAGGTCCATCAGCGGTTTGTAGGACAGAGGCAGTACCTTCATTTCTCTTAAGACCCGGGGCGGGTATTGGTCCGACCTCCTGCTCAATATATAGTCTCAATCGGTAGAGCGCTAGCTTTAGTGCAGAGCTAACCCTGTCGCAGTAAAAGATATGTATAGCTCAGTTCAACAGCAAAGTGGCGAAAAACAGGGCTTGAGAGCCAGCTTCTGAACTGCTCTGGTTGGTGTCGACCACGACCAGTTGAGTTGATTCTTACTCTTACCCAAAGTTGGATACTTTACAAGATAATATGCTGATTCAGCTAATGCTTAGTACGGTTTTACTTTGAGATACCTCTAGATAGCAAGAAGAACATGTCCTAGACCTGCGCGGTTACGTCATTATGTGACTAAACACATCGGTTTCTGCGTCTTTCAGCAAACGTTTCCAAGAAGGAAATTCCTTGTAAATTAATATTTTTTATCTTATCAGACAGTTAGGTGCAAAACCAATCTATAGCCATGAAAGGCCCTTTTTATGAGTTACAGTCCCGCGCCGGCCATTCTCGGTAACAAATTAAGCCGAGTGGCTCTTGGGACGAGAATGCGCGCAGGCGTTAGCCTGCACATCCGATGATCAGTGGCTTTACACTTCTTCTTTCGGTATGTCATGGAATGTTTCATGGAACGTTTTTAAAAAGACATTACTCGGTCCCGTGCTGCGCTGAACAAGATGTCTGCAAAAGAATAAACAATCCAGGCAGCAAGCTTTGGAGTACTGGAAGAGGCTGTCGAGTTTATGAAAAAGGCACACGAACTTCATGAACCAGCAAGCTCTTGATCTGCGCAAGGAGAAAGAGGCTTTCGAGTCAGTTGCGAAGAAGCTTGACTATGTCCACTTTACTTCCACCATCAAGCTGAACGTTGGTGGTCAGTATTTTACTACAAGCGTTCAAACACTGACAAAAGATAAAGGATCAATGCTACACGCCATGTTTTCAGGCAGATTCGACACAAAGCCTGCTGAAGACGGATCTTACTTCATTGATCGCGATGGAACTCACTTCCGGTATATTCTGAACTACCTTCGAACAGGGTATCTTCTTATCCCAGATGACAAATTAATCCATAAGGAGATACTCGAAGAGGCTGAGTTCTATCAGCAGTGTATTCGTGGAATTGTTAATCAACTCCACCCTCCGCCGTTTTTGGGATCCAAAATCTTGTCAGATGAAGAGAAACAATTCATTCTGAACAGTTGCCTCGAAGGTCAATTAGACCTCCGTCATTCTAGCTTTGTGCTGATTTATCGTGCCTCAAGGGACGGGTGGGAATAAATCAACTTCCTTGCCCATTGCGATAATAAGGGACCAACTGTTACCGTGGTCAAGAGTGGGAATTATATTTTTGGAGGGTATACAGAGCAGTCATGGAATGGTAAGCACTCAGTTATTATTAAAAAAATATTTTAGTCCCTCTCTCATTGGACCCTGCAGAAAAGAACATGTTTGTTTCACATGTTTTGTCTCCAAAAGATGGCTTCTGTTGTATTAGGTCATGTACACAGATTGTTTTGTCTCTTATATCGCTCCCTTTGTTGCGTGTTGTTGTGAGTTGTTACACAAAGTTTGTAACCAGTTAAACTTCCAGCATGACTGCCATTCAGTCAACGGCCTTTGATCTTACCGCTTTTCAGCTTTCCATGATCGCCCCAGTTAAGAAATCACTCAATCATTCGAGAACTGCAGCGAGCATGCGTGAAACGTGCTAGGAACAAAAAGTTTGTCCTCGCAGCGATTCGACAGTGTGAAACAATTGGTCTACCCTGGCTCCAGAAGTCCGTTCTCAAACTACCCAGGATAAAATATACCTCATTTCCACGCGAGAAATCAGTTCAGAATCTGAACTGGGTCGCCGATTGGTTAGTATAATAAATGCTCCCACGTCCGCAGGGATTTAACGATGTAACAGGGGACTTGATTGGCTTCATCTAAGAACTTCACCGTATGAGACTAAAAACCGGTTTCGATGTTCATAACAACCAATATAATCCCGGAGATCTCTGCTTTATCGTTTTCTTTTGGAAGTGTGGCTAAGCAATCTCTAGCTAAACTATGAAATGATATATTAAGATAGTAAAATTTGTAGTCAACAATAACAGTTGAAACTTGTGTTGCGGCAAACAAAACCATTTTTCAGAGACCAAGAACGTGGCTTTACTAACTTTGCTGTTACAACAAATGGGAAAATGGTCTTAAAATGTGAGATCACCTCACGGAGTACTCCTGGGAATTCGTGGTTGACGGTGTGCCGCCCGTTTCTCCAAATCCTGACCCGATTTCAGACCCAAAAATGTAATTTTTCTCACCCGTTTTCAGACCAGACCTCTAAAATCCATACCCGTTTTCAGACCTGGCCTTCAGGCAGAAATTATGTTATCATTACCTAGATTAGAGCGCAAACAAAAAAGTTCTTCAAATTCATTTCGAAGTGGCATATTTTTCTCTCTTACTCATTTGGAATTGCACGTTCATACAATCCCGTAATTCCCTCAAAAACCATACGTTATTACAGACCAAAATGGGCAAAGTGTATACCGTCCCGTTTTCAGAGAAAAACGGCGCAAAAATCCTACTTGATGGGGCGACACATACCTATATAGCTTATATAAGGGAGTACTCCCCCCGGACTGGGCTTGCACTGAAAGAGAGTATATGTAGTAGGACCCATAGTTCATTTCCCTATCCTTTTTATGCCAAGAGATCTTATTTTTATAATTCTAATGATTTATTTCATTTAGCATAGAGAATGGAAACCACTATGGAAACGTTTTCGAAACTTACAGAAACCAGTGTACGTGATCTAGTTCTTAGCTCTGCGAAGAAAACGCGCATGCTCGATCCTATCCCAACACCTGTTGTTGTGAACTGCCTGGATGTGTTACTTCCGATCCTAACAAAACTATACATCACATGTCTCTAAGTTAGAGGAAAGGGCTGTATTCGAACAGATTTGGTTTGATGTAGAAAACTGATGAACATTGATTCACATATGACTGTTACAAGACTCATACAAACATAGTGTGCTCGTCGTACCACTGGATAAAGATAAGAGATGGATCAGGAAGGTCGCTCGAAAATTCACGTCCTCATATTACTAAAATAGGGTAGGAAAACAGGGCCACCCAACGACTGTTTTCTGTAGAACATCTGTTCGGAGAAGCAAATATTGCCTATCTAGAATATTCTATTGCTTAAGAACGGCTATCAAATTCTAGATGACCGTTCCATTCATGTACATTTTTCGAAGCTTATGTAATCAATTTCTTACAATTTTCTGAAGTTTAATTTTTCATATTTCACTCCCCAGGTAACGCTATTTTTCGAAGAAAAAAGAAACCTAAATTTTCGGAATCGAAAATGTCATGGAGAGACGAATCAGAAAAATTTTCACTTTCGTTAAACGAAAAATTGCATCTAAAATTTTTGCGAAAATCATCTGAAGCCCTTGTAATTTCGAAAAGGCTCAAGTTGCCCTAAGATGACCGAACAGATACAAATGTTATAGGGCGCGCGCCTTGAAATGCATTTCACAGGTCTTAGCTAGTACTGTCTAGATAGCCTAAAAAGTGTCTTTAAAGTATTAAGGGTAAACTGTCGCAGGGTGCCCCTGAGGATAACATGTCGAGATAGCGAATCACAATAGGTGAAGTCAATTATTCACTGTTCACGCCTTCTGATGTCCAAAACTGCCATTAAAATTGTTCATGAAAACCTTTTCTTGATGTTTGGAGGAGGGAAAACTTAAAACGGAGCAAAAAAGTCATCTTCCTTCTGTGTCGATTAACATTCAGTTCCATACTTCAGAATGACAAAGATACATTATAATTCATGCATACACAAAAAGTAGAGTGATTCTCTACAAAGGAAGGAACCGCATTGACTATCAAAAAATATCGATTAGGGTGAAGCCCTGAGAATACTGATTAGGGTTAAGCACTAATCAAATGAATGCTAATTAGGATTAAGCCTGAAAATAGTAGGTGCTTTCCATTTTGCCAAACCAACCAGTTAGAAACCAGTGGAATTATCAAGAGACCAGACACCAGAAGGTGTAAAATGGGCTACCATAAAACCTAGACTAGATAGAAATTATGTATTGTATGAAAACAAGAAGTTTACCACAACAGACAGCTGACTGCGTATGAAAGGAAGAAGTAACCCTGCTAAACCCATTCCCATGCCGGATACCGATACCACCCCAACCCACGGGTCTCATTAAACTGTTTGAACTGAAACTATAAATAAATGAAAATGATAATTGATGGTCGATACAAAGCAAGCTAGGCGGGTGTACCGTGTGGCGCGAAATTTTTGCGGTCGTTTATTTTTGCGGATTGGGCATTTTTTCTGTTTCGCGGAAACTAATTTTTTTCGACTAGGTGTTATGAAGCAAGAGTGTAGCGTAATTGTGAGATGGCGTGATTTTACTCCTTTTAAACTTTGTGGTTATAGTAATAGTCTCCCTCGTCTGTCAGATTTTACTGATTGCGGGGTTAAACATTCGAAGTATTCAATTAAATTAACAACATAACTGAGCGAAAGAGAACTTGCTGACAGATCGGATTAAGAACTAAAGCTTATAGATTCAAGAAAGGCACGATTTCGTGTAGTGTGTGAGTGAGCCGGAGTGAGCCATTGTACTGTGAGGATTGAAGCTGTGAAATAAACCCTGTTTTTGCTTAAGACTGTGATATCGTGAAGAACAGCCGTACGGCATTCACGACAATGGGACACATTGCTTTTTCTTGCTGAGAATTAATTTTCAAAAAGTACCGAGTATCCATCCCCAGCATTGATAATATTTTCGTTCTTGTTAAGTACGTGCAATCAGGGTGTAACAGAAATACAGATTTTCAAACTTAACAGTACTACGGTATGTGTACATTATGTAAAACCAATTCATTGTATACGGTTTTTTTTTCTGAATTGAAGAGGCGAGTTGTAATTGAACAGACACGATTTTTTTGTGCTTTTTTTTTGTGTAGTAAATTTTAGTAAGAGTATTTTTAATACTCTGGAGTAAATTTTTGCTGCAAAAATGTTTTCGTTAATCTGGGAGGGGGGGGGGAATTATTTTAAATTTGCGTATCGCTGGAAAAATCGCAAAAGTCGTAAAAATTAGAACCCGCAAAAATTTCGTGCCACACGGTATCTCTAGTTTATCTGAACTTTTTTTTGTTTTGTTGACAACTTGTCTCTATATTTGAGGAAAACAATAAAAAATTTCGTCCCGTTCGTAGGAGAAAAGCTTCAGCGCATCTGAAATTTTCTTAAATCGCGTGCACAATACCAATGAGTTGTAGTTAGAGCGGCGCACACAGTTAAATTGTCTAAACTGAACCCACCTGGTTCGACATGGACTGAGTTTTTAAGTTGTTTTTAGTTTGTTATCAGTAGTATTTTTATACACTGTTGGAATTTGCTAGATGTCCTTATAAGATTTTGCAAATAACTAATGTAGATGTGTAGATGAACCGTCCGGGTGAAAATGAACTCATTCAATGTTTTTAACTATCATAGAAGGGACGTCTGTCCACAGGCTAGCGCGTGCATAAGATAAAAGTGTTCGTTCCGGAGGTCATATATGGCGCCAGGAATGGGCTCCTCAGTGGCGCTCTTATCCCGGGGGATACTCCACACAATAAATACGCGATTACAATAATTGCATAAATGATGATAACAACAGAGAAAGATAAAATCGATGAAATCAATACAAAAATTAAATGTAGAAGCAAGGATACTGTTACCTAAAAGCTGGCTTTTGAAGTACTGAATTCTTCCATAAGGCTGTTGAGTTGATCAAAAACACTGTTGAATTTCACTGATCCAGTTGCTCGTAATAAGGAACAGTTTGAGTTTAACAGTTAATTCGGGCGATTCTGTTGGCGCTTCTAACCAAGAGAGGATAAAGGAGACAGAGAAGGCATCCCCCATACACACCCTATTCCATAGGTAATTTGTCTCGAGTTATTTTTAAGACCACAGATACCAAGGGGGATTAGACAACAGCCAATCACATAGCACGAATGTGTTCCGCGTGGATGACCCACGTTCAGAGCCACGCGTCCTTCACGAATTGACGCAGAACAAAATGGCGGAAAACGCGGAGAGCGATATTGCTATTCGTTTTGTCGACGAAAACGACTACAGAGAGATTTCTGCTAAAGCTGTGTCAGCGAAACGGAAATTAAAAAAAGAATCGCCCTTCCTCTCTTGTATGGAGCTAACAGTAGTGGAGGGAAATCCTTAACACACTGAATATTCTCTCAGGATCATTTACAATTTACAGTTTGAAGAGAGCAATTTCTGGTTTGATATTTATTCTTTTATTAGTCTTTTATTATGCAACAAAAATAACACTTGGCGTCTTACTTGCTTTATTGTATAAACGACCCGTTTCAATAGACCGGCAAAATTTCTCATTTTATTAAAGCACTGAGGCTACGACAACTTCGAGTAAACTGATTTTACGGGTTGTCAAAGAGTCCAGCGATTCCCTTTTCCCAGGTGAGCGCCGACTCATTTCGCTTCAATATTCGGGAATGCTCTCGATCTCTTTACGCTTTCATTGCCTTTCGCCCGACATGCTTTGCACGACGTTTAGTCATGCAAAACCTCCACGAATCATCCACGCAACGCGCGAGGTAACTTTATTCCGATTCTAAAAATAACTCGAGACGAATTACCTATGGAATAGGGTGTGTATGGGGGATGCCTTCTCTGTCCCCTTTATCCTCTCTTGCTTCTAACTCAGTAGGTAGCTCACTTACTGTACAAGGTTTCCTGATAAAGACTCACTCGGATGAGTTCGCTTGTAAATGGGTCTCTCGCATAGTATCGTACATTTGTATTCGTATGCTTCCACCGAAGATAGATTGCTAATAGTTTTGAGTCGCTACGAGCTCCTCCGAATGTACTCTGCTGAAGTCCGCTGATCTATTTTTCGCATTCTACGCATACACTTATATCTTGCGCATGCCCTGAACACGCCAGAGTACAATTTGTGCCAGAAGGAAAAACCGAGCCCAATTTATAACACAGGCAGCCCAGTAAAAATGGAACGACATTTTTCAGTTGAAACAAAGTTTCCAATCGAATCAAGCGACCATTTACATTGGGACCGAAATTTTGAGCTTCTCGGTGGTTTGGGTGCCGACTGGACTGTAGCTCCGATATTCCCGGACCAAGTCCTGCTCGTGCTATCCTGGAATTTTTTCCTTAAACATTAAAGAGGCTTACACTTTCATGAACATTTTATCAAGCAAAAACTTCGAGAGACAGAAATTTCATGCAGGAAAAGTGAAATGATGTCATTCTGGAGTATGAAAGCGAGTGCTTTTCTGCCATATTTATTTTGAAGGAAAATTGGTACTCACTGTCACTCGGCCAAATTTTTTAGCTGGGGCGAGGCTCGGTTCCAGACCTCGCTGGCCAGCCCCCCTCCTTTGTCACCGCTTGTCACGAAATCGTGAGTTAACGACTCTATCATGGCGTTGTTTGCCGTATGTCAGGTATTCTTCATTTTCGCCATCAGTTTTGAAAAATGTAGTAGTTCCTTACGCACTTGCGAGATTGATGATGAGTATGAACAGATTGAAAAACCAAGTTATGAAGCACTAGGAGATGCTATTGGCCACATGAAGAAAGCTTACCGCATTATGAAACAACAAGCTCTTGATCTTCGCAAGGAGAAAGAAGCATTCGAATCCTCTGCAATGAAACTTAAACATGTTCACTTCGCCTCAACCATCAAGCTGAACGTAGGTGGTCAGTATTTTACTACGAGTCTTGAAACGCTTAAAAAAGATCCTGAATCGGTTTTACACGCCATGTTCTCGAAAAGATTCGACACAAAGGCCACAAAAGACGGATCTTACTTCATCGATCGCGATGGAACCCACTTCCGGTATATCTTGAATTACCTACGCACCGGGCATCTCCTTCTCCCGGAAGACAAGTCAGTCCGTATGGAATTGCTAGAGGAGGCAGAATTTTACAAGATTCGAGAAATTATGAATGGCATCTGCCCTCCACCCTTTCTGGGATCCAATATCTTGTCTACTGAACAGAAGCAAGTACTTGTCAACAGCTGGCTCAAAAAGGAACTGAAGCGCCGTCATTCCACCTTTGTACTGGCTTATCGAGCCTCAAGAGACGGGTGGGATTCCTCTGACTTTCATGTTCAATGCGACCACAAGGGACCCACTGTTACGTTAGTCAAGAGTGGAAATTACATTTTTGGAGGCTACACAGAAACGTCTTGGAAAAGCTGGAATGGTAAGCATTTTCTTCAGTAGCTTTTGAGAGCAGGGTTGCAGCTCTTTTTATTTCGTTCTTATTTGCAACTCACTAGATTCTGCTGGGCAAGGTCAACATAACGCGCGGAAGTCCAAAAGGAATTGCTCAGTAGCTCGCCGTACATTATAGGGAACAAGGGCTGAAAATTACCACCAAGGCTGCAACACTAGGGGTACGTTTTCACGTACTATCAATTTTGAGTCTTGTAAAGCTAAACGGCTTTTTCATTACGTTATGAAAGGGCCACTGGGATTCGCTTTCCAGTTTATAGGTTTTCATTATTGACTTTGTTACACATCTATGTATTACATGCTTCGTTGCACCAACAAGTTATTACCATATTATCGCACGTATCTTTGCATACTTTACGCCTTTGCACACCTTGTGAATATTTAGAGATTGCAGCGCAATAAATATTCATATGCATTTTAGGACATGTAACAGAGACGTTAACATGATGGCAGTGGGTGGTTCTTTTCTCCTCCCTCACAGCATTTATATGGCTTAACAATTAAATTTATCGGCAACCATGGCTTTAAACGCTCCTTCTTTAGATTTTAAAACAACGGGAGATGATAAACACGACATTGAGGTATAAATTGAAGAACTGAAGGACTACTGCACCATGCAAAACTGACTCGATCCGTCGAAGGAGACAGAGGCTGCAAAATGGACGAAACCAGAGAAAGTGATGGCATGTTTTCGGGCGTAACTATCCCCTGCGGGCATAGCGGACTACAAATACAGTTTAGGGCTTTCAGCAGAAGATCTGGCGAAACCTTACTTGGTCATTAATGCCCAGAAGAATTAGGGCACAAGCATCGGGATGTCCGGTGAAAGATAGAAGTTTCTTCGCCTGCTGTAACATGAGGATGAATCGATCACCTCTTGGGAAACGCGTATACGAAATCAAGCTTCACAGTGCGAATATGAGAATTTCGCTGACGAGTTTTATGCGAAACCAGTTTATCGCTGAGTTAACGTCTGAAACCCTGCATGTAAAACTAATTGGTAAAGGCCAAAGACACCGAGACGCCGCACAAGCCAAGGTTAAGTTGTGGGAAGTTGTTTAAATCGCTAAAAGTTTTGAGGCGACTACTTTTGCGAACCAGTTAATGAAAACTGACCGAGGCACCCAGCAGGAGCAAGTAAATTTCACGAACAAATCCACACCTGAGAATCAGACCCCCGCTCCACCAACGCTACTGTGTTTTTGGCGTCGCGGCAGCCATCCCAGTGCAACATCATTGCCCTGCGTTTGGCAAGAAATGTAATAAGTGTGGAATCGTTGGTCATTTCGCTCGTACATGTTAAGCAGGAACAAGAAAGCAAGCAGGCAACGTACAACAGTCAAATTTCCCTGATGATGATGCAGATGAGGAAGCGTTTGTAGCGAAATGCAAAGCAACACCGAGTGTGCAAAGAAGTTCTTCGCTCATTTACACCTTGTTCACGACGGGAAATCGAACTTGTGAGAGCACAAATCAACTCAGCTTCAACTTGTAACACCATGCCCAGCGATTTATTAAGCCACTTATTTCAAAGACCAGAAGCAGAATCAGCTCATATGGAAGCCAAACAATGCGGCCAAAAGGTCAAGTACCCTAATTTGCGACAGAAGAGGCAGACTACAGACAATAGATCTTCCTTGTGGCGGACGTCCCGGGCGACAAACCACCACTTCTAAGGGAAATTAAGGCATGGACGGTTTTTTCAATTTCCCTCAAAAAGTCGAGGGGTGGTCTATATTTTGAGCATTAAGGCCTATAGCGACAAAACTTGACTAAAATAATGACTCTCAAAAGTTTATGCGATTCCGAGTAAAAGAATATGTAAATAAGGTCACGTGACCTTTAACGGCCATTTTGCGCGAAAAAAACTTAAATTAGAAATGGCACCATTTTACATTAGCAGTCAATCAAAGAAGTTGCAATTAAACATGTCCCTTGATGAACGACTAAACGTCTGTGCCCGGGCTTTGGTGAATAGTTTATTGAAAGTGAAAATAAACGGGATTTTGTACTAGTACCCAGTCCCCTTATTAAACGATTTTCGAATTTCGTTCCTGTCTAAAAGATTAACTTAAAAGGCCCGGACACAGAAATGATGTACCCACTAGTCTAATGAACTATAGACGATAACTGCAACTTCCAGAAAGTAATTAAAAATGGTGCCATTTTGCCAAATAGATTTTTGTGCTAAAAATAGCCTTAATAGGTCACGTGACAATTAGTAACTCCACTCATCATTCAAAGTTATTAAATTTATACCAACGAAGTCTGTCCTTAAGTTATTTTGTGCTATATTGAAAGTTTAAGAAGTTAGACCACCCCCCGGTTTTTGAGGAATTAAATAGAAGACCCATGCCTTAATTTTCTTGAGTTCTCTGCGGAAAGGATGTGCAGGCTCTGGAGTATTTGAAGATTTATGCCCACGAAACAAACGCAGTTGAGGAAGAGATTCTGGAAAACCGCCGCAAATTCCTTCCTCACCCGGAATGCTAACGGCGGAGGACATTTTTACAGCAGTATGCCAATGTGTTTAGACCGGGGCGCGCGAACCCCTCGGAACACCTATGCATATTGAGTATATTGAGTTGGACCCCTCTGTTACACCTGTACATGCTCCATTACGCCGAGTGCCCGCGGTAAAGTTAGACCTGGTAAATGAAGAACTCAAAAGGTTTTGTGAAGAAGGGATTATTAGGCCTGTTACCCAACGTACAGATTGGCTGTCTAACATGCTGGTTAAAGAAAAACCAAACGGCAAACTTCGCATCTGTATTGACCCTGCAAGCCAAACCATAAATAACGCGATTAAGAGACCCAAATGCGCGATACCGACCATCGAAGAGAAGCTTCCTTGACTAACAAAAGTCAAAGTCTTCACCATTGTTAATGTATCTGAAGCATTCCACACCATTGTACTGGATGAAAAGTCCTCTCTACACACGACATTTCAGGGGCAAAACGTTCGCTATCGCTATAACCTCATGACTTTCGGTATTGCCAGAGGCGACAGCACGAATTCTTAGACGGTTTACGCGGTGTAATTAACAGCGCTAGCGCTGATGATATTTGCGTGCATGGGTGTGGCGACACAAAAGATGACGCTGACATCGACACTTACCGAAACTTGGTGCAGCTCTTGGAGAAGTGTGCTGAACACGATCTACGATTTTCTCCGAAAAACTGTCAGTCCAAACCTCCCTTTGTCACTTTCATGAGACACAAGCCCACCCAAGGGACACAAGCCTACCCCCAGGGGTAGAGCTGATCCTGCCAAAGTAGCCGCCATCAGAGAAATGCCAGCTCCAACTGAAAAAGCTGCAGTGCAACTCTTCCTGGTAATGTGCCAATACCTGTCCAAATTCTGTCAAAAAACTGTCCGAAACAGTCTTGCCATTGCGGACCCTTACCAAAGATGACTCCGTATTTCTTTGGTCTGAAAGTCACGAAACAGCATTTAACTCACCTAAAAGTGTCATCGCCTCAATAACTGCTCTGCGCTATTATGGCCCACACCCCCCAGTGACACTTCAAATAGGCGCATCTGACTATGCAATAGGTGGGGTTTTACTGCAAGAGAGACATCCTGTCTGTTTCTCTTCACACACCACAGAACGAAACAATTCTCAAACCGAGAAAGAGTTTCTTGCGATCGTATCCTGCATGGATAAATGGCATTACTTACTTGTACGGCAAACATGACATCACAGTCCACCCAGACCATCAACTCCTGGAGACAATCTTTACGAGACCTTGAGTAGAGCGGCCCTGCAGATTGCAAAGAATGATGCCGAAGTTGCAGAAGTGCAAGTTCACCGTTAGTTATAAGAGGGGGAAAGAGCTTTTTGTAGCAGACACTCTGTCTCCCGAAGCCACCAGTGTTCATGATGACACAAGCCGAACAGTCATGCAAGAGTGCGAAGTGTTTCGTGTGGAACTGGCACAAATGGATCTGGGGGCAGATAGAGTAACAGTTAAAACAATGAACCGGATCAGAAAGGAGACTTCAAAACACCCTCTTCTAGCAGTATTGCATAAAGGGGTGCTGAGTGGATGGCCTTTAGAAAGGAAGGAAGTGCCCGAGCAAATCAGAGTTTACTAAGATTGAAGAGACGAGATCACAGTGTGTAATGGAATCCTTTACAAGTCTCATCAAGTTATCGTGCCCACATCCTTGCGACCTGAAATGTTACGGAAGATACACAAAGCTCACCAAGGCGGAGATAACAGTATACGACGAGCACGCGAATCAGTGTACTGGCCGAGTATGCAAGCAGCGATTAGGCAGACATGTTCATCTTGAGGAGTTTGCGCACAGCACTTAAGCGAGCGACCTCGAGAACCCATGGGGTCACACCACATACATTGTCGGCCATGGTCAAAAGTGAGTGCAGACCTATTTCAACTCAAATGGTAGCAATGAACTCGTCCTGGTGGACCACTCAGTGACTACTTTGAGCTCGAACCTTTGCGAAACGCATTGACTAGCACAGTCATACGAGCCATGAAAGAAGTTTTGCCCGATACGGAATTCCAGACGAATGCATAACTGACAACGGCCCAAAGTCACGAGGACCCGTACTTAGCTCTCTTAGTGTACCGAAACAAGCCCCAACAAGGATAAGACCATTTCCCTGCTGAGCTCTCTATGTCCCGAAAACTTCGGGACATTATCCCTACAGCTACCAGTCTGCTCGTCCCAAAAGTAGCGTGTCCTAGCGTTGTAAGGAAACACTGCAGAAAGGAGAAATAGGTTCACAGAAGGGGAGAAAGTGTACCTCAAAACCTGCCCCACAAACAAGTCTTAACCATAGATCTACGGGGAGGTGGTAGAAAAGCCCACTCCAAGGTCTTGTGTGGTCAAGACAGCAAGCAATATATGGGAGCAGCAGTTCCCCGTGTTCATTTCCAAACAAGGAGAGCGAAATCAGAGCCAGCTGGTGGACACGGCACTTGAAATCGTACCTATAAGCACTCCGGGCAAGAACAAGAGGGACAACCACCAAACGCAGACTCAACAGAAGAAACAATGCCCAGCACACCCGGAATTGAATCAGAAGACACGTTACCTGCAACGATAGAATGTGGACCGCGCCGATCACAACGTGAGCGCGGACCGCCACGTAACCCACTGCAAAATAGGAACTTAAAAAAGCCTATAATCGATTTATCTGGAAACATAATACACATGACTTACACGACCTTTATTTTCCTAAAGGTGTTTTGAGTACGAACTAACACCAGTAAATGTGAAGGGCAAAAACCGAATTAATACTGAATGAACCATAGGGTTTTAATCAATTTAGGGGTCAATTATTGCGCATTTAAATGAATGGCTTGAAACCAGAGAGTTCGTGCGTATGTGATCAGAAGTAAACAAGGGTACATAGTGCGTTTCGTTCAGTCTTTTTAATATTCAAGGACTGTGAATACAGTGCTTCGATATTGCTTAACTGGGACAAAAACGTTAGGGGAGTTATGAAGCGGCATAATTTTCTGCCATGAAAAAACGTTAGTCACAGGTGAGACAAAAAGTGAACTCGAGCGAATTTTTAACTCATATTAAGGTGACTCGACCCAGTTTTTTTGGGGGGGTACCATCCTATTTTGAATCTCTCTGGTATCCCCACCTTTACTTTTATCGTAAGTCTAACACATAGAATGGATAACATATAGATCAGTCTACAATATAACATAAAATATTTGGCGATCGGAGTAAATATCACGTGGTTATAATGCCACGCCCCTTTGAGGTCTGAGTCGAAAATCTGCTGTTGCCGGCATTTTTTCTTGAAAATCTCTCGGCTACACATAGTGCGCATTAGTGCCTTGCGCTGAACAGAGTTTCACCAAAATCGCAAAGACCCAATTCGAGAAATTCAGCGGTTTCCAAATTTAGGTCATTATTTATGCGAAAATGATAAGCAAACTTTACACGGATTATATCTAATAAACTATGAGATTCATCCCTTTATTTTGGGCATCGTTATAACAGATGGGTCCTTGCAAGTCAGCAAAACGCTTTAGGGCCTTGTAAATGCGCGCGATTTCGAGCAAAGCAAACATATAGAAATGATAGTTTTCGCTATTTGTTGACGTTTGTCAGCGTTTAAGAGTCCTTCTCACGAAAAAAGCATTTTCTTAAAAATTCGTAGTTTTTTTTCCTTCAAATTTTTTCAGGGCCACAATTGATTAACTAACTACCCGGACTCTGAATTTCATGGTCATTGAAAAACTGTGGCATTATCTTCTATAAGCCCAAACTTGAGTAAACATTGAAGATTTTTAGCGTTTTGGCTGAGTTTGTGCTTTGGGAGTTGTCTATTGTTTCTAGTCTGTCATTATACAGCATTCTTGTTCAGCACGCGTGCAATGACCACGCTTGGCTGACTTCCGAATGCTCACCGAGATATTCCCGTCACGAGTTGGTTTGATTATTGGCTTGCATTAAACTTATGAAAAGAGGATATTTTTTTAATAGTAAGTAGATTTAGTGTGTAGCACTTCTTGATTTTTTTGCAAAGGCACAAGAAACACGAGAATTGATTAAAAACTGTGAGTTAAACCTGTATGTATCAAGCGATGGCCTGTCTCACTGTACCAAACTGATCATATCTCGGTGAGCATTCGGAAGTCAGCCAAGCGCGGTCATTGCACGCGTGCTGAACAAGAATGCTGTATAATGACAGACTAGAAACAATAGACAACTCCCAAAGCACAAACTCAGCCAAAACGCTAAAAATCTTCAATGTTTACTCAAGTTTGGGCTTATAGAAGATAATGTCACAGTTTTTCAATGACCATGAAATTCAGAGTCCGGGTAGTTAGTTAATCAATTGTGGCCCTGAAAAAATTTGAAGGAAAAAAAACTACGAATTTTTAAGAAAATGCTTTTTTCGTGAGAAGGACTCTTAAACGCTGACAAACGTCAACAAATAGCGAAAACTATCATTTCTATATGTTTGCTTTGCTCGAAATCGCGCGCATTTACAAGGCCCTAAAGCGTTTTGCTGACTTGCAAGGACCCATCTGTTATAAGGATGCTCAAAATAAAGAGATGAATCTCATAGTTTATTAGATATAATCCGTGTAAAGTTTGCTTATCATTTTCGCATAAATTATGACCTAAATTTGGAAACTGCTGAATTTCTCGAATTGGGTCTTTGCGATTTTGGTGAAACTCTGTTCAGCGCAAGGCACTAATGCGCGCTATGTGTAGCCGAGAGATTTTCACGAAAAAATGCCTGCAACAGCAGATTTTCGACTCAGACCTCAAAGGGGCGTGGCATTATAACCACGTCACATTTACTCCGATCGCCAAAAATTTTATGTTATATTGTAGATTGATCTATATGTTATCCATTCTATGTGTTAGACTTACGATAAAAGTAAAGGTGGGGATACCAGAGAGCTTCAAAGTAGGAGGGTACCCCCCCAAAAAAACTGGGTCGAGTCACCTTAAGATCACGGTAAAAAATATGTTATCGATCATTTCATCTATTTTCCCTGTTTAAAGTTCGTGCCGATCGATGAAAGCAACATAGGTCACACAATGCAAAGGATTTTATCATTGTAAGTTAGAAAAAAAATACCAAGAGAAAAATCTTAAAACTGAATAACTTTTATATTGTGGGAAAAAAAATAATGCGTTTAATATGCAAACGGTTTTCATGTAGGCGGTAGACCGTAAATTAGGATCGTCTCAGTGTAATCAATGAGGCCAATGGATCGGGATCAGTGGGCAGTTGGCTGTCTGTTTTAGTAAAGTTCTCGTTTTGATAAAATACAATATTTCTGTCTAGTGTTAGCAGAAGCAGCCCAGTGAATTCTTTTTTTGGCGAGTCTTGTTTTCTTTGTTTGTTTTTTTTTTATTAGTTTTTTTTTAAGAGGGAGCCATCACATGCTTCGTTATACCAACATGTTCATTTACCATTATCGCACGGGCCCTTGCATCCTTTACACCTTTGCACACCTGGTACATATTTTGTGTCCGTAATTGTATAATTTTGTTAATTTGTTTTGCAGGCCATGTTGTGGGATCGCCAGCTTTTGCACGGGACCAGCAAGGTCATCAAAACTTAAATCTTTTTTTTTTTCTTCAAAATAGGCAAGGTCCAGAATAGCAGGTTCCATTCACAGATCACACATGTTTATATTTCATCTATTCTTTCACTAATTGAACCGACCTAGCTTCATATCAATCCTTTCGAGTGTGGGCCTCTGTTGATTTCCTAATTCTCCACCAAATACAGTAAAGTTAGTTTGATCGATTATGGGTGCATCGATCGGCACGTTGAACACGAAATAATGCGAGATACCTTTGAAATACAAGCTTAAGCTAATTTTCCTCAACTGTATATTCAAATTCATGATAAATACAGCTCCATCAGCTTCAAACAGCGTCTATGGCAGAGAAAATGTTTTTGATATAACAAAATGAATAGAATATTTCTGTCTAGGGTTAGCAGTAGCAGGTAGAGTAAAATCTCCTTTTTGGTGGCGCTCAGGCACGCAACAACTCGAAGCAAACCATATCGATCGACTCAATCGCTAAGACGCGGTCAAAACAAAACGCTTGAGGCCTCACCACAGGCGGCCCAGATGTAGTGTGTGTCAATAACATGGACAAAATGGGACTCCCATGAACTAAAATAGCCCAGAAGTCAAAATGTAACAAAACAAGACGCTTTGGAGCGTAACCTTAGGTGCCGCGGTTGTGGATTAATTGTGAATGTGGAGGAATATAGTAAGAAATGATATTTTTCCGGAAACCCTTCCATACAAATTCCCTTACTTTTCTCCTTTTGTGTCACAGACTTCTTAACTTCTTACCGGAAGTCTGCTAGGTGCATGACCCCGCGGCTGTAGTCCAATTCGATTATAATTCCTTTCATAAATAAATTGCGCACGACGTTTCAATCAGTTTCCTATAAATACCAAAAAAATAAATTGGAAACCGTCCAATGGAAGAAGCCAAGAAAAAAAAATGTTATAAAAGACTAAAATATAAACGATTTTTGCAAGTTTCAGGTCTTTGTGGCCCACAGTTTCTGAGTTATTTGCCGGAACGTTTGTAGAGCTTTGTGTGGAGACGCCATATCGGTGTACCGTTTTGGCCCACCAATATGGCCGCCGGAAATCAACAAAAACATCAGGAGTTCATTTTTTCTATAAAAGCTCTTTCTCGAGAACTAGTATACGTGCGCATAAACATATCTTCTAATACTTGAAATGGTTATACTGCAGAAAATCAAGAGGAGAGATTTTTTTTCAACGAGACAGCATTCCGATTTTGGTGTCACGCACTGTAAAAACTCGAAGGTTCAAATTGCTGTCTTTTCGAAATGAAATACGCTACGGGAATGGAAACGTGTAAAAAGATTTACTTTTTCTTTATCGTTAACCTAGTGTAAATAAAAATTCGTAAAACCTGGCTATTTTGACTTTAAAATTTGATGACGTCACTGTGAAAACCATCTATAAGCCCAAAATAACTAATCGTCGCACGCCGACTGTTCGGAGTTCTGCAGAGAAACATAAAACTTGCTGCTCGACCAAATTAAAAAAAATCAAACCTACAAATCAACCATCTTTTACTTTTCTGCTACATTCCGTCTCCGCGATCTAACGGGGCAAAGATATGTAACTACAAACCGAAGGGCGAGCAAAAATAATATTTCTTTTACGACGTTACTTTGCGCTTCTCCTCAAATATTTGTAGCCGTAAGAACTGGAAGTGATCTCGCGATATCTCCAACCAGAAGCATGCTTATGCTCTAACTCATTCCGGTGTCACTACGTCAAATACCCAAAGCAAGCCGAAAAGTAACAAATTTGCGTGCCGAATCTTTAAACGTACCTCGTGCATAACTTATGGCTATTTTTCACATGTCAAATTACCTTGCGTCGCAGTGGTGCAATTGGCTAATTCCTGGACGGTTAAAGTGGCATTTTGTCGAGTTTTGCAATCGTAGGTACTATCCACTAAAGAAGAATTAAAAGCTGTCTACAAGAAAACGGACCGTCTCCACGCGAAGCGCTAATTTGAGATTAATCAACGAATCCGCTCCGCGATTGACCGAGAAGCAGCGGTACCGTCCCTCCCATAGCACGTGCTATATTGTCGCGGACGCGGTCGCTATTTTTGAAAATTCAAATCGCCTAGTAATCCTGCCCGTTTGCGGTTAATGGCGGAACGTAAAGGTCAAGTGTTTGTTGATGAGCGAGCGATTATCGTGCAGTCGCGATGGATTTGGGGAGCCGCAAGCCGGAACCTACTTTACCTGCAGATTAGCCGACAGCAATTTGGAGCGGATTCGTCGATTATTTTCAAATTCATAGCGCTTCGCGTGGAGATGGTCCGTTTTTCTTGTAGCCAGCCTTTAATTATTCTTTAGTGGATAGTACCTACGATTGCAAAACTCGACAAAATGCTACTTTAACCGACCGGGAAAGACAAGGAGACGTTCAGTTAAAGGTATGTTAGCTTTGTTTTGTTATATTTTGACTTCTGGGCTATTTTAGTTTATAGTCCCATTTTGTCAGTGTTATTGACACACACTTCGTCTGGGCCGCCTGTGGCCTCACTAGCCTCGCTTTTGCGCCACTAAACCCGGGCCGGCCAAGAGGTTCGCCATATTTGCATTCGATGTATGCAGTTAACAGTTTGAATTTTAACCATGAATTACGATCGAAGAGAGGAAAGCAATTCTGTATCATTTAGACATTTCCAAACGATATATCTATCTATCGATATTTCTTGGTTTGCCATTTGAAAATGTGTTTTACTTTTTGCATGAGTTAAAGTAAAGAAGTAGTGACGTCAGTGGACGGCATTAACGGCCGGTCAATTCAGACGTTACTGAGGGAGTAAAAACGACTCGAAGTAATTGTCTGAAATTCAGGCTAGCTCGTTTCGAAGTTAGCAAAAAGCTGTCAAAGTTTAATAAAAAACTTTCTCGAGTGGCAACGGTAAGACGCGTAGCACTGTAACACGAGCAAAGTATATAGCAACAACAAAGATCACACACTTACGATCAAATTAGCGATATTTAACAATTATTCGCGGAAGGCGAAGTTAATATTTAGCAATTAATGAATTAGGCTGAGTAGGATTTGAAGAATTAAGCAGATCGAGGAGGGTGTTATTTGGCCTCGGTGGATAACACCCTCCGAGATTTGCTTAATTCTTTATTTCCTACAAAAGCCGAATTCATTAATTGCTTTATTATTCATTCAAAATAATTCCTAGTTTAAAAACATAGCTAAAACATGCTTACCTGCATCGATATTAAGTTTATCTTCGATAGTGTTCGTTTAGATTTGTCGCCAGCTCCATAAATATTCGCCAAATAGCATATGTTGCCTTCCGAGTTGTCTTCTTGCTGTTTTTGCTATGTTTGTACCCATTACCTGATTACTTGGCCTAGTTCCAGCTGTATTTCTTACTCTTGAAACGAGTGAAGTGTCCACCATTTTAGTTTTCACAACGAAATCAACTCAACCTCGTCCCCAGGTCTTCTCGGTTAACGGTGCATTAACCTGAAGAGGGCTACATTTTTGACGTCATTTCCTCGTCAAACACCAAAATCTTACCAATTTGGTCATCAGTAACTGGTTATGGTGAATTATGCTTGTGCTTTTAGCCAATCAGAATTGGGGAAATATTTTGAATGAATAACGTTGAATAATCCCCGAGACGAGGTCGAGGGGATTATTCAACAATATTAACTTCGCCTGAGGTGGATAATTGTTTTAGTATATTCGAATACACGAAGTGATCTCAACAGAATCAGAAAAGAAACCATTAAAAAAATGATTAGTTTGATTGACGGATGAATTCATGCGTGAACACGAAGCCGTAAACAGTGAATGTGCTTCAAACATGGGAAATGATGGTTTTAATCTTTTTGTACCGATTTTTTAAACTTTAGCATCAACGGTTTAAAAGAAAATGCCGAAAATTTAAAAAACTACCCAATTCTGAGAAGAAAAGTAGAGCTTTAATTGTCGCTGTCAACTCACCGTGAATGAGAAAGTTCAGTTTTTGTCGCTTCTTCCAAATGCTGTCAACAACGGCTACGATCAAGGTGAGCGTTGTTTATCTGCAGGATTCTTTGCCTTGTTAACTTGCTGGCAAGTACAATTTTCGAAAATATTTGTCTTCCTTTTTTTCTCCATAAATTAACTTCTATTTATAGGCAAAATTGGTCTTGAGAGAAAATCCCGAAATCACAAAACAGTGACAACGCTGCCTCGTTTTCCTCTGTAGTGGTAAACATAGCTTCGAGCCTACAAAAAGTCAGCTACAGTAAACCACTTCACAATAAATCATGCTGTTTAAACCCCATGATCATAAAGTCTTTTCTTACCTTCAAAGTCATTAACACTTGGATATTCTTGTATTTTCAAAAAGTTCTTACTATGAAACTTTGGCAAAATACCCAGTTCCCGACAGCGATTTTGTTCTGCGTCATATTCGATTCACCGCCTAGCGCGGTGAATATTTAACAATTATTCCTCGAGCCCGAATGGGCTCTGAGTCAATAGCCCATGAGGCCGAAGGCCGACTGGGCTATTGAC
Source organism: Porites lutea (assembly GCF_958299795.1). NCBI lineage: Eukaryota > Metazoa > Cnidaria > Anthozoa > Scleractinia > Poritidae > Porites > Porites lutea. Next base: position 27,015,311 of record NC_133206.1, on the reverse strand, counting down.
TCAGAGGCCATGGCAGCGAGAGGAATAATTGTTTTAGTAATATCCAACAAGTTGGTCAAAAATATCGAGAATAAAAAACTTTTAACTATTTATAATTAAAGCTAGACTTTAACCTTTTTATGCCGCCAAAACGCCCGCGCTTTTCGCTACTAGTGGGCTATAACATATAGCCTAGTAGTAGCTCAACCAATCAGAACGCAGCATTGATAATAGACCACTAGTTGGATTTTACTAAAACGTCACAGTCCGAGATAGCGAGCCAATTAGATTACTTGAATCACCAAGATCACTGAGTGTGTATATACTAAAAACTATATTACTAGCTTCTTAGCTTTTTCTCGACCTCGCTTGTCCTATTGACTGTGGTATCCCCTGCTAATTTGAACAAGCGACCCGAGGCTCTTGCCCGTTACTAGATGACGTCACACTGGCAGGCGGAGTGGGTCAAGAAACGTAGGTAGAAAACAATAGAGTCACCTCCCCACCCCCCATAGTTCCGTCATAGGTGAAGGTCAACGTTGTACTTGGGCCTAAGAAAGGCTGTAACTTCGGTGTGTATAATTAAGAAAATCCTCCAACTCTTTGGTGTTTAAAAATCTAGAAGTATTCCATACGCTAACACTAACTGCTCTACTTTGGAAACACTCGGGTTTCCAGGGACAATTGTCCTTTGGTTCAATTATTGTATAGCATAAACGTAAAGAAAACGCCATGCCTTTTTTTTTTTGCATATGTATAGTGAGGGCAGGTTCCAGTGCTGGAGAGCACAAACACTGTACAGATTCATTTTTATTCAGCCTTGTTAACCCATCTGGTGCTGAACCAACGAAGCTGCCAATCAAGAGTTCTGCAAACCAACACGGGATCTACTGTGACGCTAGATATGGACCGACGTTTGGAAATCTTGATCTACGCATTGCCAGTAAAGCAAATGTTAATTCAGAGAGCTACAGCACTATAGGAAACTCTTACGAATGCCCATCTGATGTAAACTGTGAAACATTCCTTGCTGGACAAACTAATTTTGTTGTTAATGAGCTAGAAGTTTTTTCGTTCCAAGTTGACTAACATGTGTACTGTCGCATTTTGTAATAATCATCGCACTTTGTGATACCTGTCGCGATTTGTAATAAATCCATCGCACTTTGTAATACCTGTCGCAATTTGTAATAAACCGTGCCGCACTTTGTCATAAAAAAGCTGTCGCAATTTGTAACAACTGTCCATCGCACTTTGTAATAAACTAAGCTGTCGCAATTTGTAATAATTCCATCGCACCTTGTAATAACTTTTGAGAGTAATTAAACTTACTTCGTCAACATTAATATAACGCCAAAATATGCATAGTACTTCATAAACAAAGATGGAGATGTCGTCTGCTAGCACGTAACATCTCCGCTCATTCAAACATTTAACTTTATTCACAGTCCTAAACATTTTTTTAGATTAATGTTGATTAGTTATCTGACTTACGAAATGCTGTATTCTTGAACCTTGCTATTGTACTAGGTGGCTTGCATTCAATGGTTACCCGGCGGGTGTACTTCCTTATATGGCCAATACGGGGATGTGCCTCTGGACAGAGCATTGCCAGAGTAGAGGATCTAGACAGAGCTAGACACAGTAGGCACAAACAAGCCATTATTAAAAAGCATTTAATTTCTGCTAATCGTGATATCCATCCTACATCATTCGAATAAGGACACCAGGAGAGTTCAAGCTTTCCTTGTTAGATCTTATAACAGGTTGACACATCACATAGTACACCGTTCTTGTCTAACGAGCAATCTTAAAGAAGTAATAGTGGCTTCCATATTTTGGCCAACTAAATCAAACGAGGCCTGGAAAGATTCAAAATGTTTACTACAAATAAAACAAAACGTCACTAGTGGCAAACCTTCGAACCACAACAGAAACCTAAACACAAAATCCAATTAGTCGCTGGCCAATACCTTCGTATGTACCTGTTTTTATAACACTCACTTGGGGTCTTACACTGAGCCGGCTGGGCATTTTGTCCATTTTTCTCACTTGATTTGGTCCCATATAGGAACAAAAGGAGTACTCATTCCATCTTAAAACAATTGTTTTCTGTAAGGAGTCCTCTAAAGCAAATACCATGGGGATGGTAAAAAATTATCCTTCCCTGCGTATATACAACTCGTAAGACCTTGCAATTCTTCCGAGCGTGTTCGATCTGGATTACTGTTTTTTCCACAAAATGGAAAGGGTGGAATAAACCATCCATTACTACTTGAGTTATCCTATCTAAGGATCAAACCAAAGACACAAGGCCAACAACGTAAAAAATGATACCCTATTAATGGCTCGAGATCCTCAAAAACCATACCCTATCAGGCGGTACTTACCTATCTAGCCCATCCATATATGGGATTATCCCCCCCCCCCCCCCCCCCCGCCGAAGACTTCACGTGTCACGTGGCAAGCAAACATGGATTTGGACGACGAATGCCAGGTTATTCATGAATTTTCTGTTGTTAAATGTTGCCTTTCTTATTTAAATATTTTTGAATTTAAACGTGATTTATATCTTTTTGGTGATATGTCACAGGAAGTTTCATGTCTTTCATAAAAGCGTTTCTAGTTAGTCACGTGATTAATCAAGGCAGAAAAATTTATAGCGGAAGACATGCATGTTTGACCAAAGAAAATGTTACGAACATGTTACATGCTAGCAGACGTCATCATCTTTGTTTATGAAGTACGATGCATATTTTGGCATTATATTAATGTTGACGAAGTAAGTTGAATCACTCTGAAAAAATTATTACAAAGTGCGATGGAATTATTACAAATTGCGACAGCTTAGTTTATTACAAAGTGCGATGGACTGTTATTACAAATTGCGACAGTTTTTTTATTACAAATTGCGACACGGTTTATTACAAATTGCGACAGGTATTACAAAGTGCGATGGATTTATTACAAATTGCGACAGGTATTACAAAGTACGATGATTATTACAAATTGCGACAGTACAACATGTATTAGAGTTATCTTTACTCTTTCAGAGAGAGTTTGAAGTTAAGTTTAGCTTTCCTAGTTTCGCGAGACCTTACCGGGACATTTAGCTCAACAGTTGGCTGTTACTAGAAGTTTTTCAGTGAGAAAATAGCATTTGTAAGAAAATACCGCTAAGCTTAGTGCTGCGCACAGATTCTAAAAATAGTTTAAGTCAGATGAGATCCCCGTCAGTGTTTGCTTCTCACTCAAAGGCCTTGTATGCGCGTCCCAGGATTATGGGAGGGAGGGAAGGGGGTACTGCCATATATGGGCTATATAGGTATGTGCCGCTGTGAGGGGTATGGTTTTCAAGCAGTTTACTCTAGGATAAGGTATATAAATCAGAGAGTTTGGGTCTAGAATAGGGTATCATTTTTCAGGAAACTGATCAATTGGTTGGAGATTTTAGTCTAGACTAGGGAAACCGGGGATTGTCTGTCAAAAGAAAATCAAATCGGCAAGTTTAAATTTACGCAACTCATGCGATCAGCCTAAAAGCTACTCTAGGACAGGGGGGATTTGGGGAGTTTAGTCTAGTATAGGGTAGCAAATTTCAGCTGAACTAGCTCCGGTATAGGCCATGGGTTCCAAGGTCCCAGCGACACATCCCCACCCAAAAATCCCCACGGGATGTGCGTTTAAGGAATGTTAAATCAAAATAATGCTTTTTCGTGTATTTTTATCGGATGGTAAACAGCAAGCGTTGCAGCTGGGAAGAATGTAAGAGGAACTTCAGGATCCCTGAAAAAGTGGTCTGCGTCTCTAAGTAAATGCGAGAAATAACGCCTGAAAGAAAACGACGTACAGCTGGAAGTACGCTGTGTTTAATGGAGTGACCAAGCTTGACCAGGCAGCCGGGAAATGTTTTTAAAGAAGTAAATACAAGGCAGTCTGAAATCGTTATCCATTTTCAAAAAGTCTGCAATTTAATTATTCAAAAAACACAAACTGTTTCTTTACAAATCTCAAGAGATTTCAAACACTTCCTTGGGTTTGAAGTAAGACATCGTCGACCTGGGACACATAGAACATGCCTGATCGGCAATGTTTTCAACTCTTTACCAGCGTGACTCACTGAGTCAGTTATCAAAGGATGTTCAGAAAAATTATCAACTGAGTTGTTCAAATACAGGAGCCGATTACTTAGTAAGTAATACTGTGTAACTGAATAAGTCAAGATCAGCAAAAAATGACATGTTCCTGCACAAAATGTTGATTAACCCGATAAAAAGATCTCGTTTAGTCCTGGGGCCACGTCTTAAATCGAGAAAAAATTAACTTGGTACAAAATATTCAGCTTGCTTACTGGCTTAAGTTGTTTGTGTGGCTCAGTGGTAATTAAAGCCACTATCAGAGCAACAGATCGTGAATAATATAACTGGTATGTTCTACAGAAAAATTGAGCCTTCTCCAGCAGAATTTAAATTTTCCAGAGAATTTACACAAGTCCTCTTCTCTTAATTCAAGGAATAATGTGGTCCAGTTTTCTTTCATGGCTAATCCCGCCTTTTTCCATGATAGTGAGTATTTGCCTATTCCAGCAAAATAGAGAATCAACTCCAAGGAAAATCCGATTATTAGTAAAGTTTTCTACCAGAATCCTCGTGTCCAGGTTGCTTTAAATCATACTTACAGCCACAAAGGCTTTTTGTTTTTGTAGCTAAAAAAAGGAGTCATATCTCAAAGACACTAATTGATTTTTTCAACTTCATTATTAATAACACGAAGTATCCAAATCAGGCACCGCTGATGTGCTGATGTGTTTTAGACGTAGTATCGTATTAACTCAGAGAAAACTTTTTTTGTAATTAAAACAAACTAAACTTCGGACACAGACTCTGTAAGAGATGACCCCTAAACTCTTGTTCAAAAGTCCCTGGTTTAAGTTACGTTCGTCCCTACAGAATTGAACTAGAGGCTCTTCGCACCAAAGCAGAACAAACAAAAGAGATTTTACCTTTTTGTTAATTACTTTCCACAACCCCTCAAAGAAATTCTTATCAGTAATAAATACTGGCTTATTTCATTAGTTCAACGGCAACCCACAAATTTTCCACCAGCCACTCCCAACCACCGAAAATATCTCTTATCTGCCCGAAAACTCAATTAATCTCGCAATATTGGCCGCTTTTATACTAACGGACGCATTCAAAATCAACGAGGCCGAAAGACAAACTTACGGGAAATTTGCATACGCGTTCAAAAGGCTGAAACATTCTTTTAAAAAACGGTAATCATGCTTACATCTCAATCATCGCAATCATTGCATCCGCCCAATCTCCTCTTCTTTTTTTAATAAACTAACCACTCCTATATCGAACATAAAGGTTGAAGACTTGTAGATTTAATCATAAGTCAATCTTTTCAGTCTTTATAAGCTTACATTTCGAATTTATTTTTTGTCTGAACGCATTATTTTATGATAGTCGAGTGTATTTGTTTGTATTTTGAAGAAGGAGGAGATGATAAAGCAGTCCACAATTCTCTGATCTGGAGTATTTTTCACTGTCCTTTGCTATGCTTGCTAGCCTAATACGCCCTCAAAGGTAAGCATGCGTGAAGGGGATTTCAAGCGCGACCGAAAAAGCAGTATGGCTGCTCGATATTCAGCAGATTCGAGGGAGGACGTCGACTTTACTGACGAAGGAGAATTTGCCGAGGTCATCCGCCTTATCAAGAAAATTTACGACATTTTAAACCGGGAGACTTTCCGGGTTCATAAGGAAAAAGAAGCTTTTAATGACGTAGCAAAGAAACTCGAGCACGTACATTTTGCTGAGACGTTAAAACTGAACATCGGTGGCCAGCTGTTCACTACGAGCCTGGCGACAGTGAGAAAAGATCCCGGGTCAATTTTGCACGGCATGTTTTCAGGAAGATTTGATTCAAAGCCCGCTGAGGATGGATCTTACTTCATCTATCGCGATGGGACACACTTCCGATACATCCTAAATTACCTCCGAACAGGGCAGCTTATCGTTCCAGAAGACAAAATCATTCGAAGAGAGTTGTTTACCGAAGCTGAGTTTTATCAAGTACAAGGAATGATCGAAGAGCTCAAACCCTGTTCTTTTGAAGATTCCTGCATTTTGTCAGTGGAACAATGCCAAACTTTGACCAGTTGGTTAAAAGACACGACGGCAGGCGCCTGTTACAACACGCTGATATATCGCGCCTCTCGCGATGGCTGGGCAGCCTCTGCCTTTCACTCTTTCTGCGATCGCAAAGGACCCACTGTGGGTATAACATCTTTGGAGGCTACACAGCCCAACATTGGGAATGTAAGTTGTGTGTATGCGCATATTTCTAGTCGCTCGGCGTAGGTATTCGGCCCAAGGTTAAAATAGGCTGAGGGTTTGAGACCCTTAAGCCTGTGGAATTGGGTCTGTCTGATTATGCTCGTAAACGTCCGGCCTCACCCATACTGACCAAGGGCCTCTATAGATATCAGACAGAGTCCTTTCGAAACCGTAAAATACTGACGAGCTACCCTATTTAGATCACCTAGGTTTCTTTGGCTGTTCATTCATTATGCTTGGGTATTCTGCACCTCATTATGCCGCACTTAAATGAGGCCTTTTCCTCAAAAACTTATTTTGAAAAGGGAGAGATTTAGAAGTTATGATTAAGGAACTTGTGGGAAGGAAGAGCATTGACGTTCTATATAACATGCAGAAAACCGTGCTGTCGAGTCCCCTGGACTTTCAAACTGAGTTAGTTTATTAATTTCAAGTGTTTTTTGAGCCATGTCGGAGCCAAATTTTTCCCATTTTCACAATTTACGCGGAAAACAATAGCCTGTTTACAGACCCTCTATTTTCTCTTCGAAGTCCGTCGAGCGCGCGGGATAAAAAATAAAAACCGCGGGGGATTTATTGACAGCCAGCGCAAGGGGGCAGGGCTGGAGGAAGAAGAAAATACTTCTCTTTCTCGCGCTTCGCCCTTGCTTATGTTTTTCAAATGAACGGAAAGAAAAATGACACAGGCTATGAAAACAAGAAAGTTCGCGCGAAGTTAGTTGAAGACAGGGACTGGTGAAGAGACAAGTAATAGAGCCTGCCTGCGCTCCTGTTGTTCAGTGGTGATAAATTTATAGAAATGTATTACATGATATAATTTAGCGTCTCCTAATACTCTGGTCTGCCCCTTGGCCGTGGTCTGATTGTAAGATGTCTGTGAAAGAAGAAAAGGTCGAAACAGCTAGTTGCGGAGTGCTGGATGAGGCTTTTGACTTCATGAAGAAGGCACACGAGCTCATTAACCAAAAAGCTCTTGACGTTCGCAAGGAAAAAGAAGCTTTTGACTCTGTTGCAAAGAAGCTTGACCACGTGCACTTCGGTTCCACCGTCAAGCTGAACGTCGGTGGTCAGTATTTCACCACGAGCCTTCAGACACTGACGAAAGATACAGGATCAATGCTACACGCCATGTTTTCAGGCAGATTCGATACAAAGCCCGGTGAAGACGGATCTTACTTCATTGATCGTGATGGAACTCATTTCCGGTATATCCTGAATTACCTTCGAACAGGGTATCTTCTTATCCCAGAGGACAAGTTAATCTGCAAGGAGATACTAGAAGAAGCCGAGTTCTATCAGATTCGTGGAATTGTGGACGAACTTTGCCCACCGCCGTTCCTGGGATCTAAAATCTTGTCAGATGATCAGAAGCAAATCTTTGTTAACAGTTGGCTGAAACATCGATTAGACCGTCGCCATTCCAGTTTTGTGCTGCTTTATCGTGCATCTAGGGACGGGTGGCTAGCCTCTAAATTTCATGCCATCTGTGACCATCGGGGACCTACTGTCACTGTGGTAAGGAGTGGGGACTATATTTTTGGAGGTTACACTGAGGAGTCGTGGGACAAAGGTAAGCTGTGCAGGGGCGGATCTAGGGGGAGGGTGCAGGGGGTGTGCACCCCCCCCCCCCCCCCAGAGATGACCTGCGGTTTTCTAATACAACTGGTATTCTGCAAAAAAAAAACTATGTGGTTTATTGGTGTTGAAGTAGAGCAAGAGACGAGTGCACCCCCTCCTAGAAAAAATCCTGGATCCGCCCATGCTGTGTATGTGCAGGTGTTCTCGAACCTTAGCCTCAATCACAACACCTTCCGGTAGTGGCACCCACACCAGCTCGACTTGCAAATTAAACCCAGCAGCTTTCTACACAGTTCTATTATATAGATACTGATGAAATACCAGGATTTTTCCTTTTACTAAAAAATCATATCTTCATCGCGCACAGTGAAGATACTATTTTTATCTTTCACGTGTGAGGATATTGGTGTCGCCATGGTTACTAACATGATTAGCCAATTATAAGAGAGCTTCGCACTCAGGTTACTAAGTATTATTGTCTTTATTTCTCCTTTATAACTTCATATCCGAGTTTCATAACATTTTTGTGACAGGCATTTTGGATAGGTGACCACTTTAATTGCACTATTTAGCTGTTTTGGAAATGATTAAAAAAAAAGTTGTGTTTTATGTAGGAATTTCATCAGTATCTATAAAATGAACAGAACATTACATGGCTGCTTGGGGATATGAATTTTATCTTCTCATGCTGAAAGTATCTCTCACTCGTTCCCCTCACTCACTCGTGAGAGATACTTTCAGCACTTGAAAAATAAAATTCGTATCCCCGCTTGGCCATGTAATATCCTCTATTTCTATTCCATCTTGGCAGTTATAACCATAGTTCACTAACTCTCCAGAACTTACTTAGAAATTTGGTTCGGGCTTTGTAAGTACAAACTATTTGAATTAACATTGCCTAAAAAAGCACACATTTTGTTAAACCACCACATATCCCTCATGAAATAACATGTGACAAATTAGTGTAGAAATCAGTCTGTAATGATAATGTGCTGTCACTTCCCAGTGAAGATTCTCTTCTGATTGGTTAAAAGAATTCCCTTGTGGCATGATCAATCAGAAGCACTATCTTATTTGGGCAGTGTGACACATCGTTACTTTCACTGGAATTTCTGTGCTGGATCCTCAGGCATCATTTTGCGGGAAAAGCAATGGTGGGGTTAAAAACTGTCAAGTGGTGGATCCAGGGGAGGGGCCTGGGGGGCCTGGGCTCCCCCCAATTATTCTGAGACCAAATTGAGGCCAAAAAGAATTTTTTGGAGACCCCTCCCCCCCCACCCCCCCCCCCCTTTTATCTGAAGGTCTGGATCCACTACTGCTGTCAGCTGTTTTTTAAGCTAGAATTTTCAGAATTTTTACACTGCAGGGGCCGGTTGCTCGAAGCCTGGTTAGCGCTAACCGTTGGTTAAGAGGTATCAAAATGTATAGGTTTCCATGGTATTTAACGCTGGTTAGCACTAACCATGCTTCGAGCAACCCGGGCCAGGTGTAATGCTTCAATAAGTTACTGTATTTTATTGATTAAGCAGTTGGGCACTTATATTTTCACCTCTTTAAACAAGAAGTGGCTGGGTGCTTATTATTTTTTCCCACCTACAGAATGAGTGCTTATTCGAGGTGGAAGCTTATTTAAAGTTGGGTGCATAATCAAATAAAAAGAGTAACAATATTATTAAAGGTCAAAGTGAAAGACAACAAGAGAATTAAGAGATTAATCATTGTCGTTATTATCTTTAATAATATTAGTAAGCCTAATTAGTAATTCATTTAATTGTAAACTATACAAATGTCTGCAACACAAAAAACCTTCCTGCATGCTAAAAACAAGGGGTTAATAGGAATATTATACATATGCAAAAGTGTGATTTATCACCCTCACCCCCTCACCACCACCACCATTACACCCTCTGCAAAACATGTAAAAATAAACTTTGTAAGGGTCACACTGAACATTATTACGTCACCTCCAGAAATACTAAGCTAGCTGGAGTTACCAACACTCCACCATCAACTGATTCCTCACTTCCACCTAGGAAAAATGACCAACCTTTCCTAATTGATCCAAATCATTTGAAAATTGACAGGCAGACCCTTCTATCATGGTCCACATGGTCCAGTTTTTGGCAAAACAGTGATTTTGCATTTTGTGAAAATTAGGCTTTAAGTCCTAATGTCGTGGGAAAAAAATATTAGCAGTTGCTTAACCCTTTTAAGGCCTTAAGACTGATCAGCATTGAATTTCTCCTTGTTACAGTATACCTATAAAAAACATAGTAGTCACAACAAGAATTAAGAAAGTGATTACAAAAGATGAATAAAGTTTTGTATCTTAACAACTTCTCCCCATTACTTCTGGAGGGAATGACTATGGGTAACAAATGAGAATTTGAATTTTGATATCAGGGTGTAAAGAGTTAAAGTCACTTGGCTCACATTTATGGCATACGAGGCGATTAACATATCACCAAGGAAAGTGAGAAAACCTATGATTAGATGGGGAAATGAGAAGAGAAAGGAAGGGAACAAGACGTTTTCCTCCCACGAGCTACCCTTAGTTCCCAGTGTTATTTTCACGTTTACTCAGGGCGTTAGGTTTATAAGGCACTTGAGACTAAATTGAAATCTGTTTTAATTTTTAAGATTCTGGTTACAAGCACTGTATGGATTCCTTTCTATTCAGCCTTGTGAACCCATCTGGAGCCACACAAACAAAGCTACCACTCAAGGGTACTGCAAACAATTATGGAATCTATTGCAATAGTTCATATGGGCCAACGTTTGGGGGAGGACATGATCTTAAAATCGGCAATGACGGAAATACAAATACTGATAGCTACAGCCAGCTGGACCACACCTATGAATGTCCACCACATGCAGCAAATACAACATTTCTGGTTGGGAACAAGAATTTTACTGTCGATGAGGTGGAAGTGTTTGTCTTTCAAGAGTAGGCAGGTCTATTCTGTAAAGTTTAAATGTGCAAGAAAATTGAAAGAACAAAATCCTTTCTCTTCGTGTGACACAGACATAGTAAAATCTGTATCAACTGGGGATTACGAAGCCGCTCAGGTCGACGATTTTTAAAACCTTTAAAACTCTTCAGTTTTTATTATTGATAAGCACATTCAACCTGAACCACCTTAAAAAAGTATTAGGCCCGACGATTTCATCAAACCCAACTATTACTTGCATTTAAATCAGTATGGAATCTACTGCACTTACTTAAAAATTTCTTCAAAAACTTATTACTAATTCATAAAGAGAAAAAAGAGAAATCAACGTTTAGTGAGTGTCTTTACAATCGATAAAGACACGGCTGAACTTAATTTTTGAGACCAAAATAACCCCAAATTTGAATATTAGTACAAGAATGAGCTGATCTATATCAGAGATTTTGAAGCTGTTCAAAAAACTCACAGTCGAGTGTTATCACCTTCGCCTGGAGTTTTTAAAAATGATAATACACTCCTGCTCGTTTTTTAAACAGTATTTAAAACACCGCGACCATGCAGTTTTAAGGCCAGAAATTTGTGTTTGAGCTTATTTTCTTGATTCTCCCCGTAGACGACCACCTCTCGTAAGCGACCACTTTGTTGTCTACCATGGTTGGTCGCTTACAAGAGAGTTGACTTCATTTTCTTCACTAAATACATCGATCAAAGGTAACGTTAAGAAAAAGACTGCTTTGGAACGAGTATCAGTACAAAATTCACTTGGGCAAGTGGGTAAACAACTTCTCGCAGGTGCCGGATGTCCCGGTACGGTTTTGGTCACTCCTGGTTTTGGATTCTTTGGATTCAGTGCGTCCGTTGCTCGTTCGTCCGCTGGAAAAGGGTGATGCAGGCTCTGGTGACGTGATTTGCGCTCGAAACATGCAACGCACATTGTTTTCAATTAAAATTACAAAATGGTTAGACAAATTTCCCTCAAAAATAAGATATACAACTAAAAAATCTATCATTGGAGGAAATGGATAAAACAAAACTAATTCACAACTTTATGCATTATTAATTGTACTGGTATATAGGCGCTTGCAGAGTTTTTAATCGATGTCTATGCAGATGTGAATATATAAGGTCTACAAGGTGCAATGCGGTCTACTCTTACTCAAAATGTAGTCACTTTCAGTATGACTTTCTGCCTCCTTCTGCAAGCAACAATTCAGCTTGAAGGAAAATGCAATTCACAGTCTTCTAAACACTGTCCAGTATCGTCGTGTCCGAGATGTCTGCAAATATACTGGCAGCCGCGAAGGCCTTATGTGTTTCAGCTTGCGAACTCCAGCATGGAGGGCGTGCTTCATGGTGAGTAATTATAAATTTTCTTTATAAGGAGGATCGTAAAGATCTCGATTTTAAAATTGCGCTTGTTGATTGGCTTGAACAACTTTATTGACTAAATAGCTTTCGAGACCGCAACGAAAATCAATCATATGCAGCTGAAGGTCTCAGTCATAATTTATTTATTTGTCTTGGCTCCAGTGGTCTGGATTTCTCTCTGACTCGCCCAGAGTACCTTTAGGTCCTTGATTAATTTTTAAGTAATACCTAAAAATGTTTAAAAATGGCTACTCTTAATGGTCACTAGGAAATCGACACCTAAATTAAGTATGTATATACAAAAAGAGACAATTACCATGCAAATTTCCACCAAACAGCTGTGTTCTTTGCAAATCATAGTCACACTTTTTCACATCACATTTCGCCAATTTTCTTGTTTCTTTTATCTTAACACAATACCTTTAAAAATTAAGGTGTTTTGGCTATGCAGAAACCTCTTAACCCGAAAAGGGATACATGCATTCTTAAATCATTGAATGGCTCTTTGTACACTGACTTTATATAATATCGGTTCCTCTGTTTGCCCTATTTTTTTTTTACTTGACTCTCGGTTTCCTGTATTTGGAAACTTTTAGCTTTTATTTTTTTTTTTTGCACAAAGAAGTCGCTGGTAGTCTTTCTTTAATCAGCAGTTATATCTGAAACACGGTCGATCTAGAGAGATAACGATCTTGAAGTAAAAGCATTCTTCTATGGCTTAAAACGTTAGGTACAGAATGCCGATTTAAAACTGAGTGTCAAGGGACAAACAAGATTTTAGTTTTTAAGTAATAGAAGCACGTTCTCGGCTGACAGCTTGTTTAAGCCACTGAGCGAGAGCAAAACAGTACTGCGTGTTCCTGGGTGGTATGCTCAAAATAATCATCTTTATTAAAAGATCGCTTGGTTCAAAGCGACGACACCTTACCGCGAGACCTCATGCACCTGCATAAAACAACATCTTGTGTGAAGTGAACGCCAGTTCATAGTTACTGGCCGGAAACATGTGAGAAAAAAAAAAAAAAAGGAAATTAAGGCGTCTGATTTGTTCGCAAGTGTTTAAATCAGCTAGCCCTAGTCCTTCGATTCACATAGTCTCAACTAAAACGTTGAGAAGAATGAAGAAAAAACTTGTCGTTTTTTGTTTCTTTGTTTGTTTTGTTTGCTAGCTTTCACTTTTCAAGTGAAGTAAAGGTCGAATCGTTCTGTTACCTGTTACCAACTAAGTAATAGACTCTCGAACAGTCAGTTTTTTCCTGGTTGGTTATGTCGCCCGCTCGGTCGCTGTGCGACCTCATGCATTGAAGTTCGCTTCGCTTCGCACTTTTAAGAACTTATGAGAAGTCGACTTTCAGCAAATCTCACTAAGTAACAATCAGTTACTAATCAGAGAATTATCATATGGACCACTTTTAATCACCACGGATGCCTGAGGGGCCTTTTACTGAAACAGACCGGATGCAATGTTGACCCAACGTTTTTGGACATTATTGTTGGGGATAGTCCATTCAAACAAACCCAGAAGTTTTAACTCATTTTTACCTGATTCTATATGATAAATCGAACAGTGGATCTATGGTCAGTTTTAAATATAAAGCTCTCTCCCCAAGGGGCGGTTTTTTTTTTTATAGAATCTCAAAGACAAAGTATGCGCAGCGGAAATCTAAACACCCACCCCCCCCCCCCCCTCCCCCACTCTCAAAAAGAGCCTTAATCAGAACGATTCTAGAACCACTTGCTCATTTCAAGTTAGCTGAAACTAGGCTAGTCGATAGATCTTGTCTCCGCTATGCCACTTTATATCCGATCGTGACAGTGCTTCTAAACAGCTGAGATTTTGACTAGCTTTCGATTTTACAACACACTTTTTTTCCAATCTGGTAGAAATGCTTCTGTCTGCAGGTCCTGTTTTCTGTTAATACACTTCACAGTTTTTCACTTCAGTCAGAGACACGCGTCATTTAAAGTTCTTTATTATTATACAAAAGCCATGAATTTGTTTGATCAAGCTCTATCTAAATTCCCACGTGCGCGAGTAATACAAACTTGGCTTTAGTATTTCGATAACTTTTAAGTCATTGTCTAGGTTTCTAGGCTAAACGAAGCCTAGTCCCTATATGGCGTTTTCCCAGTCCCTATCGGTCAATTCATTTCGGTGACGTATCCAAGGGGAACAGGCGGGAAACATTTTCTCTTGGATCACGTGACCCGAAACGCTTTGGTCGCGCGGAATAATGAGGCTTAAGGACTAGGCAAGGCTAAACGCACTACAGGCTATGAAACATGGATCATGCGTCATTCTCCACGGAAGCAAGAAGTCAAGCAACCTTAATTGAAATAGGTGTATAAAACAAAGAGGAAAAAAAAACATTAAATATTATGCAGATAAGGGTTAGGGTTTGGTTAAGGCTTAAGGTTTCTGTTTGTCTTGTTTACTTTACTTATTGGTTGTCCGGAGTCTTTGGTCCGATTTTAGTTCATTATGCCGTTTTATATCGGTCCTTTACTTTTTAAATCTGTCAAATTTTTTGGCAATGCAATTAATGCAAATCAGAATGCTCATTTGAAGGTCACATGTAGTTTACCTAGTTTTAGGTCTTTTGCAAACACCAGTTCTTTGTTCTTAAACAAGAGCGTGCTTTCAGCGGCATCCAGTCTTGCTTGTTTGGAGATTAGATCGATAAATGAGGAGGCGATTAATTCTTCACTAAACAGGATTTACTCGCTAAAGGTTTTTTACTTCTTATTTTATCGACGTCGATACATTTTACTTGTTTCTGAATTGATTTAGTATGCGTGTTAGTGACGACCTGGAAATACGTCTGCGGTCGCAGGCTATACGCGTGTATAAATCCACGAAAATTCAAGGGCCTCGATTCCAGAGAAATTACATCATTGCCAGAGATCAAAAAGTAACTTACATGGCGCGTCATAGCCTGTGTAGCATGGCGGTTTCGTCAGGAGCACCAATCTCCTCGCAGTTTCTCTGAGTTCGCCCGCTTTTATTAGGGAACTTAAGAACCACGACGAAGTTCACGACGACGACGTCTGTTGACTGAGAAAGGACTGGAACGAGAACGTCAGTTTCGGCGGGAAAAAGGAAACTTAAGATGCAGTCGATCGGGTAGGTCGACGACGACGACACTGAATGTAAACAAACATGTAGAAGTAGTACAACTGCAACTGTGATGTTCGTTCGCAACAAAGTTTTTTCGCAAAGGCGTCTTTTAAGACGATGCAAGATCTTATTTTATAAGCCGTACGTCTACTTTCATTGACGATGAAGAATTTTTAGTGTTGTCTGACCTTTTCGAATGGAAAAATCTCTGCTTTCCGTACGAAGGTTATTCAACTTTCAACCTGAATGACATGACCGAGTCCGAGTGTCCTGTCAGAGTTTAGATTTGGAAAAAGAGACATTCCGATGCGATAGCTGTTTTCCATATAAAGTTCATTTCCTCTATATTAAAGACATATGATTTGCCTGACCTAAATAGGTACAAATAAATTTGTCACTTACGAGTTCGCTCGCTCGGCCTGCACAGCTCAGTGTTGTCTTCGAAGTAAACACAATTCATCAGTCAAATTTTCAATCAACATCGCTTGTTAGCAGAAAAAAGAAAGGATACCTCGATTTACGAGGTGAAAAAAATACAAAGCCCTTGAAAAATCGCTTAAAAACAGGGAGTTATACCTGCCGAAGCTTGTGGACTGCAGGACGACGTGACTCTACTGTGTTTGGCGTTGTCGACGACACCACGACGACGAAATTTGTTAACCGCGCTTGCGCAGTGCACAGTATCTCACTTCCGGTCGTCGTCGACAAAGTCGTCGTCGTGGTTCTTAAGTTCCCTATTATTTCTTCATGACGCCCAACCAAAACCGCCATGCTACGTAGGCTAGGCACGTCATTTCAATCATCGCCGAAAATAAATCGCATGCTCATCACAAGACTCATTTAGATACAATGAAAGTTTACAACACCCGATCACAGTTTTGCTAATTAAGATTCTTATTTTTTTTCGACCACTCAGTAGTGTTTACTTGTTCCAAAGTAATTAACGCTTTAAAACGATAGCTGGTTTTCAGTGTCACGCCATCCAAAATAGATCAAAATAAAAATCAAAACCATTCGACAGATAAAGTCCAGGATCTGATAAATGAAAGGAGGTAAATATACAAAGACCTTTACCAAGATTTGGGTCGAAGCAATAACTCGTATACGAGATATCCGAGGAAATGTTTTACCCAAATTTATAGAGCTTGTGAGACGCCATGCTGGAGCTCATCCGGATGAGCTCCATTATGGCGGACGGAAACCAACAGAAACATCTGTTACCGAGTTTTGCTACAAAAGCGTGAATTTACTCCTAGAGGAACTCATAAACACTAAAGTAATACTTTTTCTAACACTTGAACTGTTTAGATAGCAAAATTCCTCGAAAAAAGTCATTTTTTTATCCTAAATGACAGCTCTTTCGGCCGTCATGAAAAATGCTGCGTCACGCAAAAGCTTAGAAATTCAAGCGTACTTTATTACAAAACCAAGAACCCTTTTGAATCGAAAATTTGTTTGAAAATTAGTTTTCAGCTGCTCTAATTCATGAAAGTAAAATCTCAGTAGGATCGATAGTTTTGTAGTTTGAATTTTAGTGACGTCATGTGAAAACCAACAATAGAATTCGTGGACCGACACGTTTCGGAAAAGCTCTAAATTTAATCTTGCCTAAGCTTTCTACGCAAAACATGTATGGCTTCGATCGCGCAACGATTCTTGGTCCCAGTTTCCACGGTCTCTTCAAGGAACGCCTGGGACAATGACCCCCATTGATCGACGAAAACCCCTGGGGGGGAGGTACTTCCAGAAAATTTGGGTAGGGGTGTGCGGCACGCTTCCTGAAACCCTTACCCTATTTCAGACCAAAATCTGTGATTTTTCCTACCCTATTTCAGACCTGATCAAAAATTTGATACCCTTTTTTCGACTTAAAGCCCTGGAGCCCGGTGCGTGACGGGAGCAAGTGACAAGCTGTTACGGCACGTACACAGTTGGCGTAAACATTAAAAGGGAAATGGTCTCACCACCAAATGATGAGGACGGTAGCTTCTTCTAAAAAACATACCCAATTCAAGACTAGAGTGCACAGACCATACCCCGTATAGCCTATAAAAGTGAGTACCCTACCCCCCCCCCCCCCAACCCCCGGGGGGGGGCAAAAACGCGTTGCAGATTACGAGTCTCGCTGCTTACGCTACGCAAGCGAGACTAATAAGTATTTAACCAGTATGTGTTTGTATCAACGTGCTCTCTCATCCATTACATGCTAGCCTGCGTAGCTGGCGGTATTGTGTAGTAGTCGAGTGAGATTTGGCGGCGGAGCCGTTGTAATATAGTCGAGTGAGATTTGACGGCGGAGCCGTCACGAGCGGCGAAGCCGCGAGAAATACCTACTCCCTTTTTTTGGAACACGGCTCCGCGGCCAAAACTTTAATCTCGCACCCACACAATACCGCCAGTTACGCAGGCTAATTACATGCATGAAGCCCGGGGCATGAAGCCACAGTAGAACAATCGCATTGTGTTTTTGTCAATCGGCATTTTAATAGGGCATTTTTGTGGTTTTCATCATAATCTCAGTGATATTCGATTCAAGTCACGGTAGCCACCAAATAATTTGTCTTCAGTTAGTCTTCATTCTTTTTTTTCTATTTTTTTATTTTGGTCTTCATTCTGGATCGCATGATTCGAATGCCGGTGCCAGCAGTTGTCGGTCTCATGGGACAGAACAGACAAGTAATTTGCAATTACGTCTTCTAGAACGGAAGGCGAACCCTTTGAGATTACCTCGAAGTCAAGTTTTGTGCCCTTGATCTGTCATTAGCTGTAGAAGATACACTGTCAGTCTGGCGTATTGTGCTATTATAGTGAAGATGCACACATCTAGCAGATTTCACCCTGTCTATGGCTGTGTTTTAATCCTGGTTAGCGTGATGTATTTCAACGTTGAAGCGAAATGTCCGGCTGACCTGAAGAACAAGACGTGTCGGCATGACCTTTCTAGAATCTGTCCTGCCTGCATAGAGGTTTCGTGGTTGATTCGACCGCCTTTTACTTTTCAAAACGGCAATTATACTTCAGGAATACTGCCAGGTACTAAGGTTCAAATTTTTTACAAACATCTCACTTTATAATCTGTATAAATGCGGGACCATGCTTTGCTGCCTCCATACGATTGCATCGAACAAAGTGTGACCTACCCAAGGTCGTAACAATTAAGGTGGGAGGGGACGGGGTGTGTTGTTAACTGTTCGTAGAAGTGCTTATATTGCGATGCCTAATTTTCATTTAGTATAGCCATTTTTAAATATGGATAGTACATTGACAGTATCACTATAAAATTATTTATTTAATATTTGTAAGCGTCAATATTAGACGCAGGGGGCTGCGATCCGTTGCCTGAATTAAGCCTTTGGGCCCGGGGGGGGGGGGGTACTTTCGGAATTTCTAGGTAAGGATGTGCCGCTGGGACACTGGAACCCTTAACCTATACCAGAGCTAGTTCAGCTGAATTTTGCTACCCTTTACTAGAGTAAACTCCCCAAATCCCCCCAACCTCGTCCCCAGGGCTTTTCCTTTTCCCGCCCCACCCATTTTTTAAGGGAAAAGCCCTGGGGACGAGGTTGAAATTTCCCTATCCTAGGGTAGCTGTTTCCCTAGTCTAGATAAAATCTTCAACCAACTGATCAGTTTCCTGAAAAATGATATTCTAGACCCAAACGCTCTGATTCTTGATATACCCCATCCAAGAGTAAACTGCCTGAAAACCATACCCTTCACAGCGGCACATACCTATATAGCCCATATATGGCAGTACCCCCCTCCCCCGGCCTTTAGATAGGTCGAGATTCTCGTTTACCATGAAAAGCACGTGGTTGTAGAGGTAAGGTTTGAAAATGCCGAGAAATTGGTATTTCCAATGAACGTCGAAGAAATACTGTTGAGCTTGGAGGCGCCGCCCCACCTAATACATTTTACCCAGCTTTCCAACTATGTTCGCGAAAAATTTATCGTGACTTTAAATTTGGCTACGTAACTTTTCGTGATATTTCGTTACAGCTCTGCTGAATCTTATGTTAACCAAGTGCTGCGGGAACCATACCCCAAGCTGCTGGCAAGTGACGTATTATCCCCCGGTTGAAAACCCTGAGCAGCTACTCCGCCTGTCACGTGATTCTCACGTGATCTACCCAGTCATTGTTGATAAGCAAGAAGCGGTCAGTCTGGATCATAACCTGATTAGTCTGATACCTCCTTCCAGTATTGGGTTTGTCGTTCCTAGAGGCAAGAGGGAAAGCTTCCCAAAGAAACTTCTAATGTCTGTGTTCGAAGCATGGCCGGTGTTGATATTAACTATTCTTCTTTCAATTTTGGCTGGTGTCCTTTTGTGGGTACTGGTAAGTGGAATTGGCCATGTGCATCAGCTGGATTTTTGAAAATGTCACCGCCGCGTTACCTCGCTCTTTCTATTTTTCCTTTCCTTGTTCTTGACTAATGTAATTTTCGGGCTTATCAGACGCCAAAAAACCCTACCTTTGGCCTTTTTTACTTAAATGGCTGCAATTTCGCAAGGTACGTTTTCAAAAATCCGGCTAAAAGTACCACCGGCAAATTATTTAGGGGATGCGTAATCAAACAACTTAAGATACGCTCTTTCGAAGCGTTTTAGGGGGCTAATCCACCTACCTAATCAGCTTGGGCTGCCGACTGCACAATGCAGTGGTTTTTAAATATTTTGGTAAGTTTAGATTATTACTACACTTTTTCCAGCCTGAGTGTATAGCTACGCCTATGCCGTGGAATGTGATTATAGATATTGTAGGTCGTAGGGGGAAACGTAACGTGATCCGTCCGCCATTTTGTCTTTCTGCTTCACAGACGAGGGCCTCCATTTTTCAATTGGGCTGTGACACAGGCAGACCAATAATGAAGCAATGATTTCTGTCACTTCCACAGTTACGCAACACCGCAAATTTCTTCATGACAATGAAAAAGTTATGGGGAGGGTGGCGAATTTTTGAGCCGCATCAGAAGTAATCAGCTCCTGGCCGCATGAATTTTTTTTCTTTAACATTTCCCTGGTATGATTTTTTTTTTAAGCCAGACCATGAATATTCTTAGGGATACTACTTGGCGTGCATGAATTTTTTTCATTTAATTTTCCCTTGCACGAATATTTTTTTGGTACTTCGCCCCTCCCCCTCCTCCCCATAAGTTTTCTAATGGTCCTTCCCTAAAGAAAATACTGGTTACATGTCGTTTCAAATCGACAGAAGGTCTTTTGTTCTTGGAAACGTAAAATGGCCGCCAAAAGACGTCACATGACTACTATAAATTCACTTATTTTTCAAAGATTTATTGTACAGAGGCTATGCTATTGCCAGTAGGAATTGAGAAAACAGTGTTATGTAACTAAATTTTTGGGTTTGTGTTTCAGGATACTTGGTTTAACGAGGAACAATTCCCTCGCAACTTTTTCAGAGGCTCGTGGGAAGGATTCTGGTGGGCATTTGTTTCCATGACAACCGTGGGGTAATGTCTTATAGTAAGGGTGATCCATCTCCATAACTACGGTAGAGTTACAGTAAAATCCCAATTTCTCGAGCCATCGGTTTTTTCGAAATTCTTAATATTTCGAACCAACTCAACTTTCCTTTACGAGTTAAACACTTTAATTTTTATTCCCTATTTTTTCAAACCTCCTGATAATAGACCTTTCTCGCATAATTTCCTGTAAACAAAGGCAGCAACTCGAGGTTCTGGTGGACAAATACAGTGATTTGTATGAAATTGTCCACCCGAGCCTTGTCCTCATTTCTTTATGTTTGCTCACTGAAGCGTAATGCGGGAAAGCTCTATTGCCCACATTCGATATAGTAAAATTCTAACATGACTCCGAGGCTTTAGGGTCAAATTTGCAAACTTCTCACAACTCTATTGTCTCACAATTCCCATCAGAGACTTGAGCACAAAGAAAACCCAACCAAATACAGAAAAATGACCACAAAGCCTTCAGTCGTGTTAAAATTTTAATATGTAGAACGTGGACTATTCGAATCAATTTGCTTCTCTCAAGGTTGTTCGAAAAATCGGCAATCTAATGTATATTCATATTTGGATTAGTTCCACGTTGTTTTCACAGGGATAAGAGGTACTCTTGATGATGGCATGTAGTAAAATCTGCGTTTAAACTTTCTCGTTTGACACCGGTAAATTAAAAATTCATTTCTCATTGTGAGTTTACGCCGGAGAGAAAAAATGCGGCAGAACAAACAAAAAAAAAGAGACAACTTCGCAAGAAAGGGAACCTAGATGTCCCCCTATTTTCCGGCTTAGTCCGCCTTAGCGATTACGTATTACCATCGATGTCGCCTTCCATTTCAAGTTTCATTCTTTCTGCTGTTTTTTCCTTGTGTGAAAACATAGGTACGGTGATCGAGCGCCCATTTCTCTGTTGGGAAGAACTTTTGCAGTGTGCTGGATTCTAATTGGAATCTGCATTTGCTCAATATTCACCGCTACTTTGACTACGTCACTTACAACTATCAGCCTCGACACCAAGAAGAGTCTACCAGGTTCCAAGGTGAGGATCTCCCATTTTTGTCTGTTTGATTCACAAACGTTCGCTCCTTTATAATTTAACATTTAATTTGTTTTGTTTTTAATTACTCTATTTTTTAAAAATTTACGTTACTGGTCAAGGAAATTTTCTATTATAATTCTCTTTGTCCCTGGGGAAAGCCTTTCGCTAATAAAAATTAAACCCGCGTACACGGACACCCGTTAATGCGGACAACGGACACTTGTTCTTCGCGCAATCAACAGATTCTCATAGAAAGTCAACCTCGCTTATTTATGGGGACAATTCACTGTCAACTGTGTTTGTAATAAGCAGCTATAAGCCTTTCCTCTTCGAAGGAATAATATATAGATTTAGCCAGGGCTAAAAGCGAGGCTCCCATTAATAAATTTATAATTTAAATTAAACAATAAACTTGTATTCGAATTCCACAATTCAGTTAACTTTAGAGGCAATTTTATGTGACTTTTGAGGGAAAGGCTACCTGATTTTAGAGAAAAATAATTTGCAAACAGCCCAAGAGTGAACCAAATCTTACATCGAGTTGATAGCTAACCTCATATGTACACCCAAAAACTGGTAATCATCTTCGATCACATTTAATAGCCATAATAGCTCTTGGTCACCGTAGATCAATTAGTGGGAAAAAAAATCAGGCCAACTTTTTTGGGTTCGACAAGTTTACTTTGCAAAATCTTGTCAACAAATCTGGGTGCGTGTAAACCAACCTTTTATACCATTTATACATCACATCTGAGGTGAAACAGTAGTATGAGGCACTGTTTTTATCATACCGGCAGACCTCGGACAGAAAGCAGTATTTCACAATACAAATGCACTCATTCAATATTCATAAACTGTTAAAAAAATTTCCAAGATCACCTATACGACCATCCGGTTCTCACTTTTGTAGTGCGAGCTGTGGCGAGTGTTTGAATGAACATTAACAGAGTTACGCTCCAACATTATAAAGAATTTATTCTGTTTATTTTTTATTTAATGGTTTATTAACGCGCGGCATTTTGAGTACTCCTGCAAGCGATGTTCACTGAACGACTGAAAACAATCGGCACAGCGATTAAAATTACAAGAGAGACTACTAACAATCCATAAAAGAAATATAATTCGGTGAAACATATACAGAAACAACAATTTTCATTCAGAAAGACAAGTATTAAAGTATCCCTAAAAATCCTGAGTCTTCAAGGTTAAAGTTAACTTTATGTTTTAAGCCGGCTTCCCGGTGTTTGCTTTTTTCAAAGACGAACTCGAGGCAAGAAAATCGCTCAAAGCTTTCTTTTCCGGCCAGAATTATAACTAAATATTCTTTGGAACGTTTTCTTTCTATTTGCGGTGAGAAACTGTCTTAAGGCTTTTTAAAGTTCTGTAAGCTTATATCAAACCTGATACTCGGTCAGATCATTGTCTCAAATCTTACAAACGTGCATAAACTAAATGACCGCATAAACTCCGCTCGACTTCATTAAATAAGATCTAAAAAAACAAACATCAAAAAAAATAATTTCTCTCGCTTACCATTCGAGATGCAGCTCCTGAAAGGTATCAAGAAAAGCCAATATCGCTTCAGACTTTGCAATCCTCTTACGCATCAAGCAAGGTGAAAACGAAAACGATGCCATCCGAAATCGGATTTCCGACTTTGAGAAGCGACGTATTCCTCAACCAAAAACCCAATAAACAAACTAGCCATGAATAACAGAGGACTCCTGATAGCAGCTGAATTTCATTTTGCACATCCAGTGGAAAAAGACACTTAAAAACATCACAAGTTGACACAAAACTCTGTCAGCTTCAGCTGTCAAAGTAAACAAGATTCAAGATGCTGCTTAAATTTTTCGCATGAACTCACCTGTCAAATTTTGACCAATCAGAGCATAAAAATTGGACGCAGAGCGTGACCAACGCGTGACCATGGTGAGAAAAGTCAAAAGCAACTGTCTTCCCTGCCTGTAACAGCTGGCTGAATTTTCGCGTCCGAGGTCAGTTTGCAATCAAAATTTTAATTGTGTAGCACATAAACACAACATATTTCATATGAATTTAGAACAAACTTGAACTTGAGCCTGCGATCACTTGAAAACTAGTAACTTCTCAGCGGATAACTTCAAAAAAATACTTGACATCGAAGGGTCGACACCTGAGCCCGCGATACAGCCAAGTGATACTGGTCAGTGGGTACACTGTTTTGACAGCTGTCAATTGATCAAATCATTGATGTCCAATATGTGTGCATTATCAGTTTAACTAGTAAAAGTATGAGATTGAAGGTTGTTCGCGATCTAGTAAAACAATTAACTGGTCAGCGGACAGCTTCCAAACAAATCACGTCACCTCGATGAGTTGACACATGAGCCCGCGATATGGTCATGGGATACTGGTCAGTGGCTATCCTGTTTTGACAGCTGTCAATTGACCATATTGTGAATGTCTTAAAATCCTATATTAAAGATGTGGACTTGCCAAGACACGCCTGAGACACCCCTCCCTTCCTTTTGATAGTCTCCCCTACCCCACCCGTACAATCTGTAGACGCGTACGTACGTACGTATGTACGTACGTACGTACGTACGTACGCTCGGTCAATCACGTGACAACCAAACGAAAAGAGGTTGACCATATTCCATGAGTATGGGGCTCTGTCCCACGCGCGCTTCGCGCGCGCGGGAGCCCCGCTAAAAACCTGTAGTAGACAGTATGTCGTTGTTCCCAACGCTACATTACACTGGAAGTATATTTTTTACTCAAAGAGCACGACTTGCTCAATTCAGACACCCTGTTAATACTGACACTTTCTATGACCCCCTCAATGTCCGTATTAAGGGAGTTTTTCTGTATTGAATTAACATGAAATGTTTATTTATACGTGCTTCTTATTCTGTTTAGGTTGGAGTTATAAAGCGTTCCATAGAAATGGCATTAGCTATGCAGCAACAAGCTGATTTTAGACGTAAGCAACGTTTTGTTCTATTTGAGGTTTATGGGGCTTTGAACCCAAGGATTAAGTTTACAATCTCATTATAACATATGTGCCTGCTGTGCTAGCTGACTTTGAAAACTTGTTATCTTGTGTGTGACATAAGGAGAAAAAATCAGACCGCAACCTTTGCTCATCCTCTATAGGCTCGATAACCAGCCGCTGTTACTAATAAAGGAAGATCCCTGTTGGGTTAGCCTATCAGAATGCGGCAAAGTATACTCTGTGACGTCAGAGGGAATATAACTCACCTTTATTTCCCCGAGTTTTCCATGCGCTCGCTTTGCTTTGGTTGTTTTTTGCTTAAAACCTTTGTGTGCACTATCCTCTAGTTGGTTTAATGTATTAGTTGGGTTCAGGAGTGGGCGCACGCGAAAATCTTTCGAGTTTTACGATTCTGCTTAACCCTGCATGGACATCAGCATGTCTAAACGGTCAAGTGTGTCAACATTCGCTCAAGACTTGTATGCTAAATAACGCCTTAGATTTGATTCTGTCAAGTTGACCCATGTTAGATTGCTTTAATTTATCCCTGTCACAATGTAGACCAAAATGATATTATTTTTGTTATTGTAGTCTACAACTCTGTTGAGGAAATGAGTGTTGCCTTGGACAATGGAGTTATTGAAGGTACTTTCTTACTCAGCTTCAGTTTATAGCTGCTTTGAGCTATTTATCCTCTCTTTTACTTAGTCCTTTGAAAGAGGATCGCAGCGGCCATCATTACAAATGGTGATGCTACTGACGTAATAAACAGCGTTAGACATTTTTAATTTACCCGTGGGACAGCGGGGTCAGTGTTGAGTCATAATTCACTATTGAAATGTTTTGAGGACTTTTTCGCTTCTTTCATTGGCTCATACGAGGCTGCACGGAATTTGGGTCAGAATTCGTCCCCCAGAACAGACCCGCAGAACTTGGTCTAGAGCTTAAATATCACTTATCAACGGCTCGCCTCATGGCAAGCCATGCAAGTTTTCATTCCGATCACAAAGCTTTGAGTACATTGTTACTTTAAATTAACCTGAATAACTGGACTAGAAGACTTTAAAGACTTTTGAATTAACCTAGGAAAGCTTCATCCACACGCACTCAGAGCCTTATGTTCTGAATGAACGCTTGGATGGCTTGCCATTTAACGAGCTGTTGCTTAGTGGTATCCAGGCACGTGACCAAGTTCTGCAAATAATACGCCATAATCTACGCCAATCTCATCGGCAGTCTCGACGTGGGAAATACCTATCTTAGGATAGCTATAGCAGAGAGGTTGAAACTTTAGCTTTTGGGAGTTGATAAGCATAATACATTGCCTTAAAATTACCCAAACGATTATTCCTCAGTTGCCGTGAATGGAAAATCGGTTCCAGTTTATTGCCGACCCAGCATACAAAGAGGTTATTTACTATATTTCTTAACCTTAATTTTAACTTAGTTGTTCGTTGCTACCTGCAAATAGCTAGTGAGTTAGTTACTCGGGGCAGGTAGCGATGACGAGATACTTGATGAAAACGTCCCAAAAAACATTTCCAAATTAAAGGTTTTTCACTTGCCCTAATTTTGAAATGTCGGAAAAGGCCTGTTTTGTCTACTTGCCATCTTATGCTATTTTTGTATTACAGGCGTACTCTTGGACAATTATCAAATAAGTCACTACACAGAGACACTATTCCCAGACAGTAAATTCAAAACAGATGAAATCATCAAAGTTGAGTCGCTGTCATATGGCGCGGTTGTGAACGATACATATTTGAGAAAGTGTTTCAGACGTTTAATCGCTGAAGACAAATACCTGCTTTACGACTTTACAAGAAACGAACTTACAAAAACACTCAAGGTAACTATAACCAAATTGAGGGTTTTTTTTGGTCCGTTGACATATCTCATTTTGGTTTTATTCCGACCAGATCAATGTTGAAGGTACATTCTTTCTTGGAGGGTGTATGATCGAGCGGTCAGCGTATCGGGCTCGTAATCCAGACGTCCTGGGTTCGAGTCCAGCCCTTACGTACCATCAAACTAACATCTGGATTATTTGTTTTCCCGGTGATCCCGAGCTAAAACCCCCAACCAAGCTTGTAAACAAACAACGCAAAGTAAACTCTGAAGCACACGTACCAACTCTGTGGTATGACCAATACCGTACGCATGCGCTCAACCATATTACCCTGGCAGTGGCAGCCATGGACAGCTGTTTCACCCTTGCTGGGGCTCATCAGCATGGCATAGCCAGCACGGTCTCACTTACTGATCACAGACCCTGCTTTGTGCTTCAGTGCTTACTTTGCGTTGTAAATAAACAACTGGCCCATCCTGCCAGCTGAAATTTTTTCTTGTCATGTTTTGTTCCTTTTGGTTCATTTCGTAGTTCCCGTAGAAAACATTAGCGCACTTCATTCATGAACAAAGCATTGACCATTTAACATTTCAATTGATAAATCAATTTTTAACTCAACACAATTGAAATTGTCGAATTAGATCATATGTTTTGTTTGACAGTGATGACGATTTCCAGCTCCCCCTTTTTTTAGCTCAGCACTAATTGCTACATCTGATCACCCTAAGCTGGAAGAGGAGGCCGTTTTTTTCGCCATATCCAGATTACGAACAGTAGTATCGGTTGCTTTTTTTTTTTTTTTAAGTTTCTTGTATTCACAGAACTAGTGTATAGAAATCATTCTATTTACAAATATGCTAACTAAAAAATATTTGACATACTTTTAGCTTCTAATAGGACACAGTCAATTGTGTCCCATTAGGTTCAGTGGTAGATTAAAGTTGGAAGATTAAAAAAATGGTGAATTTCATAAAACTTACTGTTCGAATTTCTTAAACAATCCCTCACGCTTATTCAACAGTACATATTAAAGGGTGTGAACGCCGTATGTTAGACGAGTTTTTATCTTTATTGTTTAGGGAGGAGGAGATGATGAAGCCGTGCAGAATTCTCAGAGTATTTTCGATCCCACTGGTGATCTGTTTTATCCTTCTTTATACACCTGCATCGCTCTTGTGGTTATCATTTTCCTGGTGGGTGTGGTAACCGAGCTGTTTTGCTTCAGAACTGGCCGATGCAAACTTTCAAAGAAAGGCAAGGCTATCAATCAAATATAAATAACTATGTACCTACCTGATCTGCTATTAATAATTGTCTAAATATTAGAATACGTACTCTTGAAAACGAAACAAGCAGAATCGAATCGATCACAATGCACTGACCACAAGACATTATTAATTAGCCATATAGAGAACTAAGCACAACGCTACATAGTCTCCTTTGCAGGTGCCGCTTGGGCCAGAGTCACACAGTGGTCCCCGCGGAGGAGACTGGACTCAATTACTCAATTACTTAATTAACCGATGTATGCGCGGGAAACCCACACAAAGCAAGTTTCGCGTAACCTCTCAGTAACTGGCTGAAAAAATTGGCGCGAATGTTATTAGCCAATCAAGATGTACCGCAACGCAATACCATTTATATCAAGTCACGTAATTCAAAACCGCTCCGGTCTCTTGTCTTAAACACGGTCAGAGTTTGAAGGCCTTGGCGGCTTAGCTAAACCCAAACTGCCCTCAAGTGTCCCCCGAGTCGCAGACGTTCCTCCGCGCGAAACGTCCGCAGCGACGAAGAGCGAGGAGAAACGGCTGTTTCCGCAGACTACCCGGGTCTAGGATAAACCAGTTTTTGAGATTAGGCGCTGATAAAATGAATTATTTTTCCTTTAAGGAGGAAATCATTTCGACGCCATACCCTTGTCAAAAGTGAAGGAAGATACTGCACTGGATCAGTTAGAGAAGGAAATGCTGGGCGAAGTACAAGCTTTGTTCAACAAGTACCGCGACAGACTGGAAGAAGTTAAAAATCAGGAGAATAATGGAAATGCCATGAGTATGCATTCTACAGTTTAAACTGTACCCGTTACCAAGAGACGCAACACATTTCAAATGCTTGCTCCCGCAGTAGTTACTTCATTGCCATATAAACTGGTGATGAACCTACCGATTTTCTTCGTAAAATTAGGGGTATCCTCGATTTTAGCCTTCTCCGTCAATGCATGTTCGGTTAATTTTCGCAAGCTCTCAAATGATGTATAACATTCACGGCCCTATTGCATTTTGCTTCATGCCATTCTGTTTGAAGTTCGTCGTCATGAAGATGTCCCTGATTTTGGAAAAACTGGTCATAGAATACTGCCTTAAAAAGCGAACAGTTTTTTCATTCTTTTAAAATGCGCTTTCTTATTAACATGTTTGTTCCAGAAATAACTTTAATTTTGAATGGTTGTTCTGCAACCGGCCCGATTACATAATATTGATATTACATGTAAAACTTTCCTCCTGAGTGGGAAACAACATCTTCTCGTACCATTTCACGTCAATATTCAACTTAAGAATCCCAGAAAAGGCGTGGAGGCCCAACGTTTTTAAAATAGCTCCAACTCGAATCTGCAATAAGGGTTCAAGCCTTGCTCCACTTTGTGTTTATCCTCACCCAGGTATGTAAAAGGGTACCGGCGACATGATGCTAGCGGTAACCCTAGAACAAGATCCTCGCAATTAACGTCTAGGTGACTAATTTGCACCGTTGGTCTGACTTTGTCTTTTTTGTTCTTTAAATGAGAAAAGTCAGACAAACATAACATTTTAAAGAAAGAAGACAGACAAACAAAATTTAGGAATTGTTTGTCTGAGTTTCAGTTCTGTAAATAGTAACTGTGCGCATTGCTACTCCGTCATTCGGTAGGCATTTTTTCTCAATCCTGTGATCTCTATGGTTTCTATCGGTTAATTCAGGTTATCCCAATCCCGGACAACCGTTTAAATAGTGTCTTCAGTCTAAGAAATAGGCCATTTGCACTAAGAGGTCATGTGACATCGTTTTTATGAAAATGAAAGTTATATGATTTCGCCTTCGAAAAACGATAAGTGGGTCATGATATCTTAAACAAAATAATGGTGATTTGGTTTTTCAAACCCGCACCATTTTCTTAAAATGAATAAGTTCGTAAATGGTCACGTGACCAAAATGTGATTTTTAAAACTTAGAATTACCTCTCTCTGAACACAAATTTTGCACTTAAACTTCAAGGAAAATGTTGAAAAGATGATGTGCTAACGTTTACAGCACATCTGAGCGTAACTATCAAACGTTGAACAAGATATAAGCAAAAAGTAGTTTTGGCCGCCATGTTGGAGGGCAAGAGCGTGCCCCTCCAACATGGCGGCCAATAAAAATGATACTACTTTGTGGAAAAATCAAAGTCCCATAAAACGTCTCCCTTAAATGCGTTTCCTCTCAAATTTCGGGTGTAAGATAATTTTTATGTGCTCTAACAATCTTTGGCATCAGCAAGATTCCAACTCATTGTTTAAAGGAAGCATTGGTCACGTGATCTCTCAGTGCAAGTGGCCTATTTAACTCCCCCTTTTGCTCTGTGAGAAGTGTCTACGTTTATTTCATAGAAGGCCAGACGCTATATGCCGATAACATGACTTTCCATGAAGGGGTACGTAAATCATGAGGTTCAATTACTGCTTGTGTATTTCTCTGGAAAGAGGGGAAGGGACTCCCTTTCATGGCCCATACCACTAGATCATTGCCGTCGCCTCTTTTTCGCGTGCAACAAAGGAAATAGGAGACGTCTGCACGCAGGCAACTAGCTCATGTCTTTCCTTACGGAAGGATCAAAGCAATGTCAAGAGGTCAAGCCATAAGCTCCAAGAGCTTAGGGATGGTGGAGGAGCACTCCCCTAATGGGAATAGACGGGTATGTGCTACCAAACAGGGTATGACTTTCAAGGTCCTTATCATGATACTGCCCAGGGTGTTGAATTTCACTATTTAGCGTCTTGAATAGGGTGTCTTTTTGAACCGAATACTTTGAACGGGCATGAACCAAGGTGGTGCGCGTCAGTCTACTTGTGTGGTGTGTTAAATTTTTAAAGTCATTGAATCCAAATTAAAGGAATAAACTCGTTCTTAAATCAAAGCGTTAAATTTGGATCACAAATGAATGGATTTTGTCTTAAACAGGATCAGGGTTTAAAAGGCCTCGACGGTACACCCACACCCCAAACTTCTCTGCGGTGACGTCTGATTCTCAGACGTCCGAAGTCGTTTCCGGCCCTTATGCCTTCCCTTCCCCGCCTACTCGCGCCCATAATTTTTCGCGCGGTCTTTGACTCTCGCTCCTCGTTCTTTGCTCCGAAACAGCACGGAAACGCTTGCTACGCAGGTTATCTCCTCAGAGCCACTCGGCTTACTTTGTAGCAGACCACGTGACAAAAAAAACCGGGATGAACTATACCAAGGGTAGCTTCTTCCCTGGGGCATTAACCCATACAGCACCGTTTCAAGGCAATAGCCCTGGGGCCGAGGTGCTTTATGTACCTATCAATGTAAATCCCGTTGGGGGGGAGTGCGGGTAAGGGGAGGGGATTTGATGCCTGGGACTATCCCCGCTGTCGGGCTTTTGATCGTGCGAAGCCACCCCGGGGTCGGGACATTTGACTTTGACCGACAGAAGCCTGGTATCAATTCAGAAGCAGTTACCAAGTCCGTCCCTCGAGGCTTCTTGAAAGTCACGCTGTTGGAGAAAGGTATGAAGTTTTCATTTTTTTTAATCACCATAATCCGATACTTTAAAGTGTCATCTAAACAGATAATGCCTATTTTGAGAAAGTTTTTATCTTCAAGTTCCCATCTGATTGTAAAACTCCAACATGAAAGTCAGAGGATTTTTTATGGGTCACTGATCTGACCTGTTCCGACATGTTGAGCAGCTGTTATAAAGCATTTTACGTTTTATTAATATTATATAGCACGGTCAATCTTCCTGGAGTGATTTTGTTGTTCAAGATAAGAGATGCTAGTGGAGAGAGAATACTTAATTACAGCGAGTAATTTAATGGAGCTTCCGTTAACCGTAAATAAAAGTAGTAACAACGTGTTTGAAATGTTCTTTTATTCGTTTTATATAGTATTATAGCATTGTTTGTTTAGATTTTTTCCCCTGGGGTGGGGGCTTTTTTGACACTTTTGATTGACCTTTCGTTTCCCACCCTGGGGAATTTGATCGAAAAATTTTAAAATTTGTCAAATCCCCACCCCTTGCCCGCACTCCCCCGCGACGGGGTTTACATTGATAGGTGCATTAAAATACTGTTCCTTTGGCCCATGATTCCTAGCGTTCCAAGCCTAGCAAAAAATGCAAGATGGCCGCGCGAGATTCAGATGATTCTGCCGACTTTACAGACGAAGGAGAGCTTGCCGAAGTCAACAGCCTCGTCAAGAAAATTTTTGACATTTTGAACCGGGAGACTTCTCGGGTTCGTAAGGAAAAAGAAGCTTTTGATGATGTAGCAAAGAAACTCGAGCACGTCCATTTTTCTAAGACGTTAAAGCTGAACATTGGCGGCCAACTGTTTACAACGAGTCTAGAGACGATGAAGAAAGATCCTGGGTCAATGCTACATGCGATGTTTTCCGGTAGATTTGATTCAAAGCCCGCTGAAGACGGCTCCTACTTCATTGACCGTGATGGAACTCACTTCCGATATATCCTGAACTACCTTCGAACAGGGCAGCTTGTTGTTCCAGAAGACAAGATCGTTCGTAAAGAGTTGTTAACTGAAGCTGAGTTTTACCAAGTCCAAGGAATCATTGATGAGCTCAAAGCCAGCCCCTTTGAAGATTCTATTATTTTGTCCACAGAGCACTGCCAAACCTTGACCAGTTGGTTGAAACACACGCTGACAAGTGCTTGCCACACCTACTCCCTGATATATCGCGCCTCTCGTAATGGCTGGGCTGCCTCCAACTTTCACTCTTTCTGCGATCGCAAAGGACCAACTGTGGTGGTTGTCAAAAGTGGAAATTATATCTTTGGAGGCTACACAGAACAACACTGGGAATGTAAGTGGCATAGGGGAACTCATAGCTCTTTAAAATAAAGGCGACAGGGTTAAAATTTGTGACTGATTGGTTTGATATAGCAGGGTTGTCAGTAAGGTAATTCAAATTGCTGGGTGTATGCAGTTAGCAGATGTCCTACCATCCCAATCTTGTCTAGTCTGAAATGTCACACGTCTCCACCCCCTAACCCGTGGGGGCACGGGGGAGAGAGATGTCTGAATTCTGAGCATTATAGAGTTGTCTGGTGGTATCACCTACTTTTGCAAATATGGCAGGTATTTTTTTTGATCGGCTATTGCATGTAAGTTTCTGAAAAACCAATCATGTTATTATTGGCTCAATGGGCTGAGGAAAAAATCCAGTTTTAAATGGTGTTGACAGGCTAATGGCCTCTTCACTAAGTAAAGACTCAACTGTAGTGGCATCTGATGAGGGATGCTTTAATTCCAAAACTGCAGTCTTGCTTTAGGCACTTGTAACAAAAAATGCACCACCAGTACAGTCAGATAGACTATTAAGCTAAAACAAAATTAATTGACAACAGAGGAACTGTAGGACATCGCACTCCAGTCCAAAAAACTCACTTCTCTCAAGAAAAACAAAATGGACTGTATCAGCGCCTAAGAAATGATATTGACTGGCTCTCAGCACAATTCTCCTTAGTTGGTGTTGCTTCGGTTTAAGCTACAATTCGGATCTAAAGTTCACTTACCATGAGAATTCAACATCCTGCCGGTAAACTACACTTAAAGTCACTTTAAAAGAGCTCAGTCTAGCATCAAACCATAGCAGGAAATCATCACATTGACAGACAAAAAAAACTTCACACATGCAGCTTTTCAGGTACCTCAGAGAAAATCAAATTAATTAAAATCTTTTTTGAAAGGTTATTTAGCTTAAGATTTCAACAGAGGTCATTGAAAATCAGTACTAAACCATACATCTGAGATCAAATCCTGCCAAAAACAACACAGGAAGTAATTATTATTCAGTATGTATGAATCAGACCAGCTTCATGACCTCTAAATGTTAGACTCAGAGCTGCAAGATTTGCTCGATTTGAGCAGGCAATGATCTGATTGGTGGTATAAATGGACACTAGCAAACTCAGGTGTCCAGCCCTCTGTTCAGGGGAGGGGCATGGGCTCATTTTCTGAACAGTGGCTGGTATTTATTGAGCCTACCATGACAATCTTTTGATGAAAATAACAGGACGAACTTTGAAATAAGAAAACCTTGGTATAACAAATGGTATTCTTTTTTTGTTTTATTTTATTTATGATTTTATTCATTTATTTTTTATATTTAGAGTAAACTATATACCACTTGTTAACCGGGAGTGAGGTCATATTACAGGGGAATCTCAGACCAAGGCCTCAATGTATTGACTGAGCAATAGCAAAGTCAATACATCAAGGCTGAGGTCTGATATTGTCCTGTAATGACCGAACAGACGAGGTTAATAAGTTATCTATTATATGGCCTTTTCATTATGGACCTGAGCCTGTGATCAATTAAAACCAAAAACTGGTCAGTGGATAACTTTAAAACACATCACCTCAATGAGTTGTTGCACTTTAGCCCGCGATACAGTCAGGTGACTTTGGTCAGCCGATACCCCTTTTTGACAGCTGTCAATAATTATTGACCATAACATGGATGTTCATGAGGATGTCCACTATTAAGTTATGCCTTGGACACCTAGAATAGCTATGCCCAGTCATTACAAGAAAACAGCCAATAAGAGCATGCATACTATTAATAAAGAAGATCCTCAATATAATGAAACCTTGTTACGTCCAGTTAGTGAGGATCAGTAATTTATTGATTTTTGTTGGGGGTTAAGCTTTTTTTCATATAATTAGGTGAGAGGTCAACTCCAGTAAAATTTAATCTCCATAATTATCTATTACAGAGAGTTCTCTTAGTCTACGAGATTGAAAGCTTCTTACTATTCCTACCATAGTGACCATATTACGTGGACACTTGGCCCTCTCACTTTGAAGTCTTGATTATGGGGGATTTTGCTTTACTCCAAACTGTCTTTCATAGAATTGTTAAAGTACTTATGACAAAAATATTTATAAGAATCAAGTCATTTTTTATCTGACCGTTTCCTAATTGCTGTTAGGATTTCTGTGTTACAGACTGTCAAACCTCTTTAATACGGATACTAAAGGAACAAAATCAAGTGTCTGTATTAAAGAGGTCAGGAACTGTTTGAAGTTTGATAGTTTTGGGACCATGCGGGCCCCAGTTATTCAAAAGGTGGATAGCGTCTATCCAGTGGATAATTCTCTATCCAGTGGATAGTGCGATTGGTTTCCCAATACTTCTTCGCTGGATAGTGATTTATCCGGTTCCGGTTAGACTACAAGTAGTCCCCCATTTTTCCTCCGGGATAGCAGAGTGAGCGAAATGCGAGCGCGCATGAAAATCACCCCATGCGAGAAAAGGCGACACGCGGTGGGGCCCGCCGCGTGGACTTCTGGTAGTCTAGTTCCGGTAGATAGCTCTATCCAACGTTTGAACAACTGGGGTCAGTACTATATCCCTGATAGGGAAGTATCCAAATTATAGACTGAGGTGTCTGTTAGGAGGTGTTTGACTCATGTGGTTTAAATGTCGAGGGAGGGGGTGGGGGGGGGGGGGTGAGGGTAGACAGCTGCACTTTGGATGTTGATATAGCATATGCTGCCTGGTTCTTTAATCCTTCACTCTTATCTACACAAAAATACAACATTTCCTACACCCATATAGGACCTGCCTCCAGTTTACGAACTCAAGGCATCCTAAGTTAATACCTTTTTTTGGTAGGTGTGGCGGGTTAATTTCATCCTTGGTCTCAATTTTATTTTCCTTTGTTTCAAACTCGTTATCATACATTATCATACATTACCATATCCAAAAACAAAGGAAAATAAAATTTAAACCAAGGATAAAATTGAACCACAACGTTGGTATTGTTTGTTAACAAATTCCCTTTTGTTATGGGCCAATTACTTTTTGAGATATATCTTAGAAGAAGAATTTTCTGAATCTGGGGTCTAACCTCTTCAATTCATCAATGGCACTGGCTTCTGCACCGTGTTCTTATGAGGAAATGTGGATCTGTCTGTCTGTGGTTTTTCTGAAGCAGAAATCCCACATTAATATACCCAATGGTATTTTTTGTAATCTCTACTTCTCTGTTTTTGCCTTAAAATAAAGAGGGGAATAATTTTGTTGACTTTCTCAGACCAAATCGACCACTCCAGAAAATGCCATAACAAACCAAAACTGAAAACCAAAACAATGTTTATGCAAAATTTTCGAGTCACAAAAAAAAGAGCATTATGGTATGTTATGGTATTTTCTGGAGTGGTCAATACCAGACCAAAATGGTCGAAACAGTAAGCTCACTTCCCTTGATTATAAAAAAATGGCTTAAATACCATATCAGGACAACAATATACAGTTGAGCCTCTCTACAGAGGCCACCTTGGGGACAGAAGAAAGTGGCCATTGTTGAAACAAGAGTGAATGTATGAACTTTCCCCCTCCCCCCCCCCCCAAAAAAATAGCCGTTGTAGAGAGGTGGCCGTTAGTGGAGGATCGACTGTAGATTTATAGGCTTGCTAGCCCAAGGTCACTTTATCAATGCACCCGTTTTTTCTTGCCAGCTATTCCTAATGGTGTCTACAGAACAGATCCAAACTCCTTCCTTTTTAGCTTGGTGAATCCTAGTGGTCTACAGCCTACAAAGATGTCTCTTATTCCCGGAAAGGAGAGTGCTGCTGTTCATAGCCACAGTGGCTGGGGGCCTAGATTTGGAAGTGGAATCGATCTTCACATTCCTAGCGCGCCCAATGCTAATAATTGCTCAGTTAACTTGAATAACACATATCAGCTGCCTCCTGGACAGAATGCTCTCACCTTCCTAACTGGAAACCAGTATTTTACTCTAGCCGAAATGGAAGTCTTTAAGTTTGAAAAGTAACTGAGGTTCATGGTGGTTTGACTCTTGAAGTTAACATTTATCGATTCTGCATTTTCAGTAGCAAATAACAGATACCGTGATACCGTAAATTTTCTAATCGACGCCCCTATCAAATAAACCCCTCTTGTCTAATAAACGCCCCCTCGGCGATGTCAAGTTGGTACTAGACACCCCTATCTATAATAACGTCCCTGTCGAAAAGAAGCCCCCTCCCCACACCCCCTACGACAGGTCCGATAGTCTGGCCGGTTTATCACCGCCTATGGCATTGTAAGCTTTGTAAATAAAAAGACTAGAAAGAACTTTTTTGTATCTCAGCTCTTCATTTCTTGGTAAGATGAATAAGACTAATTGCTCTGTGGTCTAAAGGCATTTAAATTCCTTCTTTGCATTTCTTTTCTGAGAACAACCCTGAACCTCGGCCAGTTTTTTTTCGTCCATTGGCAAATGAAGACCTCTTTTTCTATAACAATCATGGTATCCGAAAGCTTGCCTGACTTAGCTTCTGATGGCTCACCTCTTTTTGCGGAACCAATGTTTCTCTTCGGATGAGCGTTGTGTAACACTTCAACTTACTGCATGTTAACCTTCTGACTGAGTTGCGTGAATAATGCTCTGCGTGGGGAATTTCCATTACTCCATAGACTCTTACAAGATATTTCTATGCGCATTGTTTTGGCTACCCAGAGTTAATCTTTCCCTTAAAAACAAGCTTCCCTATTATACTATTTCGTTTTCTTGAAACAAACGTTTGCTAGAACCAAATTTCTTATGCAATGAGTGTGCCCTTAACCTTTATAATTTTTTTGCGAAGGTAACAACACTTTTCCTTTAATGAAAAGGCATTTCCCTCTCATCAAATTCATAGGCATTGGAGCTTAACCTGTTCAAAAACTTTGCATTGTTGTGCGTCGTAAAGAATTAGTAAAACTATCCTCCCCCCTCTCCAATTCAGTTTTAACAAGAAGAAAATGAAAAGCTCCGAAAAAGTGAAACTTGTATATTTGATGATATTGGTACGTTAGCAAAAATAATGTATAGGTAACCGTATATGCCAAAGCATTATCTTGCTGGATTTTTGAAAACGTACCGAACGAAAATTGCAGTCTTTTCACTGAGAATTGAAGACCAAAAGCCGAAGGGAAAATAAGACCGAAAATCCTCCTAGAAAAGAACAAGGAAAGAAAAAATAGAAAGAGTGAGGAGGAAGAAGAAAAAAGAACAATGGCTGTACTCTTAGTTTTTATTTTGATTTCTTTGGAGATAGTTTTTAAAAGAAAAAACTGTTTGAGGGGAGAGCTCTATTTTGGCTGTTATTCAAAGATCCAGCTGATACCCTTGCCATCTTTTAAAAGCTAATGATTAAGAAACGGCTTTCATTTTCCAGATTTAAAGCCTTATGACTAAATTTGTTGTAGTTTTACAGCCAACAGTTCACTCTATTACTCTGAAAGCCTCCTGTTGTTATGGGGTTCCTTGAGTGGAACATGGGCTTCATGTGCAAAATCCAACCGTGTTTAATATTTATTCCTTTTGAAAAAAGAAACAATTCGTTTCTATCAGCGAAAACTAGGTAGAAGTTATTCTTTCTTCTTTCGCTTTTCCATAAAAGTAACAAACACATTTTGTGCATTTTTGTTTAACCGTATAATTTCAACTAACGTGGGTCCCCTGTGTTAAAAGCTCAAAATGTTGAACGCTTTATTTTGAGATGTTCCGCCGAACAGATTTTGGCGGATTTTTAGTATGTTGTTAGATAGGCCACCCTTACTTAAATGGCCTTGAAAACAATTCTGTTGCAATTAGTTTGATGTTGAGCCTCGAAAATGCCTAGATTGACTGGACTATTTCATGGACGAACGCAGAAAACGTACCCACATAACGTTCGCAATAAGCTCCCCCTTTCAAAGGGGTTTCAATAAAAATTGAAGTAGCTAGCAGGTTCGAATAGAGTAACCGACTGTATCAACAAGGGGCCGCTGGTCCCCTTTTTCGAGGGGGTTGGGGGGGGAAGGGGGTCTGGGCACGTTCTAGCCCAGAAAATTTTGAAATTCCAAAGCCCTAAAATGCGATTTTCAGCGTTCTGGGGAATCATGAATTTGAGGACAAAAGAGCGTGTTTTTCATTCAAGAAAATCTAGCTTTCAATTTATCAGTCACACAATCAATTCCTACAAACAATGAGCAACTGATGAAAACTAAATTAGGTACTTTTGCACGTAAACAAATTCTGCGAAACCTTTAAAGAAACTTGTGAAGAAATGACTGAAATATAGCGTTCACATGACTAAAGTAACGTAAAACCAGTGGGCCTTTACGATTTCATTCAGATTTTATTGTATATTTTTTGTTTACGACGTTATTCAAACTAGTTGCTGCTTCTTTCTAGAAAAAAGTGGCCAACCTCTATCAGCAAAGTAGCCGACGCGTTTCGTCGGCCGTCGATGCTTATTGAAACCCCTGCCTTTTTGTTTATTCAAACCCAGAACCGTTTTCAAAAATCTAAAAAAAGACAAAAGAGGAAGTGTTAGCACATTAGGCTGCAGCCCTATTTTCCTCCCCTTTCCCCCGAGATTTCCCTAAAATTGGCCTTCTCCTGGTGCAATGTCATTCCTAAACAGTGAAGGAAGAGGGTCTCAATGGGGTGGTGGCTTTTACGGTTATCGGCTAAAATTTTGGCTCCTTTACGGCTATCGGTTATTTTTTTCAGTTACGGTTAACAAAAAAGTTAAAAATTAATTTCTTTTGTTTCAAAGAGTTGAATATTAATAAACCTCTGTTTTTGTATCTTTAAAGCAAATAAAGATCTTAGGATCACCTCGGGATGAATTTAGAGAAAATGTAAGGGCTGTCTTTCCCCAGGGAAAAAGCAAACTGTCCTTAATTACGAGCTGTTTGTTTTTACGATAGCAAAGGACTGTACAGAACGACTGTCTGCCGTTGCCTTGTCACTGGGCCGCAATATTCTGCGTGGCCAATGCGTTTCGGGTCACGTGTCCGAGCGAATTTAGTCTCGGATACGCCCGAAATGCTTTGACCAGGAGAAGGTCAGGAGGTCAAGCAAGACTCGTGCCCCGCGCGCTTTCTTTTTCTTTCTCCCAGCCTCCCTGCGACACAAAGCCCTATGCGGAGGAGAGAGCATAAGGAATCAAAGTAGCCGCGAAATAAGAAACGCAACCGTCATAAGTGAGTTTAGCACCTTCCTTAAAATCATCAAATCTAGGGAAAAAATTTTTTTACGGTTCACTCTTTTTACCCTATTTACGGCTCACGGTTAAAATTTTTCAATTTTTACGGCTATCGACTAAATTTTTGGCCATTTTACGCCTATGGGTTAACCCCATTGAGACTTTCAGGGAATGGCCTAGATGAAAAGGAATAATTATATTGTTTACCAGGCTAATGATTCTTGGTTCATCTACTGATACTCCAAAAAATGAAATGCGTGATCGCAGAAAATTAATTCAGTGCTTTAAAAAGAACCTGGCATTCGCCATTTGTAGATCTCCCATTATAACGCCCCCCACCCCCCCCCCCCCCCCCTCTCGCCATATTTTGCATAACGTTTTTTTTTATTATTCTGGGTATTATAGTTGTCTGCAGAGAAATTGAAAACAATGCTTGTGCATTGGGGGCCGGACAAACAAGGTGTATTATGGGAGATGTGCAGATGGTAAATATAACAAATTTTGCTGTTCTGTTATTCTTTTGTTATTCAGTGAGATGTTAATGAGTATATAAGATGTTTTTCTGCAAAACCGTATAAATACGAGCGCCTTGTGATCCACCACTGCGCCAGCTTCATGCAAGGTCTTAAGTGCATCAGAGACGTTCCTAATCTTGCGAAATTGTCTAATAAAGAAAGGTCAAATAGTGGTTATGGCAAAGCATTGTGGCACTAAAAGGTGCAGTTATGTATCGGATAATCTAAGGTATCTTGCTTAAAATATGTCAACAAAATACTTTAATTTTTTAACTTCTCTCTTTTTGTTTGCAGCTAATCCAATATTACTGACACTATCTCGTGCGCTCTCACGAAAACCTCATTGGAAAGGGTTTTGTTCACTAAGAAGAACACTTGTGATTTCAGAACACTTTCTCGGAAATGGCGAAGCTGCGTCGCACCGATGATCTCGAAATTCAGGTCGTCACCTTTCGCAGTGTCGCAGTGATAAATGTTTGCCAGTCAGTACTGTTTACAATAGCTTTCGAGTTTTTGTAATGCACCTGTCAATGTTTAGCCCCAGGGGAGGGAGGCCGGGCATACCCAGGGGCGCTAAAAGGTGCTGCCGGCTCCTTTTTAAGTCCGCGCATTAGTTATTACTATGTCAATACACATTATTAAAAATTAATCTAAGCTATCAGATATTAGGTTAAGAATTAGACATGAAACACACTTGCTCTACGTCAATAAAATACGTATATTTTTAACTTCTCACTTTTTGTTTGTCCTGTTTTGCAGCTAATAGGTAAGCCTTACCTATGAGCCTAAGGCTATCCTTGCACTACTGATACAAGATAGCTCGTGCGTCGGCACGAAAACCACATGTATAGTCGTGATTTCAGAGCGCTTTCTCGGACGTGGCGAAGCTGTCAGGGGCACCCAACGGCAATTTTCGGGAAAAGATCTGTTCGGAAGACGATTTGAGAACTAGGATTTTCGGAACATTTGTTGTAAAATTTCTTGCTTGCCTGCCTCTCCTAGGATTTTAGGATATTTTCCTAGGATATTTACCCTAAAAAAGGCCACCTAGAATTTTCGGGAGCCTTTTCCTGGCTGAAATTTTCGAAAAAGGTAAGTTTTGATCCCTATAATTTTCGGACCACTAGACTTTCAGCTAGGAAATCCGAACAGATGAAAAGTTTTTAGGGGATAAAAATATGCCTATATCTACCGTTTGAATACTAAAATACGTTCAACAATGCTATGTTAAGTGCTTTTGAACTATATCCTCGTTGGGTGCCCCTGAGCTGTGTCGCCCCGATGTTCTTGAAAGTGGACTTTCGCTGTGCCACTCTTCGTAGCAGTGTGACGAAGAAGTTGATCTAGGCCGGGGTATTTTTCTTACCGACATGATTAAGTTGAATTCGATGTAGAAAAGACATTGCTTAACACGTTTCACTTAACTGACCTGAACGGAATTAGTTAACGGCCACCTAATGTTCCACCTGTCGTCGTTTAGTCGTTTTTTTTTTCTTTTTCAATTAAAGTCAACAATGTCGCAGTGCTAAATGTTTGCCAGTCAGTGCTGTTTACAATAGCTTTCGAGTTTTTGTAACTTTAAAAAAAACTTAATTTCTATCCCTTTTCAGTAGCCAGTTCAGTTTCGGTGGTATCAATTCTTCTATTGCAAATTCCATGGTGTCCATATTCAACTTTATGGTTATACATGCGATTGAAAAAGGCGAAATATGAGTGTTTCAATGCTATTATGCACCTTATAAATAATAAATTATTGATTATCATGCGGACAGAATTGGAGTTTCAAGCGCCCCTTAGTCGGTTGCTTAATTTACTAACTAAACGAAATGGTAGATGAATAACCTGAAATAACCCAAACAATGTTTTAATTAGACCTAAATACAATAGCAGGTGTTTTTCCAATATAAAGAGGGAGTTTCGCGTTTATACCGTTGCTGATCCACTCTCCCTAAATAACGCTCAACTTGCTGATGGACTCGAACTAAAGAGAGCACTATGATTGCTTTGCTGTACTTCTGTGGTCTTTTCCTGTTGCTTTCTTGGAAACAAGTGTCAACCTGTTCACAGGTGCAGGGTAAGTGTCGATTAAATTAAGTAGCTGAGGAATATGAAGCAACATGATTACCCTTGGCAAATTCAGTGAAAACCCAACTATCCTTTGAAATAGTCTTCTGGTCTGACAATGATTTCAGTTCTAACATGAAAAAGACAGAGCGAACATTATAGCGTTTCGCTCCTGCCATTAGTTTTAATTCGTATATGCAATTCAGAGATGTCTGCATCCAACAGGCTTTTTACAGCCTGCAAAAGTTTCGACAAGAAAGAAGCCGCGTTGTTTCAGGTACTCGTCTCATTTTTTTCTCAGTGCTGAACTGTTTTTTTTGCTCAAAAGCGTTTAAGCGGCACTTTCATCAAATGACTAAAGCTACAAGAATGAGAAACGTTCAGATACGAAACTAATAGAAAACCAACTTTATGACCAAAATTATAACAAAAGAATTCTGTTGAAGGGCAAAGAACCAAGTAGCAATGTGTCAGTCTGTTTTTTAACAAGATATTTAGTGCATGTTTCCCTGCTCTGTTGTAGTTTTGCTAGCATTATTTTCAAACTCCGGTTTCAGGTCCATGTCGTGAATTGGCGTTCCCAAGTTTCCTTTTCTTTGCTAACAAGCGCTTGCTGAACCACAGAATAAGAGTTTTACAAGTTCAAGACCTAGACGAGTGCGAGTTACGATGTTACCACGAACACAATTGTGTCAGTATTAATTTTAAACTCACAATGCTTGCAAGAGGAAAATACAGCTGTGAATTGAACAATTCAACACATGGCGAGCATGAACGAGACCTTGTACCTGACCAAGATCACTTTTATCGTGGAACCAAAGTAAGATGACAAAAACTTAAAAAGTTATTTCTTGCAAATGTTTTAAATGTACTGTGTTTCCAGTTGTTAGAAACGGTGAAGAACCGAAACGTAAATACTTGTGTTATTTAGTCTAAATGACTAATACCGTCCTTGTTGTTTCGTACCGGTGGAATAGACGGGACATATCTCTTGGAAAATTAAGTATGTCTACCAAAAGTTCTGTCACTTTTAGCCAAATGACATTAAAATAGCAGCTAGGGTGACCAAAAAGTTGACTTCGGGTAAACAAAACTAAACATCAGAAAGGCCCAGTAAAGCCGGTTGTTAAGGAAGGAAACCAGGCACACATTAAAAAAAACTTGAGAAATCCCTGCTAACGAAACAAATTTAGTGGCCAACTCAAAACTCTAGGGAGACAATGCCGCCCCCCTTGCAAGATTTAAAATCACATCAAGCTTGCTATATTGATTAAGCCGAAGGATATTACAAAAATTGCATTTATATTTATTGTTTGACTATGATTTTAAAACATCTCCGAAACATAGTGCCTTTCGCGGCGAAAGAGCATTCAAACTTTTTTCTTTCAGAATGTATGCTCCAACTCTCCTTGTCAAAATAACGGAACGTGTCAATCAGGCTTCACCAAGAAAGGATATCGATGTTTGTGTCCCGATGGTTGGACAGGTGGAACATGTAAGATGGGTAAGGCTCAAACATGGAGTTCTTCACTAAACACTAAACCATAAGGTTTTCTTGACCTT
Source organism: Porites lutea (assembly GCF_958299795.1). NCBI lineage: Eukaryota > Metazoa > Cnidaria > Anthozoa > Scleractinia > Poritidae > Porites > Porites lutea. The sequence continues at coordinate 26,971,238 of NC_133206.1, read as the reverse complement.
TTTTCAGACAAGGAAATGTACAAAAAAGCGTGATTCACGTGCAAAGTTCGTTGTTTGGCTTTTTGCTGTTCTCGTAGCTGTCGCTTAAGCTCGCAGTTTTCATGTCGACATGAAAAGCTCGCCAGTATTGTATGAAACGCCTGTTCACACTGCACAAAAGAGTGGCATAGAGAACCCTATCCGATATGTGACGATCCACTTTCGAGATCGGTGCGGCATTGCTCACTCCTTTACAGAAGTTGCACCGAAATCACAGTCCTCGCATGTGTGGAAAGAATATATCCAATATGGCTTTTGTGCCTGGTGCAAGAGCTATCGGCGGGGGAGCTATCCAGCATCGTGTAGACCGGTATAGCCTTAAACTCTCATTCACGATTTTATTCACTATCATAATCTAGATATTGATGAATGCGATGAAAGGAGTCACAAGTGTAGTAAGAATGCGACTTGTATAAACACGAAAGGATCTTACAGATGCAAGTGCAAACATGGTTTCCATGGTGACGGCTACAACTGCACAGGTATCCCAGTGTTTTATCTTTCTGCTTAAAATTTTAAACAGAATAACATCACACTTATTTTTTTTCGTTTGTCGAGTGTCTCAGAATTTTCTATGGCGAAGAATTGATGTTCATCACAATATGCTGTAATCTTCAGCAATGGGCAGAGCTGCTGTAAACGTTATTTTTTCATTAGATATTTTTTGTTCAGTTAAGCATAATTAGTCACAATCTGTTAAGGGAGCGGTCATTAACTATTGGGGGGGAGGGCCGTTATTATTTGAAAAGCAAGGGCCCAAAAAATTTTAGCCCCTATCAGGTTAACAGCCCAAAAATTGTAACCCTCCCCTGTAATAACATTTTGAGTATTCAAATGTTGCATCGTGAGAATCCATATGAGCGTAACTTTGAGACAATTTTTTCATTGGAATGAAAAAAAAGTGTTAGTATTCACAATATTTACAAAACCCAATTTTTTCTTTTTGTTAGTTCAATAACCACACAACAGTGCAATAACCACACCAGTAGTTCAATGACCACACATTAGTTCATTAGCTGCGGAAAAAATAGCCACAACTACGTTAGATATTTTTTAATTAGAATGTGTAGCATTAAGTAAGTGATAATCATTTAGCAACGATACAAGAACTAAATTTACAAATAGCTATTGTACATTGTTATAAAGTTTTAGTGAGCTCACTAATATAGACAGGAACCTGCAGGAACATAGATTGATGTTAATTAAGAAGTTCTAGTCTGCTCAGAAGGTCTGTCATTTTCATCACGGGCACAGTGAACAGACCTGGAAAGAGAGTAAGCGCTGAAAAGGGAAAGCTAACTCGGTCCGGAGAAAAATTCGGATACTAAATAAACCGAAAGAGCGCGCGTTGATAAAGCAGACAACATAACGGTTAGCGGTGGATGAAACCTTGTTTTAACTCTCTTTCCTCACGTTTCAAACTACTGGTGTGGTTATTGAACTAACAAAAAGAAAAACTTAATTGGTAAATAAATAGTGATGGCGGGGCCGATGATGATGATGCCACTGAAAAATGTCAGGAGGAGGAATCAGGAAGTGCCTTTGTTATTTACTAGGGCACTGCAATGGAAGCATACGACAGTAGCAGTTCAGATGACCCTGGCCCCTACTGGAACACATTCAAATGCGCTCCTTACTATCAGCCTATTGACTAATCGTTACATCTTCACTGTACATATGTATACTGTACATATAAAAATACTATGTTGCATTTGTTGAATAAGAAGAACATTCTGTTCCTGTTACTGTTTAAGACTGACTGAGTTTTGTAAAAGAAGGATTCGTATGAACTGGACCACTATGAGTTAAAAAAACAAATACAGATCGAGTACCAGTCATAACAAGAAAAAATACATTTTCAGTTATAATAACATATCATCAACTATCCGTGCACTCTTGATCGCGGCTCGTTTTAAGAAGGGCTTTCATGAAATTATCTGTCATTCAGATGTATTATAATACAGGAAAATCACATGACGATGACGTTGATTAAACACCAAAGCCAAACTAAAACCATGGGCTATTTTCAAAGCCATTTCAAAGTCAAGCAAATTGGAAGCGATTCCGCGTTAAGTCACTGCTCATCTCCAGCCAATCAGAGTGCTGTTTAACCGTGTGATTCAGCTTTGAGTATGCAATTCTGTTAATGTTACTTGCACGGTCATCGTATTTCAAGCAGTGCTTCATATTTCTGTAGCACAAAACCCATTTAATAGTACGCGCACATCGCCAAAGGTGCCCAGAAATTCTAACCCTCCCCTAAATGCGGGCCCAGAAAATTTTAGCCCTCCCTAAATGAGCGCCCGAAAAATCGCAGCTCTTCCCCAAAATTTACCAGCCCTCCCCCCAATAGTTAATGACCGCTACCTAACTAACGTTTTGCATGCGAAAAAGAAGGGAGTTGTGGGAGCTAAATTGAAAGAAAGACCGGTCTTCTAGCTTTCTTTCATTATAAGGCGGGGGGGGGAGGGATCACAAGGGAGGTATAGGAGACTTATTAGGACTAAAAGAATTGATGATATTACAAAATCATTCTAGATACTGACGAATGTCAAAAGCAAAACAACAGGTGTAGCAAAAATGCGACTTGCACGAACACAGACGGATCTTACAGATGCAACTGCAATACTGGCTTCTTTGGAGACGGATTCAAGTGCACAGGTATCACTGTGTTCTATCTATGGCGTAGATGGTCTAAAGAATTCAGATTCCTGAATCAACTGATTGCGAGCCAATTTTTTAAGGAAGGGAAAACACAGATGGAAAATAGGGCAACAGGGCAGCGCTCCTTTGCTTTCAGAGGAGCCAAACTTTGGAACTCCTTGAATGATAATATTAAGTCCATAAAATGCCCCAGGAATTTTAGGCGTCATATTGCAAATGTTTTATTAAGTTGATAAATTTTTTGTAATTATAATATTATTGTACTTACATTCTTAATTAATTTATATAAATCTGTATTTTTTATTCTATTGAGCTGAAAAGCCCACTTAGGGAGCATCAATAAAGTGTAAGTGTAAGTGTATAGCATGCCTTGTAAACGGATTTTAGGCAAACTATCAAATGAATAAAGTAGTTTTCGTATCGATTCATGGATGTACGTCATCGATATAAAGCCGTGTTTGAGGCGTCGTTTGAGGCCAAATAGTCTCATCGTAAATAATTTCCAATACCCTGAGCGGCGGAGAGCAACTGACGAGCCCATGTCGTTCCCAGGGTTCTCTCCTACCCGTCCCGGTAGGAGAGAGAACCCGGGAACAAGGTTGCTGACGAGCGACTATATTCGCAGGCTTAGCAAGAAGTCGTTGAAAGTTTTTTTTATATATATAGTTAATGATCTTCCAATGGTTTATTTCTGATCGGCCTCGAAGAACAAAAAAGCGTCAAGTACAATCGTATCATGGCTAACATAAACTCGCAGGATAACTTCATGACTTCGCTTAGGGTAATTTCATGCAAATTATTGTTTAAGCTCGCAATCATTTTACACTGTGAACTTTATCCTTTGTTCCCTCTAGTATGTTACACCATCTTTGATTTCGAAGACCACGATTTATCAAATTGGACGTTAAATGGGACTGCATTCAATAATCAGCCAACATACGGAGACAACCCATCAGAAAGGTTTAAAAAGGAAGAGAATGGAAGGAATGAACCGTCAAATCACCGAGGGGATTGGTGGATTGGTACCTTCGAAAATCGGTCCAGTTCTTCCCAGCCGGCAGGAGAAAAACAAGGTGATGAACCTCAAGGCTCAATGACGTCACCTGGTTTCTTAATTAATACAAACGTCCTCAGGTTCCTGATTGGAGCAGGCTGTAAAGATGTCCGCAAGGTTCGTGCTGAGCTTATAGTTAACGGAAATGTGATTTTTGAAACAAGGGCTGAAGAGGTATCTGCGAATTGCATCGAAACTATGTCTGACAAAAGCTGGAATGTGTCGCGATTCACTGGTAGCCGAGCTCAATTGCGTTTGATTGACCACTCTTCGGAAGGCTGGGGTCACATTAACTTTGATCATTTACAAGCTTGCCACAAACTACCTTAAAACAGTACAGAGGCTCCTCTGCAGAATTAATCTTAAAATCAGTAAACAGTTAAATGAAAAAAAACTGACCCAGCTCTGAAACCGTAAGTTTCTTAGCCATTTCCAATGACACTGGTCGCATTGCGTCGTCACGTTTGTTCTTTTCTATTCAAGTAATTTTTACCAGGACGTAGTAGACTCTGGTAAGAGAAAATGATTGGTATACCTTCAGAAATTCCGCTACCTCGAATTCTTTATTAATTTACAGATACGAATTAGCCTGCGAAGTGTTTGTTATAATAAAACTTGCAATTTTTCAGTTTAAAATTGTACCGTAAAATACTGAAAAATCATTGCAAGGACTTCTTTTAGATATTGTAAAATCGTATACTTATGTTGACACATCCACAGATAAATTTAGAAAGCTCCTATAACTGATTTAAATTTAGTTCGTAATTTTGTAATCTTGCATTACATTATTCTTCTCGTATTTTGATAGTTTTGTTTTAAGTTTCTTTTTTTTTTCTGTCGTACTAAATGTGTACTTTACGTTTCCCTCGGGCCTGCTCTATAAGCTTAACTATCTGCGAGGCAGAGGACATTTAAATTTGTAATCGCATAAACGAATGCAAATGAATAAATGAACAAATAAACTTTAGGAATAGTGTAAGTGCTGGTACTGTATTTTCAATAACATAGTTGCCGTGGTGTTGAAGCATTATAAAAAGAAATAAAGAAACAATCAAACAGACAAGCAATGCAAAGAAACTTTCTTGGGAACTTAGTTAAAGTATGGTAGTAGGGTACTGTATTTTAAAGTGTATTGCTGTGGCCGTGCTTGAAGCACTAAAAGTAAACTGCGGATGATCTTCTTTTATATAATTCTTCACCCCACAGTTCTCATATATGATTTTCATATATTCGTAACTCATCATCATCCTTTCACGGGTAATTCACGGGTTTATAACGAAGCAATTCAACGACCTGCGCCCAGTGGGCTTCTTAGCTCATTTGGTAAGAGCGCTGCATCGGTATCGCAGAGGTCAAGGGTTCGAATCCTGTACAAGCCTGAATTTTTTCAAGCTTTCTTTTCGAAGCTGCAAAAGTTGGGTCTATAACTGCGATGATCTTCTTTCATGTAAAACTTATTTTTGTGGCGTTTCGCTGAAGCATTTGCCTGTTTGTTTTGTCCGGAAGGATCACCCTGTTTCCATAAATTTCTAGTCAATGCCCCAACCCCCAACCTCCTAATCTTTACATTGTGAATTTGTGCACACAACTTTATTTTCCAATTTTAAGCCAATGGAATTTGGGGAAAACTGTAGATTAAGCCCCTTTGATTATGGGCTCCCTGGACTTATTTCAAAATTTGGATTTCTTCTAAAGTTTAATACGTGTTAATCGTCGTCATCATCATTATCATCATCATCATCATCATCATCATTATCATCCGTATTGTCATTATCATCACCATCACCAACACTAAAGATTGCGAGGCCGGATGTGGTAGTTGCCTGTTTCGAAGGTCAGTGAAAGATCATACCAATACTGTAATCAGAGAGCTGGGCACAATCTCAATGTGAGAATCTACAAAGCTATCTTGCGGGCCAACTGGTCATTGACTGTAACGTCAGTGTTCGCCAGAAATCTGCGGAACATCACACATCTTGAAGAAAACGTTTTCATTTGAACTATAGATCAGCAACGGCAGATCATTGATATCAGGCCCACTGTGATAAATACTACTGCTCATAACATTGTCAATTCTGTCAATAACAAGCTCAAAAGATCTCTTTGATCATTAAACCTAAAAATCGTGTTCTCCCCATTTTTTCACCCGAGCTGTCTCTCTTTTTACATGGTGTGTCGAGCAAAACGCGCTGAAGAAAAAGAGAGACAACTTGCAGTCTAAGATTTGGTCGTTTTGTGCTCAAAAATGATTTTCTCAGAAAAATTGGTACTTTTCTCAAAGGGTTAGTGCGACATGATCCATTAGGTGTTGGATCTTTAAATCCTTTATGGCATGTGTGCTCTACACATAAGGCTTTCTGGTTTCTCTCTTAGTTCAGGGGCGGATCCAGGATTTTTTTTAGGAGGGGGTGCACTCGTCTCTTGCTCTACTTCAACACCAGTAAACTACATAGTTTTTTTTTTTTGCAGAATACCAGTTGTATTAGAAAACCGCAGGTCATCTCGGGGGGGAGGGGGGGGGATGTGCATTCCCTGCACCCTCCCCCTAGATCCGCCCCTGTAGTTCAACAACTTGATCATGGGATTCCTGTTAAAAGTGCGCTTTTCAGATTATGTTCTACAAACGGATCCAAAGAGTTTTCGGAATTTCCAAGGATGGCGGTGAACCAGACAATTAACGTGAAAAGTTGCCAATCAGTTCAAGAGGTTCGTCCTTCGAACTTACTTCATGAGTAAGACAGAGGTGTCATTATTGGAAGGAGAAAAGTTATGCCTCATTTGCCTTTTTCCAAGGACAAAAACCCCGAGCTTCAAAACTTTCGAAGTTCGCAGGGCGTTTGACCTCGTTTTTTAAATACCCCGTAAAACGTCTCTTTGCGGGTTCCAAACGTGGCAACAACGTTTTTCTTGTTCTTTTAGATCCTTTTAGATCTTTTAGATCCAAAACAAAGAAAAACGGTAAATTTCCTACCAAGAATACGGCTAGCTTAATCGATTTTTAAACGCAAATTTCCTCCGTACATAAGCCCCTCCACAAATAAGCCCCTCAAAAAGGGCCTTTGAAAAATATAAGCCCCGGGACTTATTTTCGGAATTTTACGGTATCTTGGTTTGTAACTTGTCTCCATACCAAAAGTCATATATAAAATGCAAAATAGTGATTTTTCCAGCCCTCTAGCCAGTCCATTTTTTGTGTTAGTTAAACACTTTTATCCCATTACGGGATCTTAAATTATAATTGAAACATTGCAAACATAAAGGCTTTTCGGACCAAAAAAAAAGTGGGGCCGTACGAGTAACATTTGCCTCTTAACCTTTCTTGTTTGCGTTGGTTTATTTTGTTTGATTCATGCTTGTTTATTTGCCTGGGCAAACAGATTAGTAATTTTACCAATTTTTGGCCCTTTGTTCAAATAACTTCACCTTGACCACATGTAGGTTTCGGAGCTGCATGTGAATTTGTAAAACTACAACAATTTGATCGCACGGTATGAATGGGTTGGCTTTCAAGAGTCTTTTCTTTTTCTTCCACTCTTTACACTCTTTTCCCTGTAAATTCACTTTGTGAACTTATATAAAGAAATCGTTCGCGTTATGACCTATTTACAAGTTGGCTTATAGGAACCTTGATTTATCCCTTTGCTTCTAATCAGATTTAATGGCCCACTCACCCTGCTAGCAGAGCATTTCCTTCCCTTGGTCTCGATTTTGCGTATTAGAGAAAGACTTTGCGTGAATCGAGTAAAATCGTTTTTTAGCAAGTGCCGCTTGTTGCTTGGATCCCGTTTTGAACCCAGGCGTAATAGCCGCGCGCTTGGTTCAGCGGGCTCAGTTATAACCATTGGATTATCAACAAACGGATGCTCACACTCGTAAAATAAGTTTGACCATATACAGAACAAGATTGACAGGTCCAGTAGCTGAAGCTGGGCGATTTCAAAGGTTTGACACAATTCAGACAGAGCCTCCTTGTTCTCTTTCTCACTCAAGAAGACCGAAGAGACTCCTCTTGCAGGGTGTGGCCCACTTTGAAAGAAGAGTTTTGTTTTCAGAAAGATATTACGACACAAAAGAATCGCAAATATTAAAATAGCTCGAAAATATCGGAAGGTATCAATCAGGTAATACCACCACTGCACTGAATTGACTGCTACCCATACAACAGTTATTTGAATTATCTAAAAGTATTCTAAAAATAAGAGGCGACAGTTTCCGCGTGATATCGCCTGTATTCTCACGCTTACAATCTCTATGAATTGCCGGCGACATAAATATTTATGAAATAACCCACTTTATACATGTATTACAGAGCAGTGGCACGGAGAATAGGGAACCATCTTTTACACCGAAGATTTGTAAGCTATATTATATTGGAATGGAGTCCTGGAGAATTTTTTTTTGGTTATGTTTCTGTCTTTTTACAAGAGAAGCTCTTAAGGCCCGAGTCCAGTCCCCAAAGCAGACTATCCGGATATTGCAGTTCCAATGCCTCTTTGACTTGAAGTCCATGCTGCTGATCCCGAACTTCCACTACAACTTTGATCTGTCACAACAAAGAAATACAAGTTTTAAAGTGTTAAATTGCACTCAAAAGAGGGAATAAACACAGATAAGACTGTAACCACTCACCTGTACGCTAAACACACTCGACATAAGCCACGCCCGTTCATGAAAAATATCTTTTACGCTAAAATTAAATTGAGAGAATAAGAACACTTCGTTGTTGTTGAAATAAAAAGACACAAAACAGAGATAACCAGACAACTTTTCTTGAAATAAAAGAGACAAATGACGAAAAAAGATTTTAAAAACAGTCGATCATACGGTAACAATTGTTGATCGAAAACCGGGAGGTTGGAAGGAAGGAGTGGGGGAGGGGGTCGGAGAACGGTGAAAAATGATACCGGAAAAGGTTAATCGGCATATTGTTGGCGAGATCGTTGGTGACGTAAGAAATGCGCAAGTTTTTTTTCTTCCAAACTAGGTTCTGATAACTACAAGCAAAAAATTAAAAGAAATCAAAATGTATGATATGTAATCTACTTGCATTCTACCAGCACTAGCTTCGTTTTTCCAACCGTCAAAAAACCGAAACCCAACGAAAACTCTGGTTGTCTCCTCCGAGTAGGAGGATTTCTTTCATACACAAAAAAACTCACAACAAATATTAATTATTCTCTCTTCCCAGCATTCCCCTCGCGCTTTCCCCTCTCCCTTGCCCGCACGTTTTAGAGCCAATTGAGACACAAACGCAAACGGCCATCCTAATTCCTGAGGTCTCTCTGAGGCAAAGGAACTTCAGAAAAAAAAGCCATGCTAGGAAGGAAGTTAGAAAGAGGCTTCTACGGGAGACTACGGTGAACCAATCCGAAGTGAGGTAAAAACAGGCAGCTGACGCAAAGCGCGGGAAACTGTCTAGATGGGGAGGTTATAATTTTTGACTTGACGCAAAAAATTCAGCCGATCACAAACACGGTAAAGTATTAAAGAAACCAGTTTTCAGAAAATCGCTTAATAAGTTAGGTTACCTTGCTCCCATTGAAGCCAACAGCCTTGTTAGTTCTGCAATTCCTCCTGGTCTATCACTAACGGTGACGATAAATCTACAGAGCCTTCCATCGGCGGCTAAACCACGATCGATACAGCGACCCAGCACTGTGGAGTCGATATTCCCTCCACACAATGGTATAACTACCCTAGGAAAGACGTTTTATTTAATATCAGATGAATAACTTGTCACTCTAAGGCACCCTTAAATTCTCATTAATGGTTTCCAAAAATGTGTTGGCAAATACGGATTTTTGCAAAGTGACCTTTCATTGGCTGTAACAGTATTCACACTAGAGACGGATAATCCATCTTCAAGATCCATCAAAATTTAGGGTTCATACAAAAAATAGCAACCATTTTTCAAGGACTTTTCAAGGGCCACATTAGATTTTCAAGGACCACCTACTAGGAATATAACTTCACAGATTGTACAAAAATGCACATTCCCAGTCCATTCTAATAAGACTTTAAGGCATGAACTGTTTGCTACACCAACTTCTCTACATTCTTCAGTTCATTGGTCTTGAATTGATAGTTAATTGGCATAAAAAATAGAGCACTTTATGTAAATAACCTTTAAATACTCTGAGCTACGATTTATATTCTGTCTTGGACAACCAAAAACCATCAAAAAACTCTTCCCAGGCCACTACAATCAAAGTTGAAGAAAATTCAAGGACTTTTCAAGGAAAAATGGAATCCAAGCACTTTTCAAGACTGTGCGAGCACTGAAATTAACAGGCAGATTGTCCATCCAAAGTTAAGACTGTTCCATTTTCAAATTCTCTAAGATGTATTATCTGTCTGACGCGAATTATCCAATGGATAACCAGTCTCAGTCGGATAATCAGTCTCTAGTGTGAATACGGCCATTAAGTTAAGATGGAAAACAGGAAGTAAAAGTGTTGCTTCAGCTGACAAAAGTGTTTACGTAGTTATTTTCAGTAGCAATCTTTCATACCACCATAAAACGATTTTTCCCTGCGACCTTAAACTTAGCTTGAGGTTTGATTTACCAACTCTCTAACAACAACTGGCCAAAGTAAAAAGATTTATTTCAAATTGGACGCTTTAGTCCCTAGATCTTTTGTCAGGTCGAAGCCGTTAGAGCGCTTTGACGAGGGTCTAGCACCCAAAACATTACCACTTATCCTATAACCCTAAAGTGATCATACTATTTTTCTATGTGCCACACCTAAACCAACACAGGGATAATAAGGTAAAACCAAAAGCCAATTTACAAACAATCTTAAATACAGGCAATATCGCTCGCGACGCTTATTTACGGTCTAAGATAAAGCCTGAAATACTCCAGAAAAAAATAAGATCTTGGACGGGATATGAAATTACGGTTTATGTTGTTTGAGAAATCAGTGATATATCCCTCTAATGCAAAACAGTGAATCGCGAGTATTAGTTTTGACACTATACCGCTCGTGTTTAGCAATAAACCAGTTGTAGCTCTAACTTTAGAACAACGCTGTCATTAATTAATGCACCCACATTACTGCCAGGATCCTTTATCGTTTTAATTTCGGAAACTCATTACACGACCTCTCGTACATTTACCGTAATATCATTCATCCACCTACTTTTTAGCCTGTAGCTCGGGCAACATTCCAGCCAGAACAGCAGCAAAGGCAGTCACTCCGGCACCTTCAACAACTGCTTTCTCTTCCTCAATCAAACGCAAAATGGCAAGGGCAATGAAGTCTTCACTGAAATAACAAGGTTAATTTCGGTTTTTTACGAAAGAGACTCATGGCTTTCTCGAGAACAACAGGTTCATAGAGCTCTAACAAAAAACAATAACCACTCATAATTTGTTACGCTGACAACTCCGAATCTAATACCTTATTTACCGACTTTATATACTGAGTTCTCTCAGTGCTGGACACGCCCGCACCAGTGTCGTTTCTACTTAGGCATCTGTACATGCGAAGAACCAAACTGTTTGCAGGGCGGAAAAACCACAAGGTTTGTAGTACAAATCTCTGGCAGTCACCACCCCTAGTGTGCTGCCTTTAGAATTACCTCGGGTAGGTGTAAGGTACAGCGGTTTGCCATGGCTCACATCCGGGAGTTGTATCCAGGCCTCAGTGGCCAACAGGCGGATAACGCTATTCACCGGAGGTAAAAGTCTACTTCCAGTGGATAGCGCAAACGGTTTCACTATTTTTTTCCCTGGTGATTAATCCGGCGGAAAGCGCTATCCATATTCTTAAGAACTGAGGCGGCCAGGACTGATTAAAGTAAGTGAGCGCGCGAAAAGTGTTGTTAATGAGTGTAAGGGTGGCCTTGATGAATTAAAAAGCGTGGCGGTTTCCGATACTACTTAACAATTATTCTTTGAATCGAGGTGAATAGTGGCTACTTATTTACCGAGCCGGGAAGCGGCGAGGTAAATATTCCTAAAGCCACTATTCCCTGAGATTGAAAAGAATAATTGTTTTAGTATACACACGAAGTGATCTCAAAAAATCAGAGAGAAAACCATTAAAAAGTACGATTTGATTGACGGATTAAATCACGCGAAAGTTTAAAAACTGTAGATCTTTGCAGAATTTTCAAACCGGCATGGCAATTTACAAGTTTATAACTTCGCAAAAAACAGCGTAATGGCTTAAATGGAACCGTTAAAAGTTTGAATTGTTTCCTTAACTGAGAAGACAAGTAGAGCTTGGTTGTTTTCTTTTGACTCACCAAGTTTATAGGCAAAAAGGTTTGTTGTGTCGTTCTTCGCGTGAAGTGCTGACAAACATGGCGGCACGGTTGCTCGAGGTAAGGCGTCGTCTTCTTGTAGCATTCTTTTTCCTATTTAGTTGAAACGTAGAATTTCTGCAAACATTTGCTTTCAAATTTGTTTGTCATAAATGTACTTCGATTTTTGGGCCAAATTTTTCTTGTTAGGAAACGCTGAGTTCACAAAACGGTCTCTTCTACGCGAATAAACGGGAGTTGTAAACAATCCATCGAACGCAAAAACTCGGCCACAGTAGATGGAAAAACGCCGTTTTGAATCCTTCGAAGTCTTTAATTGCCTTAAAAAAAGTCAGCCCTAGGGTTTTGCCGACTTGTAAAAGATGGGAAAAACACCGAGCTCACACATTATCCACTCGCTTGGAGGTGAATACTTAACAATTATTCCTCGAGCCCGAATGGGCTCTGAGTCAATAGCCCATGAGGCCGAAGGCTGGTCAAAAATATCGAGACAAAACAACTTTAGCTGCTTAAAGCTAGACTTTAATCCTTTTTTTGCCGCCAAAAAGCCGGAGCTTTCGCTACTACCTGTAGTGGGCTATAACATATAGCCTAGTAGTAGCTCAACCAATCAGAACGCAGCATTGATAATAGACCACTAGTTGGATTTTACTAATGTTGAATAGTCCGAGATAGCGAACCAATCAGATTGCTTAAATCACCAAGATCACTGAGTATGTATATACTAAATTGGGTTATCCGTCTGTAAAAGGATAACCTCTTCTTTACAGGAGCTACCATGGTTGCTTGTAAGCAGAGTATCAAAGAGTATGTAAGTTGGTGTTCCTGTGAATCTTACCTAACACTTATTACTTTATCAACAATCGCTGTGGCAGTTGCAAAGGCGTTGGAGCCAACCTTGGATACACACAGCCCTGCAGGGGACATGTAAGGAAAAAAGTCACAATAGGGTATAAAACGTTTTAAATCTGTGACGCAATAAACTAAAATAGAAACCAAATTGTAGGGCTGTGCTTTAGCAGTGCCCAACGGCCCATGGTGTATTAACTAGTTTTGCTCTTGGGCGACTAGGAAATCTTAGTTTTTCATAAAAATCCTATGCTGGGCTGCACCTTGGATTTTACAAGTTCAGAGCACCGGGCTCCCTTCAATAGAGTACTAAAGTGTGACGTCATAAAAATGAAATTTCTGAAATTATGGGATTTGTCAGGATATTCTGAAAGAACAATGCCCAAGAGGCCTATTTGCCAAAAATGAGCATTTCTGGGCAAATTGTCCCTGAGATCGTAGCCCAGTTATGCTTAGAAAACTCCATACAAACCCTTCTAAATTTTTTTTGGGTCGACCCAAAAAAAAATTAGAAGGATTTGTATGGAGTTTTCTGAGTTTAACCGGCTAACATCTCAGAGACAATTTGCCCCGAAATGCTCATTTTTGGTAAGTAGGCCTCTTGGACATTGTTCTTTCAGAATATCCTGACAAATCCCATAATTTCAGAAATTTCGTTTTTATGACGTCATCACTTTAGTACTCTATTGTTCCTAGAGTACAGCGTTAAATAGGATTTCATAACTACAGAAGGAAACAAAAGAAACACAAAAAAGCTAATAAAAATAGACTTTATAACCATAATGGACTTTATAACCATAACCAGTGCCCACCTTGTTAAGTTTTTGCTATTTGCGGGCATCTAACACTGATCAATAGCAAAGAAAATCAATCCGCGAATTTCAATTTCACCACTTCTTTCGTGGCAGTAGAAATTATATGAAAGAGCTCAGCATTGTGTTCTACCCAGAGTGGTTCTGATTCATTATCACGTTTTCTAGATCGCGAAGCGGTGCCTGCTTCCAGCGGTTTGAGCTGGTTTGGATAAAGTATATACGTGACATTTTTTAAAAAATAATAAATGAGAAGAAGGAAATTTGCTCAGATGTCCTAGGTTCACGCATAAATTATACATTTTTGTAGTAATTCCAAAATATCTCAAAATTTCCTGCATTGAATTTTGTGAAACTTCTCTTAGTAGACGCCGGCCAATGTATACGTAGGGTTAAGCATTTCCAGAGAACTTACGGGCAAGGGCTAAAATTCAATACAGAGCTGAAACAAGACGTCCTTGTCGAGCGATCGATATGTATTCTAATCTCAAAATATTGGACAGACTCTGTGTAATCGACGTAAAACAAAGATGAAGCCGTTAGGTATAAGAGGTTCAAAGGTTGGAGGCTGCCTACCAAAATACTGGTCGAACCAGTCGAAGCACTTTAAAACTGAGGGCGTGTCATTCAAATGAAACCTTCTTGCTATCTCTTTTTTAGCATTTTACGATTTTGCATCAGCTTGCAACTCTTACAAATCTATCTTAGGAGTAGAAGAGGTCATTTTAAAAGATCTATACAGTAAGGACAGAGCCTTACCATCGGCTAATGTCAGAGACTGATTGGCTTCTATTTTAACTGGACGACCAGCAGCCATTGCTGCCTGAAAGCTGGCGCAGCGTTCTGATTCAACTCCCTGTAGAGAAACAGACACGATTAATACTGGTAACTAAACGACGCTTAAATGTAATATGCAGGAAAATCCCCCTTACTAGGACTCATCCTGATCCTGGACGAGGGCTACCCCACACGGCAATTCTGTTCAAGTTTGTTTGCAATAAAAGGGGATGTCGGCGCATTGAGCTTTGTAAATGCGTCATATAAGAATGTATTTATTACTCTTATTATTATTATTATTATTATTATTATTATTATTATTATTATTATTATTATCATTATTATTATTGTTATTATTATTATTATTATTATTATTATTATTATTATTATTATTATTATTAGGAAGGGAGGTTGTGTAGCTCAGAGACATGATACAATCCGAGATCTTCTGACATCACACATCAGTAAAGTGTGCAGAAATGTGGAGACAGAGCCACTCCTGCAACCACTCGACAATGAAGTATTCAACCTTCAGTCCACTGTTACAAGTCGAGAAGCGAGGCTGGATATGAGGGCAGGAGGTTTTTGGACACCAGGAGTAACGGCATTCTTTGACGTACGTGTAACGCATGTTAACTCCCGGTCCAACCAGGGCAAGTACACAGCTACGATCTTCAAAGAGCAAGAAAACGAGAAGAAAAAGAAATACAACCAGAGAGTGATGGATGTAGAAATGGGAACCTTTACACCACTGGTGTTTGGTACAAACGGGGGCATAGGGACTCGATTGTCAGAACTTTTTAAGAACTCTCGGAAATAAGCTTTCGACTAAGAACGATGAATCCTACGCCAGCGTTATTTCCTGGCTTCGAATACAGCTCTCATTTGCTATATTAAGAACTGTACACAGATGCATCAGAGGTTCGTCAGAGGTTCGTCAGAGGTCTCAGAAGACTTCACTTTCGCCGTAGCTGGTCTACATCTGCACTCATAATTTTAGGCCTAGATTTTTGATAGTTTTTTTCTTAGTGATGGTTTGCGTTCTTGTATAAATAGCACCTCGTAGACAACGCATTCGAAATTGTTTCTGCTTTTTTTTTAGAATATTTTATTTAAGAACATTCTTAGAATTTTGCCTTCAGGCCGAATGATCTATGAATTACTGCAAACTTTTCTGAACCCTGTTCAGCTATAACGAGAAAATTTATTGAGGGTTCTTCTTACGATTATTTGAACATCAGGACGTAATCCTTTGACTGCCACAGCCACACCAGCCAATAAGCCTCCACCGCCCACAGGGATCACAACCGCATCCAAATCAGGTACCTCTTCGACAATCTCCAGACCCAACGTACCCTGGCCAGAAAGGATGTTAGGATGATCGTACCTTAAAAAGAAAAATAGAACCACCTAAAAACTGCATCTTACAGAAACGGCTTCGCCTTTTAACATTCCCAAACTAAGACAAAACAAAGGAAATAGGCCATTTTCTATCCTAAGACCAGCTTATACAGTGAGGGAAAAGGCAGCTCAAGCCGATTTTTCTACCTTTTCCCCCAATACGGATGAGCCTGGTCCCAGGCTAGCTATTTTCGAGTTGCCTTAAGCCTCTGTTTCGAAGTGAGGCTAATGTAAAACAACAAGGGCTTTGCACTTGGCCTCGTTCTGAAAGAGAGAGTTATTTTCGAATTTGAAAATGGTCTTATAGACTTTACACTACGTACCGTGATGGTGGTTGTGACATCAGATACTAATAACTAAATTGCGAACTTCAGCTTTCAATTTCTTCAACAACAATTGCTCATTTGAGAAGCTACAATGGACGACAAAAGAACTTGGGACTGTGTGAAAAAGCCCTTCCAAGCAATCGTTACGTAGGACCCTGCTCCTAAGGACAATTTTTTGTTCGGCTTTTGGTTCATCCCGTCGTCCCCCCACTTCCCCTAGCAATGTTGTGGCCAAAAAAAGCACTCATTTTCACACATTTTGGTCCAAATTCAATTTTGTTGGAGGAGGGGCCGCTAGTTTTAGTAATATCACTGGAAAGGTCTCAGCACTTTTGACCTCCATTGTACATTAAACAAACACTCCTCTAAGTGTTTCATCCGACATCCAGACACTTTAAAGTCGGTCTTAACATACTCTGCTGCGTCTCATTTTTTCAACCCACTTCTCTGCGTTTAGATATAGAATAAAATACACTGTGTGTCGCGTTTGATGTACATTAAGTTTCGTCGCATTATGGTCGCCCCGGCACTAGTTACCATATCAGATATACACAGGTGAAAAACTTCATCTTAACTCCAGACCATGGCTGGCAGTTACGAACGACGTAGCTTAGGTTTTGAGCAACGGGCCCCTGAGGAGATCACGGCAGTAATGAAACGAGAACATAATCGTTTAACTGTTCAATTATTAAACTCACCCATTGATATATGCTAATCCATTCGCCTTCGCCATCTTCAGAGCAATTTCTTTTGACTGTAAACGCAGACAGAGCAATTCATTTACAGCTTACGTTAATAGGAGACGTCGCATTGCACGTTAAAAGTCTTTTATGTGTTTCAATTTTAAAGACAAAATATTGATATAAAATTCCAACAGGCCAATGCAACGGCTATCAAGTAGACTGTCCAGGCGTTAAGATAAAGGGAAGGGTGCAAAGAAAAGTCAGCAGGAAAGAACAACTACTCTCTACTATCTGAACGCCTGGAACAGGCTAACTACCAGGACAGGGGGGCCCCCCTGCTACCAGGGTATGTTGGAAATGAATCTATCCAAAATTAACTAGTTTCCTGAGTGAACGCTCAGTAGTCATTAACAGGGCTACTGTTCACACTACACCAGATGGCTTGTAGTGACGACACGAAAAGCTATCCGTCATAGTGTGAACGCCTATCCGATGTGTGACTCACTCTCCACTTTGGAGATCGGCGCGGAGCAGTTTCGCTCCGTTACAGAAATCGCGCCGAAATCACCGTTCTTATGTATGAACAAAAGCCCAATCCGGTGTGGTTTTCGTGCCGGCGCAAAAGCTGTCCGGTATTGGATGAACATTGTCATAGTTTAACTGAGTGCTCTGTTATATGACCCACGTTAGCCTGAGAAAACAGCCGACATTTGGCGACGCTACCACTGGTTTTCCCGCCAAATGACGTCTGAGAAACGAGTGCAGAAATTCCATACTGATGACGCGTCACTACCCAGATCTGGGTAGGAAAATTCCCGCTATTAAACATCCGAGTGGTCGCTTACGGGAGAGTTTTTGAAGCAGTGTTTGATTGAGAAACAAAACGGTTATTTACAAAATGGTCGCTTAAGAGAAGCGGCGCTATAAGAGAGTTGATTGTAATTTAAATAGGGCCTAAGTTGGAAGGTCTTATGTATTTTTACGAAATTTGAACGGTGAAACCTTGTTATCTTCTCAAGCGTAATAGTTCAAGTAAAATTCCTGGAAGCAACTCTTGAATTTTGAAAAGTGACAACATAACATACGTGGTCATGTACCGTTGATGTCTCTTTACATTTCTAATGTGCTCCAAATTTGCATAGCCACTTCCTTTTATTGAAGCCGTATTTTTTTCAATTTTATGCAGGATGATAGCATATACTTCTTATCGAACTCATCGGCGTCGACAACTATTCGGTTCTTTATACCTCAATAAGATCTGCACCATTCACGTGGACAGTAGCACCATGTTTCCTGCATGCTGAAATCTTCATGATAGGTGCGTTCAGTGGCATTACAACAGTCACAGGAACCCCAAGGTCCTTTCCATGATATGATAATGCTAAGGCGTGGTTCCCAGCCGAAGCTGCTATTACTCCTTTCGTCTTTTGCTCCTGAAAAAAAAACGCTGCTGTAAAGTAACAGAAAAGCAGGACTTTCTGACATTGTGCATCGGCAATAGTAAAAATATTGTTAAGCTAGAGGTTGGAATGAGTACAGTAAGTTTAAGTCTTAAGGTGATGTTACACGGGAAGATGCGTAGTGACGATTTTTAGCGCAACACAGGGTTCAAATGTTGGAACAATATTGCAGCCATTCAAAACAATGTAACAACAATGTTGTAACGCCGTGTTGTTAAAAATCGTTGTTGCGAATCGTCCCCTGTAACATCACCTTTAGTGGAAAACTAGGAGGTGGGAGTTCCAGTGAAGTGCGGGAAGAAGGAGAAACAGGGGTAAATTATGCAATAGTGCTTAATATTTCGCAGAATAAATTGGGCTAAAGGGAGAGAGCCAAGAAAAAAGGGGGCGGGAGCCGTAAATGCAAGGTGTAGGAGGTCGGGAAGTTTGGACCCTAAGTCCCCCACTGTTAACCTGTCACTGGGTATAATACCTTCTGGCTGGAGATTACCACTGCCCAGAAAGCGCTGTTAACTTTATATGGAAAAGTTTCAAATTAGTCATGAAAGGGTCTCAATAAACAATGTCATGTGTGCCAAGATAAATTTATACAATGCCAGCTTTCCACGTGACCGGTATCAGCAGGTATCCATGTTAAAACCGAGTGTCATTGTATTTTTTCCCTGGGGATAATAATAAGCAAGAGAAATGCACAAGCTCCACAAGCACACCTTCAAAGAAATTGCTTCCCATGAGGAAAAGAAACATGAAGTTGGCAATCTTTACATGGTTTCCCAATCCTCTCATTCTTTTTATCCTTGAGGAAAATACAGGTGTAAGAATTCATCCATTGTCTATGAGGAAACAGACATGGAAAAATACATTTCCACTTACACCTACTTTAGACAACATGAGCAGTGTGTTCCTAGCACCTCTTTCTTTGAAGCTAAAATGAATAAATCACATAAAAAGGATATATCAGAAAATTGAAAAGAACAGATCACAAATTCTCGCCAGTTACAGTATTAAATCTATTTATTCATGGAACTTTTGCGAGAAAACACTTTTTAGTAGCCTGCAGCCTACAGTACAGTGCAGATCATACAGTGTTTCTCCATTTTCCTTACTTCATAAAACCACCAACCGTCAATGATATTGTCATGGTCATTGTAATTATCATCATCTTTTAAAGCAATCACATGACATCTTGATCAAAGAAAACAAATGATAAAATTATTTAAGCAATAGACCAAACTTTCTATGGGTTTACCGGCATGGTAACCAACGCGGGATGTTGGGAGAACACGTGAAAAGCTTGTAAATCATGAGCCGAAGTGGTAAACCCATAGAAAGTGTAGTTTAATGCTTTTAAAAAATAACTTTAAAGCATGCTTCAGTTTTCTATGAGTTTACCCGCACGATGAACCATAGGTTTTTAACCAATCAGAACGCGCATACTATCTTAGTTATTTTATAAAGTAAGTTAGTCACTGTGCCTACACAAATCCAAATGTACAAAATTGCTCTGTTTATCAACAGCATATTTACAACGCATGCAATTACACAATACCACAGCCAATTGCAGCTCCTAGAACACTTTAATTTTGGCTAAATGCGTTTGTACCATAATAGATTGTGTATAATTTAAAGTATTGTTTTAGAGCATATTTAAAGCAGATAGTGTTGCTGGATTAAGTGACGTAAAATAGGGACTGAATCAGTGGTCCGAAGAATTAAATTTTCTGGTCCATAGTCTGATATTACGATAATTATTAAGAAAGGGATTTTTTCAAAAAGCAAAACGTGATTTGGTATAGGCTTCAATGGTTAAGGGTTTCACAGTCTGAATGACATACCCAGTTATGGGTCAGGAGGAAAGTGGATTAAAAATATCAATATTAAGTATACTATTAACGTATATGTTGTCGTTAATTTTTTATCTCAGGTAATTTTTTCTTTTTTTTGTTTTTTTTTTGTTGTTGTTGTTTCAACTTCACTAGCATACATTACCATACCCAAAAACAAAAAGAAAAAGAAAAATTACCTGCCATAATATTTACTACAACATATACAAATTATGTAATGAATGCATGCAGACCTTCCAGTATGTTGAAGGTATTCCTTCTTGAAGTACAAATCCATATTTAGAGTCTCTGACATGCTGGATCTCTGAAAAGAAAGCAAAACTGATTAGTGCACAGTGCATGTTTTAGGTGGTTTCTCCAGTTTGCCACGGAGAAAGTGAACCTTAGTCAATGAGGGTCAGCATTAAAAAACTGTAGGAAAGATGATACACTCATTTCAATGTTCAGTAATTACATAGCCTTCAAAAGAACCAAAAATCAATTTTGTTAAAAAATTGAGTCACACTTTAAAACCCTTGGTGGTATTGGCATTCTGAAGTTCTAAACATCAAGATAATAATAATTATATCTTGAAATTAATTGTTAATGTCAAGAACTTCTCGATACAAAGTGACACTAGCCGATGACAATTGCCCTCTATATCCATAATCATCATACTGTATGTTTCACGGTTTTTAATCCTCCAATTCTGAACTCCTTGAGAAGTAACAAATCTGATTCAGTTTGACTATTTTCCAGGGGTGTTTGTGGTTTCTTTATAAACTTCATTCAAAGGAATTTTCAGAAAAGGCAAGATATTAGCACACACTTCACACTTCCCCTTAGTTATACATTACTTTGCTGAGTGGACTGGCCAGGGGTGTATATCTAACAAGACTTTAATTTATTTAGTTGATCTCTTGTCCAAGTAGCTGTGTTTATCGGCCAGTTTATTAAGGAATGCCCTTTTTCTGTAGGAAATTTGGCATGGGATTTTATGGGAGTTTTTGTTCCTGGGATTTGGGGAGGTTTTGTTGGAAGCCCTGGGCCGGGCTGTTCAAAGCAGGGTTAAGTTAACCCAGGGTTAGTGCTAAATTTGATTTCAGATATGAAAGCTTAAAAGGCAAATTCAGTTTTATTCTAAGACTTCTTGCCTACAATTTGATGATTGGATGCTCTAAAAAGAAGAGAGAAAATTAAGTCTGGGGAGGGTAAACAAAGTGATGACACAAATAAAAATGTCTGCATAGGAGACTACTTCTCCCCCACCACAAATATTGTTACTCCTTCACCAGACTAAACTGAATCCGTGTATGGAATTCAAGAAAATTTGAAGAGGTGTATAATATGAGATTAACCCATAAGCCTGATAATATAAACTGAGAGCAGTTAAATTGTTCATTTAAGGTTCCTAGAGTTTATTAAGACCTCTGGTAAAATTCATCTTCAAAAATTAGGGGTGGTCCCCAGGGTTAGTCCATGGGCCGGGTCCTAGAAGGGGTCCATGGATAGGGGGTCCATGTTTTGTATAGGTCCTCATTGATGCAACCTGACCTTATTATTATGACCAGGATTTTATGGTACAAAGGTGGTCACATTAACTCGGATGTAGCTAAGGAAAAGTCAGGCCGGCTGTTTTACTCAACTGCATCTTCAAAATTACCCCTTGTCTTTGTTTTTTAGAGCAATTTGATCTGGTAGTAAGCTCTTTTTCAGCCGATGAAATTAGCCGGCAGCCGGCTCTGTTTCACGACACTTTACCCATCACCCACAACCCATAACTATTATTTTATTAGCCCCCCACCCCCACTCCCCTCCAAATGGGTTCCTATTCATTTAACTCGTACGAAACGTTTGTTTGTTTTGTTTTTAACATACTGTGACGTCTATGTATGGAACGTGGCAAATATTCATTGTTATTAGTAATGCTCTTACAACATTAAAAATAACACGTTTTTACCCAAATCGTAAACTTTCGGATCTGCCAAAAGGGTAGTCACTAAATACAACGGAAATTTATGTTATTATAATCAGGCAGATTATAATGTTTATTCACGGGGCGTAAATATGAGCTACCGGAGAACGCTTCCGTCCGACGTTACAAACACTCCCTAACAACATTCAGCCTTGATGTTGTAAAATTATAGCTAGTTTTCTACAGATATTTACCTCACACGGTGTTTTTTTAATTCCTTTTCGAATCCTATACGCTGCAGCACTGACATCTTCAAACCCGACCAAGATGGGTTCGTCTGATTCGCCGGTCACTGGGTTTAAAAGTGCCAACTTGTTTACTAAGCCAGAACCCACTCGAACCAAGTTCGAAGGTGACGAGGGCTTCTTTTGCTCTTTATCTGTCATGGAGGCTATTTTCTTACCGAAACAGGATTGTGAAAATATCTTATCTAACACATACTTAATCAAATATCTTATTATTTGCATAAAGTTTTTGTGTATAATGCAAAATCCACTCAGGCGCGACAGAGAAGTGCGACGCGCTGAGGGCGCGACGCTCTCCGGATTTGGCACAATAGGGAGCGGGACTGGGACGGGGGAGAATGGTGGGAAGCGGTGGAAATGGGGAAAGTACACAACAATGCTTTATATTTCACAATCGAAAGAGGGCTGAAGGAATGAAGCCAAGAAAAAATAAAGGGCCAGGAGCTAGAAATGCTTAAGTTACCAGGGTGATGGGCTCCTGTAGGTACCCTGACATGGAGCTTGGACCCCATGTCCAACCCACCTTAAAGAGGGTGTGTCATCAAAATATTTTTTCTTAAAATTTTCGTTGTGGTTTTAATAGCAGTCAGTCATGTCAGACTTCGTTTTAAAGTTCCCCCTTAAAATATCATTTGTACAAGGAGGCTGGGCATTTCTTACCTCTGAGGGAGGGTGGGGATTGATGTGGCGGCGGCCGGCAGCCATTGTGCTTGAGGGATCATTTTCAAAATCTTGATTGTTTTTGGGGGGGGGGGGGGGTCATTTTCAAATTAGGGAGCGATACCTGAAGGGTCATTTTTATTTAATAAATTTCATGAAAGTAGTACAAAGTACTAAAGAGTGTGAATTGAAATTGAATGCAACATTGTCTGTAAATAGTAAACACTGATCTGATAAACATGATTGTAGATAAAGTATGTGGTGAACTTCGGCATGATTTATATGCTGCAGAACAGGTGTAATTTTTTTGCATTTTACAAGTGAGAGAAGGCAAGCCCTGAAAAATTAAGGCCAAAAAAATAATAATAACACTATCTTATTCTGCAAGCTGCACAATTTGTAGCTAGTAGTTTTGATTTGTGGCTAATAGTTTTTTATTTGCACTAGCAGTTTCCAGTGGCATGGGGGGGGGGGGGGGTCACTTTCACAATAACATTTATTAGGAGGATCATTTCTAAAAAATTTAAGCAAGGGTGATTGGAGAGTTGGTTTAAAAATCTTCTTAGCTTTCTCAAAATGGCTGCACCACCTCCTCCACCCCCCCAAAGGAATATCATTTTTCAAAAAAACAAGCAGTATCTTCAAAGTTTTAGATCACAGCATTCTGTAGAGAACTGATGTTGAATTTGGGAGGTCCCGTGATGGACAGTGTAATAAAAATTAACTCAAAAGATCACATAAAGGGGAAAACATCCCAATTTTTCCCAAGTTGGATGAACTTGGATATGCAAAATACAGAAGAACCCTTGTAACTTGAACTTTGAAGGGAAATAGGTAATGCAGGGGCGGATCCAGGATTTTTTTTAGGAGGGGGTGCACTCGTCTCTTGCTCTACTTCAACACCAATAAACCACATAGTTTTTGCAGAATACCAGTTGTATTAGAAAACCGCAGGTCATCTCAGGGGGGGGGGGTGCGCACCCCCTGCACCCTCCCCCTAGATCCGCCCCTGTAATGTAAGATCTTAAGCAGAAACATAACTTTAGTATGAAACAAACAAACAGCAAGAGCAGCATTACTGGTCCACAATCACTAGTCACCTTCATATCTCAGACTGTACTTTTCTTCAACACGTTTTTGAAATGAAGCCAAAGGTTAACTAAGTGTTTCAAGAACTTGATGGCTGCTTAACAGAGGTGATAACAATAAGAGAACTCTCAGCTGGATGGCCAAATGGTCATAGGTTGCAGTGGCTTGATAGAAGTGACCATTTAATAGAGGCTTAATTTACAATTCTTTCCTAAATTCATTACGGCATGGCACTTGCAGGTACACTCAGACGACCATATACATTTTAATGTAAAAATTAATATTGCTCATTCATGTAGCATCTTGATTGTCCTCACACTTTCTCAGCTCCTTCTCAAGTAATTCCTCATTCACTCTGTGCTTCATCAAAAATGTTCCATTTAAGTGAAACACTGGAATTTCATATTTATACTTTGAGAACCATGCTTCATTGCCCTTTTCTGTGATATCCACTTCCTCAAAATGAAACTGAAAACAAAAAAACAGTGACCAGTTTTAACCAAACATTAGCAAATTTTTTAAAAGAAGAGGAACTGAATAACAGAAGTCAGCCCTTACAGAGCAAGTGAGACTCCTTTTAGCAAATGGCACTCTTGGGCCTATTGCAGGGCTGGGGATGAGTCGTCTACATTTGTGGAACCAACAGTTTTTTTTTTTGGTCCAGAAAAATATAATTTCGTGATGCTAGTTTAAAAAAATTACTTTAATTCTATGCAGAAACAAAGTGAATCAGGGTTAAACAAATAAGAGTTGTAATATAATGTCTTTATAAACAGAGTGGCAAAATGAACTAGTGCTGTCTTAAAGTTGGTCAGGTTTTGAAAAGCCTTAGCAGGATTGGGATTCACTGACTGACTGAGTGATTGATGATTTATTGATTGATTGATGAACAGACCCTGTGCTTGAAACTTTCTAGTACTGCCTTGGCATCATCACAGAGTGGACAGACCTGCTAAAGACAATAAACAACTGGAATAAGAATAACTGCTTCTCTTCAGTAAATCCTCTATGAACAGGTGGCTAGGTCAGTCTCAAACCTTATATTTATTTACGTATTCAGTCGGAAAGCAGAGTTCTAAAACCCGGATTGAAAATTGTGCTGTTAACTTATACAATATACTTACAAATTTTTGATATATAAATTTCAGCTAGTGTTACCTTGGTGTACAACGTTAGGATCGGAAGTGAAGGTTTAGTTGAAGGCAATCTTAACTCAGCACGACCTAAAGCCTTAGGCTGTAACTTGCCAGCTATGGACACTGAAAATTTCCATACTTTCGAACCCATTTTAGTTCATTTTGCACCTCTCAATTGCAAGGAAGGAACGAAAGAGTCCTGGGTGGGTAACCTGTGGTATAAGCCGCTGGTTTTCTTTCACTGTACTGTGGGCTCGAACCTAGCAAAAAAAAGCTAACGTCGGCACGGTACCTAAGACTAATTTGATCCACCACTGTGCAGGGCTCAAAAATTTTACCAAAACAAGTAATTCTACGAGAGCTAAGTATGCGAAGAAACAATGCTGTATTAAGACGGAATCCACCAGCAAATTGGGTAATTTCAACTCAGGGGACAAAAGCCTTGTAACAGAATAAATTAAACAGTACTGCATTCTCTTTTATATTAGGTAACTAATTACATCTAAGAATGCGATATTGTTCAAATTTTTCTGGTACAAGATTTTTGTCCGCTGAAAATCAAAATTACTCAATTTCCTGATGGGCTGCGTCTTAATTCAAATGATCAGGAAAAGTATTTCATAACATACAGAATTTTCAAAAGTAGGTTGAGTTTGATAGTCCGTCACTGTCAACAACAACACTCCTATTTAGGACTACGTTCACCCGGACGATCAAACTCAACCTACTTTTAAAATGACTCCTCAGTTCAAACCTTTCACAGTTATACAGAATTTTGCATTATTTTACATCACGCTCACCGCGCTTCGGATAGTCCACCAGTGGAGCCACACCCATATTCGCCACATGAAGTAGCACCCTTCCCCCCACCCCTTACTGATTATACGGTAGAGAATGAGGACATGGCACGGTCGGATATTTTAAGATGCGGCTCCTCGTCCGTGACACAGCGACAGAACTGGGAGTTACAACAAAACGGTCAAACGAAAAATAGAGGGACCGCAGTCAGGACAAATCAGTGTTAAGATAATTAAAAACAATCTTTGGTTAATAAAAAAAAATAGAGAGAGAGAATATGCACCGCACACACAAATTTGGGTATTGAAAGGTACGTTCGAACTATCCGCGTAGCTAACAATTTCGGATAAGAAGAAAAAGCGACCTAAAACGTTCGAGACAACCAAAGTTCCCCTAAAACATCCGACCGTAAACAGATAAATATTTTTTAGAACAACTTCAAACTCCAAACAGTCTTCTAAATCAGAGAAAACGAGTTGAGACACTCAAGCTTTCGGAAACCTTTAGTCGTTGGGTGCTCCTATCGGTACGCATGAAAAATTTTTTTAAAAATTTGAACTTTTTTACCAAGTCAAGCACCAATTTTCGTACCAATTTGTTTGACCTGACGTGTTAGCGAAACTACTTAAAACATCAGCGAACAGACGTCAGCGAAACGACTTTTTGGCGAAAAGACTGATCTGTAGACTTCGAATTAAACTGAGTAACCCGTTTTCAGGACTTGAGTACCGGTTTTTTTTTTTCTTTAACTCAGCTTCGAACTGCTATTGAAATTTGAAACGATGCATGCACGTAAACATGATTTAATTCTTCCAATTAATATTTCTAACTTTTGTTTCATCCTCCCGTATCTTAATTTGTTCCCAGTAAGGCTGGAAATATAACAGGAATTGATATTTTTCCAACAACCTTTGTCCGGCCTCTGCGCACAATAACGGGGCCCTCTGTCTGGGAGCGTAATGTTGTCTCTCTCGGTTTCCCAGCCTCTCTTGCCCTTACCAGCTTCTCAGGGAGGCCAGGCTGAGGCGGTGTATAGAATCCCCTCTATCAAATTCTTTACTTTTTATCACTTTGGCCAAAGACAAACGTCGTACTTCCCATGAGCTGGATAGCCCAAGTGACAGGAGTTCGTAAGGGAAGGGGAAGCCAATTTGGGCACGAGACCGTACGCGAGAGAGAAGGAAGCTTCTCACGCGCCCGGAATCCCTTTTCCCTTCCCTTTCAAACTCCTGGCACTAAGGCTATGAGCAAGACAAGGCTAATGTTGCTAACAAAGTCTATTGTTCTCTCTCATCAGAGCATTAGTTTCGTCTGTGGGGTTCGCCGTTTGACCCTGACCATAACCTACTCCATGCTAACCTCATTTTTCACTCTTGTGCTTATCAGTTCTTCCTTTGCATTTCTTCTGATTTGCTCGCTACTCTCTTCTATCCTAGTACATTTTGAACATCCTGCTTAACTTAACTTTATAATAAAGTATTGAAAAAGGTGCGCTAACTTTTATCTTGAGGCAAGCCTTTCCATTTGGAGACGACAGACCATTAGAAATAGTTTGGAAAAAAATCACGAACACACACAGACCGCCCAAACTCTTTGGTTAGTTTTATTTTTCAAGGCGTAATTGGTTACATTTACTCTTCGTTGTCATAAGAATTATTTTGTCACAATAGCGCAGCAACCTACAGATACCCTATATTATGCAGAAATAACTATCTATCATGTTAGAGACAGACCATGGATATTTTGAGAGTGGCTTGGATTTTTAGAGAGATGCTGCGATTTCAAAGGAAAGTAACAGGGAGTTTCGCTGCACGAATCGAAAGACGGAACATTTTTTAATTAAGGGATATATATGTGGCGGATTCAGACCCTCAGATAAGGGGGGCCCGGTCATCCAGACCCCGAGATAAGGGGGGGCCGGCCTTAAAAAAATTTTTTTGGGCCTTTGGGGCCTCAGTTTGGTCTAAAAATAAGGGGGACCTCCCCTGGATCCGCCACTGCTTCAATAAAGAACTCGGCACATGAAACGGTTTTGTTTTTATTTTTTGTTACCAGTTTTCTTGTTAATTAACTATTTCATTCGTTATTTGTTATTGAAAACGTTGTTTTCTTTTCCCTTGAACAAAAAGTGCCTAAATGAATTACTATATTTACAATTTTATCATTTTGAAAATGTGTATGCCCTGTAAAGCAGTGCGAGGCGAGTGCTTACCTGTGAGTGAAGTGGTTAGTCACAGGGATAACTGACACCAGACAATTTTATTGAGGAAATTTGAGTGTCTTGTAAGTTGTATACAATAGCGAATAATTACCATAACTTAGCAATTTCTGATGCACTCATTGGTCAAGATGGACAATGAGAGCATTGATAATATATATGGTGAAATAATGGCACAACTATTTGTTTTTCAAGTCTCTTGTTTGCCACCTTTTAAGAATTTTGGCTGAAATAGGTTATTTAAAACATTCAGTGTTATTTTTAAAAATAAATACGCCACAATTTTCCTCGCCTTTACAAAGATGAGATCAAAATGTTCAAAACTCTGCAGTGACACAACAACTCGCCTGGTTTTTCTTGACTTAGATCCTAAAAGATCCAGACTTTGAATTTTACTCTTAAAAGAAGGATAGTAAATGGTGCGTGTAAAACCCAGGACTTGCAGTGATGTCCTGACCTTGAGACACAAGACCTCTAGAGCATATGGGTCATGAACAATGAGAACAGAGTGAAGGAAGGAGCATACCTCCTTCCTTCACTTTCCCCTTCATATCATCTCCCGAATGCTTTATTTTACCTCTCTCCAAGCCTCACTATTAAATATGCAAAAAATCATCTGTGTGTGGAGGAGAGTGAATAAAGTATTGTAAAGGTGAAGAGGATTAGTAAATTATATTGTTATATAGCTGGAAATTTTTTCCCAACAGTGCACGCTCTTATTGGTTACTTTGATGTCACATGACATCTAACAATGAAACTGTTTTCTGACAACATCTCTGAGCAGGAAACATTGCAAAATCTATGACATCAGAGGGTAACAGTGCACTGTTACCCACGAATGTTGACCACCGACTGCCATTAAAGAGAGGTTTAATGAATTTTCAGCTTCAAAATTTCCAGCTATATTACAAATCACACTAGTTCCTCAGGAAACAGTTAATTTTGTTTCCCTTGAATCTCATTGGACCAGTCATTAAGTGTTCAATAATCACTTGATGACTTTGCAGTCTAAATCTGCAGTAACAAGCCACCTGCTGTGATATGATCTCCACCACCTCCAGTCTGCAGGACCTGAGTACAGACTAGCACTGGTGCCACACAGATTTCATAATCATGCTCCTCCCAGCATGACACAGGTGAACTGGGATTGAATTGAACTCTGGGACTGCCGGGAACGACACTTTTGGAGAATGAATCATCCATGAATAGTTTTGACTTCTTGGGGTCAATTTCCTCAGAGCCACAGACATGCCTTGTGGCTGTCAATGAAGCCTTTGCAACAGCTGCTTGAGTATTCTTCCAGTTTGATCCTTTAGTAGTTAGAATGGCTTGAAATGCTAGAGTATGTACATGTAATCTTGTCAGCTCTCTGATCTTTTTTCCATTCCTGTAATTTTCTTTAGAAACTTTGTACACATCTCTCATCAAATCAAGTACAGTAGCGACTCTGGGTTTCTGGCTTGATACCATGGTAATATTTCCATAAAGTAGTTTACTCCATAAATTCGGCAATTCTTGTTCATTCATTCCCATGGAACCTGCATGTGGTATTATATGCTGCAACAGTTCATCAAAAAATGTTTCTTGGTGAAATGGTGCCATTTCAAAGTGAATAGGGACTTGAGATTTGTCAAGAAAAGATGACATCCTTTTCAACATTTCATTGCTTTCCCCAGGAAGGAATCCTGGAAAGTTGTCTAGCATATGAAGCCCTGCAACTACCAAAATGGATGGTGAAAACTGTTGAACCTTCTCTTGAAACTTGTTCAGTGATTTTAGGTAAGGATTATGTTCATCACTGTGTATAACCAATCTATTAGCTCTCTGTGACTCATACTTTCCCCATGGCAAGTGTGCAAGATATTCTAGTATAAGGTGGATATCATCAACGTCAACATTGTCTCCGATGGCAGACATGTTATCTGGCAGCATGTTTATCAATTCTGCTGAGGAATCAGCTGCAGCAAGGACATGACATCCCTCTTTAACAAGTCTTTTACCGATCTGCAACCCACTCCCTCCTACAAGCTTACGTGTTCCTTCTAGGGTCAAGGCTTTGACCACCATCTTGCGAAAAAGTTCCTTATCTTTCATGTAGCGTCTGTCAGAAATAAAAACAGTACAAGTATTTAGTCGTAAAAAGAAATATGGATGGCAAGTTTACATTGTTGCTCAGTGATAACTCTTTCATCTTTAGCCTGTGAATACAGCAATCTCTCCTTGCTCCGTGCCATTAGGGACATTTTGAGGGAGAGACATCTGCAATTACACCCAAAAAAATTCCATACATATCAACATTTTATTGATTAATCGAAAGAAATTGATGGTTACAACTTTTTTCACTGTAAGCTTCATTGATTTTCACAATTTATCATTATTTAATATTGATTTCAATGCCATCAAGGATCCCACCATCCGTCTCTAAATAAGGAGGAAAACTGGCATTTGTTTGAAAGACTTGTGTTCAGCTAGTGATTGGTGATATCATATGTTTTTATTTGCTTTTCCATTTACTTTCAATTTGCACTTCACTGATTTCTGATCAGCACTAGCTCTCTTCAGCCCATTTTTGATTTGATAATGTTAACCTTTCTTTGAACCGTTGAATGGAATTAATATACTAATTATTGCTACAACTTTTCCATCCAAAGCAACGAAAATAGAAACCTTATGTTCTCGAAACATTAAGCCATTCTTTGCCATGGACACCCATTGAAAAACATTGACCGATATTTTGTGCCAATAAAATTCAACAGGTAACTTTGACTAAAATAGATAACATTGGCCAAATCAACACCATTATTGGTCACAACACACACTCTTCATCTGGTTCCAGGTCATGACATCCATTCACTGCTTGAACTTAAGACTTTCACTAGACTTGTCATATATCTCAAGTTAAAACTGGAAATATTGTAAAAAGAAAGCCACATGTCAGATAAATGTGCCAAGCAAAATTCTGAAAAAAGCTGTGATGAAATGGCAGGAGATGTAACTGCCACGACATGTCATCTTCCAGTTGTTCCAAGAATGTACATTCAATAGGGAGCTTTAGGTTCAAGTTGGAGAATGAGCACTACTAGGAGGAAATTAAACTTAAAGTTCAAGGAGGAAATTGAACTAAAATTTTTGATTTGGTTCAAGAAGTAACGTCAGGGTAATATGCATAATTCTCTATGTTCGAATCCCCCATAATACACCCTCTGTTTGCCCCTCAAATTTTGCAGAACAGTCAGTACAGTCAGTCGAATAGTGCTGTTTTAAGCATTTTAACGTACGATTTTTTGTTTCAATTAACATCTTCCTTTCGTAATATCACTTGGATTCTAACTAAGACTTCAAGCAGTGACGACATGCACCAGTTTATAATTTAAGTAGTGATGTAAAATTATTGACATTAAATTAACAGAGCACTCTAAAGTTATATTTTATGAACAGTTTTATAAATATTGAGGTTGTTTTTCAAATAATATCAACAGAAATTTGATTCAATAACCAAAAAATGTTGATTAACGTCGACAGCTCCCAATTTCACTACGTAATTCTGGCTTGATAAGCAATGAAGAAATGCATGCACAAAATCAAGAACATGCCTTTACAACCCCCTTCAATTTTTTCCTCATGCTGTCCTTGACAGATGAGCCAATCGGCTATCTTTCCCAGTAAAATCCTCCGTGTAGTTATTCTCAGTTTTCACATGACGTCACCAAAACTCAAACTAAGAAACTATCGCTTCTTCTGAGTTTCTACTTTCATGTGATATTAGAGCACCTTAAAACCTTTATACAAACAAATTTTTGGTTCAAAAGGATTCTTTACAGGATACAGGATGCTTGAATTTCCAGGCTTTTGCGTGACGCGGCATTTAGCTCGCAGCCAAGAAGGCTTTTATGTGGGTTAAAAACATTGCGGATTTTCAGAGATTTTGCTATCTAAACATTCCTTGTCTTAGAATAAATATTCCTTTAACCTTTATGAGTTCCTCAAGCAAAGAATTCACGCATAAGTAGGAAAACTCAAAAACAGATGTTTCTGTTAGTTTCCGGTGCCCATATTTGTGCCCCTGGAAGGGACACAAACCTGGCGTCTCCATACAAAGCTTTATAAATTTGGGTAAAACGTTTTTCCGACTATCTCTCATATGAATTATTCCATAGACCTGATTCTTGCAAGGCTTTTTGTATATTTACCTTCTTTCATTTCCCAGATTCTAGACTTTCTGTATTAAAAGGTTTCCATTCTTATTTCTGCTTTCTCACGTGAGTGAAAACCGAGAATATTTTGATAGGAAACTGTGTGCGTGACAAAAGCTCGGGAATGACCCCGGGGTTGGCAAATGCCCCCGGGCAGCACAAAATTTGCAAATACCCCACCCGCGGGGCTTACAAGGCGGGCAAATGCCCCGCAGAAGCCCAGGGGGTGGGAGGGGGGGGGGGGTGCTGGGCGTAGCTGGAATTCACTGATACATTAGCATTAATCATATGTAATGTAGGCTAACCCAAACTTCACGAAAATGTGATAATTCCTATAAAAGTTTGTTTAGTTTAGTGGCATTAAATACTTACGATGAAGCTGCACTATGATTAAAGAAAAACGCAAAGGTTTCTAGAAATTCCTTCTCGGACTTGACAACGTCGTGCGCCTTTGCTTCTTTAGGTGGCTCTAGGTTCATCGCTTCTAAGAGGTCGAGAGAATCGACAAAATAATCCACGTTTGCCTCGAAGCCACATGCCACTTTGGGTGTTCCTTTCAAAGGGTTTTCTTGTTCTACAAGTTTTAGTCCATCTAAAACTGCCAGAACACGTTTATATTGACTAGTTACGTGTTTGTAGTAAAAGTAGGCTGCCACAACAATCCCGATTGTCAATATTGTAGCTAAAATGTTGGCCATTTGTTTCCAAATTGTGCCCAAAGATGATTTTAAAACAGATCTAGATCAACAGTAACCTGGTGAAGATGAAAATTACAGCTACAGATGTGACTTTTTTTCCGCGAGTACAAAGAACAAAAGCAAGGCCCTCCGGGAAAGCCGCTGACCATGTATTAGCCTGGGGAGAATGTGCCTCTTTCGAGGGGTGGGTGGGGCGGCGTCGGTTGGAGAGGTAGGGCAAGAGGTAGACTAGAAGAGCCCTAAGTCAGTGGGAGTAGTCTTAGCTCTCCTAAGTTGTACCAAAAAATATAATTTCTTGAAGGCCTTCTTAACAATTTCATTAATATGGATATTCCAGGTCAAATCACTGGAAATATTGAGACCCAAAAACTTTACACTTCGGGCTACAACTTCTAAAGCATGGCCGTTAATGAGAATGGGCTCAAATTCTCGCTGGGATTTTGT
>NC_133206.1:26890123-26935123 GCF_958299795.1 Porites lutea | reverse complement strand
GCTCACTGCCGTCGTCAAAACACGAGAGGAAGAGAACGAATTTCCCTCAAATTCGTTTTTAAAAAGCAATTCCTTCAAACGAAATCAAATTTTTGATTCGGTTAAGTGATTTTCGTTCTACGCGAAGATATTTTCGGTTAAGTTCGCCAGGAGTTCGTTATCGTGATCTAAATTAATTCACCTGATCACAGCTGATCACGAGATTTTAGATGTGAACGAGTTGAGTTCACCGAGAAATTATTACAAACTTGTCGATTTAAGCTTAGA
This sequence comes from Porites lutea, assembly GCF_958299795.1. Classification (NCBI taxonomy): domain Eukaryota; kingdom Metazoa; phylum Cnidaria; class Anthozoa; order Scleractinia; family Poritidae; genus Porites; species Porites lutea. The sequence continues at coordinate 26,934,856 of NC_133206.1, read as the reverse complement.
TTTTATGTTTCAAGGTGGAAATGCTAAGCCATCTAATCAAGTTTGCTGTTGAGGGAGCCGCAGTACACGATTCTTCGATTGCTAGTTCCTTTTACGTAGACTTAGATGATGACCCCGAGGAAAGCGACGAGCTTGTTTTTTGCAAGAATAATGTCTGTGTTCATCTCTCTTCTTTAAATGATTCACATACGCCAGGATACTTCAGGATTAATTCTAAAACACAGCAAAGTGGACATGTACGTTTACTGATAACGTGGACACCAAATTCTTTCCTCTGTGACAGCAACACGGAACTTAGTTTGGAAAAGAGTGATGATTGTGAATGTAATAGCAGATTGCTCACTTCAAGCAACCCTTTAGAGACATTCAGAGTCGACCTGAGTGAAATGAAAACTTTGAGGATATTTTATAATCAAGAGGATCCCACTTGTGGCCAGCTAGTTATCGGGAATTTTGAAAATCACTACAAGGTTTTTCACTTTCATCGTGGGGGTCTTGATCGTGTTACTGACATTTTAGATGAGTGGCACTGGTGTTCATTAGTAATCGATCCACTGGATCACGATGAACTTCGAAGAAAAACCTTCACAGTTGTGTCGAAAAAGAACCTGAAACATGGATTTCACCCAGAGGAAGGAAGATTCGATCCAATGTCCACGCAAAAGTGGAGAACTTTCTTCAATGACAGCGGTCAAATCGAGGACGTGGCAAATTTTCGGAAGGTGAGCTTGTCGGATTTGTGCCTTGACATGCATATATAGAGTGGGACACGGGGGTTTACGGTATAGCGGTATTGGACTTTTTCATGCGGTATTTAAGTAATTTTAATTTCAACGTGCGGTATTGCGGTATCATCTAGATCCGCGTTATGCGGTTTTTCATCATTTTGGCTGACGGTATTCGGTGAAATAAGATTGTTCACGGTATTACAGCGTTTATTTGCGCTTTCCTTTCGATACAGTACGTAAAACAAAACACAGTAGGACATAAAGGTCAATAAAAGTTAATATTTAGAAGTCTTAAGACATAACGGCAAATGATTACACCATTTGTGGGTCATTTTGTGACAGTTAATGGTCGATAATATACAAATTGTTGTTGCATCCAATAATAATTAGTCGTCTCAAGTTGCCTTACCAGGCTTTTCAATCTGTGTACCTGTGCCCGTAATTCAAGGTCTTACACATTTTCTCACAATTAATGGCTGAGGTCGCTGAGATTGAAGACGGCATTGTTATCATTGACTGTGTGGTAATTTTTTATGAAGAGGGCGAAGGAGGCGAGCATTATCACAACAAGAATAAGTTTAGATGTCGGGTTTCGAGAATTGGAAAAATGCCTTGTAAAGTTAAAAGAGAAAAATTGGTAAGTTTGCCTCTTACCGGCGCGGCGTGTGAGACAGTCAAGATAGTTGACCCCTGAGAGACTGATGACTGTGCTAGACTAGACTCGCTTATCAAAACTCGCACTGGACGTGTGTGGAAAGGGTTTTGGTTGGTTTGTTTTTCGCGCTTTCAAGAGTTATTTTTATTGGAGTTAATTAGCTGTTGGGTCGACCTACCAAAAGGTTTTAAGTGGAAATTTGTGAACTACCAAAATATTTAAAAAAACATGGACTTCTGGTGCATAAATGCCTGAGATAATTAAACGCACTAGATGAAAGCAACCATAAGTATGTGGAACCAATTATAAATGTGATTAAAATATGCGGTATTGGTATTTGGATGATTTCCGACGCAGTATTTCGGTATTTGCCATTTTTTCTTACAGTATTGCGGTATTGGATACCCCCAATGTCCCCCTCATATATATCTTAATTATCATTTAAAAACTATTTTTTAAAATCCAGCAGATATTCCATCGTAGCATAAATCGTGGATGGTTAGCTAAAGTTTTTTATTTTTATTTTTGAATTTATAACCAAAGTAATGAAAACACTTTATTGTATTTAAATACTCTTAGAAATAAGTGCAAAGAGAGGAGAAGTCGTTACATCACGTTTACCACCTTACATCAGGCTGAACATCAGTTGACGATGGGAAAGCGCACAGAAAGGACTAATCACGAATTCTGGTGCCCAATTAGCTGCTCTGCCATTGGTTAAGCCAGTTGTTTAATTTGCGCACGCTGTCGTCAACTGACGTTCCCGTTCTGTTACTAAATCAGCTTAATTGAACCATAAACTCATCTGTGAAGTGAGGCTCACGGACAAATGTTTTTTATCTCGATTTTTGCTCTCATTTATTTGAAGGTTCTGGCCCAAATTGCCTCATTGTTCCCGGTAAATACTTTTGCTGCCGAAAGTAATCACCGAAAGCATTTCGGTGATTCCAAAATGGCCACAAAAACAGTCAAAACAACACCAATCAAGTTTCTCACTTAATTATGTCATTACATTGCAGACACCAAGAGATATTTTCATAGAAATATTGGCCCTTTGAGATTGCAGGCCCCTATGATCCACGTGTGATCCACATGCTGCACGCCTTAGTACAATGGCACTCACCTCGCGAGAACTAGATTCTCTAGTTAGGGTTGGGGGGGGGGTAGTACTTCCTTATGAGAGTCCAATGGGGATGTGCCGCTGGATGGGGTCACATTTTCATGACTGGATTGACTATAATGGGGTCGCATTTTCAATAGAGTTACTAGAATGGGGTCGCACATTTTCGGATTTTTGGGGTCAGAAAGTTCTTCTTAATTACGGTTAGCAAACATACCATCAATGTTTGCACTGAAGATGAAAAGTAAAGCAGCGTGCAAAGAAAATAGTGTCCGATAGCGGGGTACTAGTGGAGTTTGCTATCAGGCTAGTGAATACTGACGGGCAAATGAAGTTTTCTGAGGCATTCAAATTACAGAAATACTGGTACCTTACTTCCTTGATTTTTGGGTTCTTGTTAGTCATTCCATGTGGTTTTCTGATCAGTACAGTTTAATATGACATACCCCCTTAATTTCTCCAGTACCTCTGTCTTCATAAGATGGGTTCTGTTGCTCCTCAAAATCCTGGTGTTAACATTCAACTGTAGTTTCTATTAAATGATCTTCTTGACGAAATCGGCTGTTGTTTATGTATTTTTCCAAACTTATTTGCAGGCCACATTCTTTGGTGGTTTGAGTCCTGAAGTCAGAGGAGAAGCGTGGAAATTCCTGTTACAGTACTTTCCATTCAGTTCCACGACTCGGCAAAGAGATGTGCTTCGAAAGACAAAGGAAGAAGAGTATATGAAAATAGATCACATGAGGTGAAGCGAGTTAAAAAATATACTAACTTGAAACTCCAATTCGTCAACTGCCTCACATATCTTCACAAGTTGATAGCCTTTTTTAGCTATTTGCCTGTAGGTAGAGCAGACACTTATTTGGATGACAACCCCCTTCACCTCTGCAAGGGGAGTGCATCTGACTTAGAAAACAATGTCTGCTCCTTTACTGCTGAAAATAGCATGACCTTATAAACACAAACGGACCTTATTAGTGTATGCTTTCAGTACTTGTTGTTTGATATGTTGCTGTAAAACTGACTTTCTTTGCAACCTTTTGTTATCATTTGTAAACCTGAGTGCAGCTAGTACTGTAGTGCCTTATGATGTACAGTTAACCCTTTAAGTCCCAATGGTGACCAACATCAATTTTCTCCTAACAATATCCATACATTGTCAAGAGATTTGGTTATGAGAATTAATAAAATGATCACCTAAGAAAAAATGGTTTGATCTTTTATCAAATTCTGCCAACTCATTCTTTAAGGAAATATATAGAGGTCAGTTTGGAGAATTTGTATATGGATATTGTGGCTTAAAGGGTTAAAGCACTCCTAACATTTTTCACAGGAAGTGGCCACTTATAAAAATTCATTACTATTTTGCTTTGACTAAGGACACATTTACAGTTTGGAAAGGTGGTCTCCATGAGAGGGTCTCAGTTTGAAGTAACCGCAGGTGGTCATGGGTGAACAGCTATTTGTAAGACAAGATTGTGTTACCAGTAGCTGTTGCTGTGTTAAAAAAAGCTGTTATTTATATTATTTGCTTTGTAGACAAAACAAAAGTGAAGAAGAACAACACAAATTTTGGAAAGCTGTCCAGTGTACTGTCGATAAAGATGTTGTGCGCACTGACAGATCGCATCCTTACTTCTCAGGGGACAATAATCCCAATGTGGCCATAATGAGGTATTAATTGTGGAGTGTGTTAAGTAAGAACTGTCTGGGGGCTAAGACTTTGAGGTCATGGGCCAGTACACAGTAAAAATGAACAATTTTGCAAGAAGTCATATTTGCACTATTTTTCATGACAAGACCAACAACATTCATTCTGCAAGCGTTGGAATTTGTTGGAGACTTAACAGATTCAGACACTTTCAAGGCATTGCCTTTAAGAAGAATGATAGTTAGATTCAGAAATGAAAAGTAACTGACTCAAAATACCATACACCAATTAAAACCCTGAGCTGCACTGAGAGGGGAAATAATGAGAATTTTATCAGTGGGTTTGATTGATTTTGCTGCAGTTATTGTAAATTGATAAATACAATTCAGTTTTAAGTGGTTTCAATCTAGTTTTACTTTGAAATTGCATGTATATGTTTCTGATTTATGATCTTGAACACAAAACTAAAACTGCTGCCCCACTATTAAATCAAGCATTCAGTTGGCCATTCCCCAGGGTTTGACAATAAAAGACTTGGCATTAATTGATTTCATTGTTATCTTGTCTCTGACAGGAATATTCTTTTAAATTATGCTACATACAATTATGTAGTTGGCTACAATCAGGGCATGTCTGATCTCTTGGCATCTGTACTAGCAATAGTACAAGATGAAGTTGATGCTTTCTGGTGTTTTGTCAGTTTAATGGAAGGAAGTGTATTTGTGACATCGCCAAAGGATGATGTTATGGATCGACAGCTGGTAAGTTCACAGGGGTACACATAGCTTTTGAAATAAGCACAGAATACAGGCAAACAGTTCATAAGCAGGTGTGCCAGAATGTTTTTAATGGTTCCTTACAAGAGTCAAGCCACAGGGGTGTCTTTTAGGAACAAGTCTGTTAAACTCAGTAGACTCTCAGTGGCAGATCCAGACCTTCAGATAAGGGGAGGCCCGCTCAACCAGGCCCTGAGATAAGGGGCGGGGGGGGGGGGGGGTGGGGGGAGGGGAAGTCAAAAAAAAAATTTTTTTCCAGCGCTTGGGACCTCAGTTTGGTCTAAAAATAAGGGGGGGGCTGGGCCCCTCCCTTGGATCCGCCACTGACATTATTACATGTCCGTAGAAAATGTATTGACGGTGCGTGTACATGTTGTCAATAGCAAAGCCTCAACATTACGCACATTCTTAGGAAACGTATAGAGTTCAACATTCAAAGGTAACTGTGACCTCTTTACGGTCACAAAGGACAAGTATTGGGGATTTGTGAAAATTTACTTACTTAGACCCCATTTATATGGAGAAAAGTTGTCCCTCCCGGCCAAATCAACTGTAGCAAGCATTTATATGAGAAAAAAAAAACTGAACTTCTTGTCATATCATCTTTACACAGTGCTCCACCTCCTTTGTCACATATTCATGTTTGTGATGAGAGAGCACTGGCTCAGCGTGCAAAGAAAATACTGTCCGATAACCCAGGCTAGTGGATTTTGCTATCGCGCTAGTGAATTCTGTTTTTAACTTGCCCGACAGGCAAGTGATGTTTTGTGAGGAATTTGAATAACAGAAGAACAAAAAGTTTTTGGGGCTAGTTGAAATGGCGTCTGGGCTAGTAAATGCTAGCTTCAGCTTGTCTGAATGGCAAGCTGTAAAAATGATTTTCTTTGCACCCTGTGGCTTCACCAAGAGTGGGTAATATTGGAGTTCTCTTCGACGAATCTTTGAGTATGGGTTCCTGACAGTAATGTGCAAATTGGCATTCTGTCATCCCCGTAAAATTAGGCTCATTCATAGGCATCTCACCTTTGATGCAGCCCAGCTTCTTGTTCAAGCTCTTGTTATATCAAAGTTTGACTACTGTAATTCATTACTGCATTGTTTACCTAAGCACGTGATTAAACAGCTCCAACGTGTGCAGAATGCAACTGCTTTTGTTGTTACTCTTTCACCCAAGTTCTGTCATATTACACCCGTTCTTGCGAATCTCCACTTGCTCCTGATTGATCTTCGGATTAAATGTAAAATAGTTACTGTTACTTGCAAGACTCTCCATGGACTTGCTCTTGTTTATATTAAAGGTCTTCTTCAAAGTTACCTCCCAGCAGGGGATCTTAGGTCTTCAAAGAAAAATCTGCTTGCTGTACCTGCTTTTATAACATAAACAGTTATGGCCGTCATTCTTTTTCTGTTTCTGCACCACTTCTTTGGAACAGTCTTCCTCAGCATATTAGGGATGCTGGATCACTGGACATTAAATTAGATCCAGCATCCCTAATATGCTGAGGAAGTACAGTTGAAAACTGCTCTTTTGAGACTCACTTTTTTAAATTGATGACTTGACTGTGGTGTTTTTATATCTTAAGTTATTTTATCTTTAGTTTTTGTAGTTTTTAAGTTTTAACTTTTACTGTATTTTTTTAAACTTATAAATAGCACCTTCGGACCCTGGGAAAGGGCGCTTTATTATTATTACCATCGTCATCATTATATTTATCATTATTAGTTGGCCTTACTGGGAATGACTCTTTCATGGGAGAAGGGTGACCCAGCAAGGAGGATCACCCTACCAGCCGAGCCAACTGTTTGTTTCTCGTTTAAACAGTTTGCCTGCTGAGTAACATTTTGACTTTTTTTCAGACGTATTTTCGTGAGTTGCTTCGCATGCTGGAACCAGATTTCTACGCGCACCTGCTGCTCCAAGACGCCGCTATGGACATGCTGTTTTGCCATCGATGGCTTCTTCTCTCATTCAAACGAGAATTCTTTAACGAAGAAGTGTTAAAAATGTGGGAAGCATGTTGGTCTCGCTATCAAACTGACTATTTCCATATCTTCTTGTGTGTTGCCATGGTGCAAGTGTATGGCAAAGTAATTGTGGAGATGGACATGCAAGCTGATGATATTTTGCAGTATTTTACAGATCTATCAATGAAAATGGACGGGACGAAAGTCCTGCGAATTGCTCGTCAGCTTCTGTTGAAATTCCGCCAGTTGCCTGGGATACCGTGCTCCCTTCGGGGACTTCTGTCTGGACCAGGGATCTGGGACAGTGCTCCTTTACCTGTTATTCAGTGTAGCTGCCACAATAGATGCTTGTACTTGTTTGGCGATAAATCGGAACAAGAACTTGAGGAAAGAGAACTAGTTTCAGAAAATGAACAACAAGTGTCTCTGGAGGCAGAGGAAAAACCTGAACAACTAGTTCGTGACAACGATAATGTAGAGGAAGTTTCTGTAGAGTCACAGAATCAAGTTCATGTATGCCAAAAGGACGATACATCACAGTTAGAATCGGGTGACCAAGATAATAGCAATTTCGGTTGCAATGGATCCATTATAGCACTGAGAGAGGAAGACGTTAATTTAACGCGTGGTGTTGCCGAAGGTGCTGATTCAAACGCTGATCAAAACCAGTTTGAAGAGCCGGCTCCTGAGGAAGAAAAAGAAGAAATTAGCAATCCATGAGCAATCGTGCCATTGTCCCGGTTCTCGAGAACGCCAATAACACTTCCGGCCCTTAGTTATGGTTTGTTTTTTAGCTCATATTTCTGCCTGGAATAGATAGTCGACTTTTCCTTTGTTTCTTGGCATTTAAAATCATTTGTTAAAAGCCTCTTAACATAAAGGAAAACTTTCTCAGGACATGTGACGGAATTACCCCCCGATTGGTTCCCTTTTCATTCGATTGGATTGTCTTGGTTGTAGCTGTCAGCTATACAGCTGATTCGAGAAAGACTGACGGACTTTGACTTGAGGAAACCAAAAGAGTACGCGCTATTATGAAAGGTATCTTGAGCTGTGGTCTGTCCACCATTGATTGAGCTCTTCAGAGGAGGAAAATATAGAGGAAAGGAAAAAATATACCATAAACAAGATCAAAGGTTTGCAATCTAGATACGTCGCGGGTGTGAAAATTTATTCTGACGGGTCGTGTAGACTTTTGACTTTTATATGACAGCCTTTCTTGAATCAGCGGTTCATATCACTCAATAGAACACGTCGACTGAATTTTAGTCAAAGCGCGAGAGGACAGTATCGATTATTTTGTGAAAAACCCAACCTTACTATCATTTCTATATATCCAATATCCTACGGTTTTTGTCTCGAATATGGAATCTCGGTATTTGCTAACCCTTTGTGACATTGTTCACCAAACTGACCTTGCCCCCCCCCCCCCCCCCCCCCCGCCTCTTAGAGGGTGTGGTCTGTAGTTCCTAATGGCGACTGTCATTCGTTCCCAGTCGCTCCTGGGCCTGTAAAATTGGTTGAGATTTACAATCATATTTAGAAATAGTCTGCAAGAGCCAGCTGGGCAGTTACTTAATATCGAGTCTTAAGACTCGATATCTTTTTCACCGCGTGGAACGTGATGACAGCAATTTTTTAAATACATGTAATAATTCGTGAAAAGTGCGAAGGGTAAGTAGTTTATTGTACGTGAATGAATTTCTAGTTAAGGGTTCACTTCCTTTGTCTTTCGGCATGGTAGACAAGTGTACAATACGAAGTTTTAACTAGAACCTCTGGTCTGAAAGAAGGAAAATAAAACGCTGAAACTATTTAATGATTGTCTTTTGAAAAGGCTTTTGTTTTTCAAGATGGCATTTTGCCTCACAGAACTCAAGTCCTTTCTAAAAGTGGCGACAATACGTTTTCAAAACCCTGCAGTGAGCTCTCCACCGGGTCGTCAGGACAGACAAGCAAAATTACCTAAGCGATATAAAAGCAATTATTTAATTGAGGGCGTATCTTACACACTTACAAGGATCACTCTAAATTATTGTCTAAGCGAAATATCGCAGGCAACAAAATAGCGGCCTCAAAGTTTCCCTCCCCGATTTTTTTAGGGGAGGGGGGGGTCTGTACACAGGCTACAACAAAATAAAGTTATGGGCTATTGTTACAAGAGGCAGAGCTACAGACAATGTAAAAGGTTAGCACTTACCTCCATTCTCCAAACTGACATGTACCTCTCGGTGGCTCGTACAAGACATTTCCCTTTTCCTAATTGAAATTTCTGTCTTGAAATTTCTGCCTGATAAAATGTTCATGAAAGTTCCAGGATAGCACGAGCAGGATTCGGATCCCAGGTCATCGGATCTCATTGCAGTTAGCCTGCGTGGCCGACGTTTTCTCGCGCGAAAAAATTCCTTTCCCTTCCCCTTCAAACGCCTGCCACGCAGGCTACATTGCAGTCCACCACCCAAACCACCAGCTTACCAAGGATTGCTGAGAAGACGAGGTTTGACTTGGCAGTATATCGCATCAACCTTAACCCTAAATAGACGCTAACCGCTTATCGAGTCAGTGCTTAACCCTAATCACTATTCTCAGGGCATAACCTTAATCAGTATTGATAGTCAATACGCCACTTCTACATTTCCCATAATTCACCTTATTTGCCCCATAATAGACAAATAAAACATCAAGCAGTGTTGGATTGACAGTCTGGCAGTTTATTTATTGACAGGTGATGATTAATTTCGAAACCCGCATGCAATCAAAAATATAATCACAAACCTCTACTGAGGGTGACCAGCTACAATAATGCAATATACAATAAAACAAAAATAAGAAAGAAAATAAATGGGTGGGTGGGAAGGGAATCAAAAACTAGATCGAGCTGGCGTAGAGCGCGAGGCGAACCGAGACTGATTGACCCGTAGCGCGGCGGGTTAGTGAGTGCAATCAAACGGAAGTGCGTCACTTAAGTGTCAATTATACCCAGATAAACCAAGTCGTTTTATCTTACCTAATTTCTCTTGGGACGGCCCATCTAAAATCTCCTCTCCCCTAGCCCCTTAGGAAGGCCTGATACTCAGGCTAACGGCTGTAATACCCAGGAGAAATGAAAAACAAAGGCTATGCATAATTTGGGGGGCAAATAAGGTGCATTATCAGGGGCGGATCCAGGATTTTTTTAGGAGGGGTGCACTCGTCTCTTGCTCTACTTTAACACCAATAGTTTAAGTTTAAGTTTAATAATTCTTTTTACCAATGTACAAAATAAAAATATATATACATATATTAAAGTACAATAGGTAAAGGAAAGCAATAGGGGGAAACTGAATTCCCATACAAAAAACTGCCCTCCAAAACGAAAAGATAAAACAATTAAGAATAGAAAACTAATACATAACTATACATCACGTGATACTAAGAGAAAAAACAAACAAACAAACAAACAAAAAACAACCAAAATTTAGTTGTTTTTGTTTTTGTTTTTGTTTTTCTCCCTTTCCCCTTCCCCTTTTCTTTAATAAACTACTTCAGGAGCCCGTCACTGAATTTCCTGCTGTTTGATGAAGTACAATAGTAGTGTCATGTCGTCGTTGTGATTGGCTCAGTTCCCACCGTCGGTGCGCGAAGTCTCCCCTGGGAACTTTTCTAATTATAAATCTACTCGGGAAAGGGTTGACTCCAAGGGCTTGTATGGGAGATGGAGGCTCCAATTGATGGGCTCCTGGCTACTTAGATATTAAATAAAAAATAAAATCCAGATTCAGTAGGAAATAATAAACATATGACTATTTACAAAGATAATTAAGTAATAAAGTTTTAAAAGAGTTCAAGCTGGAAGCAGACATAACGGAGTTTGGTAAAGAGCTCCAGTCATTAACGTAACGATTAAAAAATGAAAATTTAAATTAGTTTGTCCTTGCTGCTCTAGGCCTGATTTTAAAGTCATAGTTTTTTTTGCAGAATACCAGTTGTATTAGAAAACCGCAGGTCATCTCAGGGGGGGGGGGGGGGGGGGTGCGCACCCCCTGCACCCTCCTCCTAGATCCGCCCCTAATTATGGGAAGTGTCAACGTCATTATGGAGTATGGGGATGGGTATTAACCCCAACGTAACACGTCCAAACGCGACTTGCGTCTGCGATATTAATTCTGACGATTAAGCTGCCTATCTTCACATGATGACCAGCAAGCCTTGGAAACGTGCACGACGGTCATTGTAAAACAAAGGAAGTGTTGACAACATATTTCAGGACCGTAGATCGGGAACTATAAGAATCCCTGGAACGTATTACTCGCACGTCATCGTGTGTCCATCTCGCTAACTGATATGACATTTTATTCCGACAGAAGCAGTTAACACAATCAACTTCCACTTGGTGCGCAAGTGATTTCATAATGCCGTAGTGTCTGACTCACAGTAGCCTGAGTATCAGGCGTTTCTGGGGGGAAAGAGGAAAATCTCCTCTCCCCTAGACCCTTAGGAAGGCCTGATACTCAGGCTAGACTCACAGAATCACGGGCGTGCCACCAACTGTTTCTGTTACTTTACAACTCACACTTAGGAGTTTAGATCACCATGGCATTACAATAACACCCGCTTACTCACGCTAAAATATATCAGACAAATTAATTTTCTTTTGTGCGCAAGTGATTTCATAATACCGTAGTTTCTAACTCACAGAATCACGGGCGCGCCACCTAGTGTTTCTGTTGCTTTAAAAATCGCACTTAGGAGTTTAGAACACCATGGCATTAAAATTGTAAATTTCCACTTGGGAGTCTGATCACCATGACATTACAAAACCACTCGCTTACTCGACCTAAAACATATCAGACATATTAAACATTAATTTTCTTCTATGCGAAAGTGATTTCATAATACGGTGGTGCCTAACTCGCAGAATTACAGGCGCGCTACTTAGTGTTTCTGTTGCTTTAAAAATCGCACTTAGGAGTTTAGAACACCATAGCGGCAATAACACTCGCTTACTCGAGCTAAAACATATCAGACATATTAATTTTCTTTTGTGGCCAAGTGATTTCATAATACCGTGGTGTCTAACTCACAGAATCAGCGGACGCCACCGGTGAAGAAACTGATTGCTTTTCGCAATAGGAGGTTTATTGCTTGTCACTCAAAACCTAGGCTCGATTTCCGCCGTCTCCCGGGTCCGGTCTTTGATCCCCCCCGAAAAGAGGGGATGAGTGCGGGCTCATTTTCCCGAACAGCGGCTGGTAATCGAGCCTACTCAAAACCTAGCGTCCTTAACAACGCCGGCGTCACGGGGTGTGCAAAAGAAAGTCGTATGCGGTCCTCATGATCTTTGCAGTTCTCGTTCCCTGGTTTACTGATTTAGCGAGAGAAAATTCATAATTAATGACTAATTTCATATGGACAGTTAAAAGGCTACTTAGGCGATCGATTAACACTTGTCATTTCAACCGTCAGTCAAACACACTAGTCGCAAATATCACTTGTCAGTTAAATTTTGGGCCACTTGTCACTTGTCACTTAATTTAAGCCGTTTGTCAGTTTTCAGTAAACCAGAGTCATTAAATCTCATCCAAACCAATTATTAAAATACATTTAGATAAAACATTTAAAAAATTCATGTTAAAGATAATCAGTCAATCATTTATCAATTTATATTATTTATTTTTAATACGTAAGGTTTTGGAGACATGTCAGTCAAGAGACTCGATATCTGAGAAAATAAGTCGTGTCGTACGTACACTGGAGACCGCTTTTAAAGAAAGACATAAATTGTGCCATACAAGGTACGTCTTAGCTAAGCCAATTGTCGTGCCAATAATCATGTGTTTCTTCGGCATTTTTTATCCAGCTTATTGGGTCTCTTATTATTCACAGTCCCTCTTTTTAATCAACCAAAATGTAATGACCATCAGTTTTATTCTGTGAATAATGCAAAATTTACTCGTGTTTCATTCTTGCAAAGGTTGTATTGAAATTTCCTGGTTGAAAGGGAAAATTGACTTCGATGGTGTTATCAACGCTCAAGTGTGTGGGGATATTCGTGGTTCCCTTGGCCTTCGTCGTGCTTGTCAATATTGTTCTCCAGTCGAGATCGCTAAACATAAATAGCAAGGTAAGCCTTCAAATAAAGCACCACTGATACTTTCCAGCAACAAAATATCCGTGCATAACTGCTTAATAGCCATCGTTTTATAATTAAGTGTAAAAATCTAACGGGGTGTGATTTATTTTGGAGACATGACATTTTAAAAAACAACAATTGGTAATTACGATATCCTTTTCCGACGTCGGTTAATGTTTCTAGTTGCCGAAATCAGGGAAAAGACAACAAAACAGTGAATTGCCGCAGCTCTCTACTTGGTCAAAGGGACTACATGTATGTCACCACTGGGGCTACGCGAGCCAATGAAAAGAAACTTGTGGAAACGTCGACAGCCCGACTTTTTCAAGCCATGTTGGAGATTTTGGAAGGCTCTTTTTATCCGTTTAAATATCAGTCATCGTTTGATAGTTAGGGCAGTTTTGTATTAGGAATCGTTTTATGGTGATTACATAAGACGTTTTTGCGTTGTTTTTGAAATTGTTTTTCCTTAGAATTTCTTTTAGGTGGATTTACTTTGTCCTCTTGTCAGCGACCGTTGTACTGGCAACGACCAAGAGAGAATTAAGGACTGCTACTTCAAAAAGAGTGATAGAATATTAGATGGAGCAGAACCTTTCTGTTCAGTTATTTTAGAGGCTTCTGGCTCTTAGATATTTTTTTGTGTATGTGCTCAAAGTATGTGGACGTATAATGAAGCGGGTATATCGAGTTGGCGGCGGCATTCTTCATTAAACGATTACAACAGAATGGCCTTGAGTTTCCTGACGAAACTCAACTTCTGGCGAAGGAAACTCTATAGAATCTGGCTAGATTCGTTCTTGCATTTAGGGACTGTGCAATAATTATCAGGAGGGGGGCTGAAAAACTAGAGGGGGGGCATTACATAAAATTGCTGCCAAGATAGGGGGGGTCAAAGTAAAATCACTCATTTGACGGAGGGGGGGGCCTTAAGTTTTATTCGAAATGTAAATAAAATTAAACGCAATAAAAGATTCTCAATACAGGCATCATGATAGACTGTAACAAATATCAACACGAACAGCTGTCAAATGATTATTGAAAATATTCCATCAAAATGAAAAGCAAATTCACAACTGACTTTTAACCCGTCTTCTAATTAATTGAGCTGATCCTATGTAAAGCAAAAATCATGAACTTGTTTTTCAGCTTCCCCCATAAAACAATGGGAATCAAACAGATCTCGTAGACAAGCTTTGTCGGTTTTTGATGTGAATAAAAGTAATGTTTCTTCATCGACTGAATCGATTTGCTGAGTTCCATATATATGTGGCTCATAACAAAGTTCAACAGGCTCTCCTCCCAAGGATCTAAATATAATGCAAGCTCTTGTTCGTCTGTTATGTGAAGCGTTCAATCTCCTGTTCTTTGATTATTTTCTCTGCTCCTTTCTCTTTCTGGCTTCAGAAATTTTAGATTTTGAGCCAATGTGGTAAGCACCCCTGTACTTAGCAAATGCTTTCTCTAAATCTTCAATTTCAATCAAGCGATCAACATCCTTTTCGATACTAGATGTTACATAATAACGTTTGTTATTATTGAAGCTGTGATGGCAGCTCAGTCCAGTTTTGAGTTTACCAGTGTGGTGGGAGGGGGGGGGGGTGCGACGTTATTTTTAACATAACAGAGGGGGGGGGGGGTAGAACTTATTTTTTTTTGTTTTGGAGGGGGGGTACTGTCTAAGTTTTTGCTAGATAACTCTAGTTTTTCAGCTCCCCCCCCCCTCCTGATAATTATTGCACAGTCCCTTATCTTGATTCACGACCGTTTGCTTGTCCAGTTTATTCTTAACGGACTTAGAAAGGCACCAGCTTATAGATCCAGTGAATGCCATGTCTTTGAACTGTTTGTGTTCGAGTATATTTGCTCGGATTTTTGGAAAACAGCAAAGTTACTCTCTCTCGTTATTCTACGACTGCTTAGAATGGAGTAGTATACAAATGATACTTTGTTCTGTTTCTCTCGACGTTGCAGTGATTCGGCACGACCAAACAATTTTGAGCGATAATAATAATAATAATAACAATAATAATCCTCAGTTTATTTCGAAGGATAAAATACATATCCTAAGTTACAATGAAGTCAACTATCATTATAAAACCTTATTTTTATGCTTAATTTAACCTATTTACAAAAGTTGTACTAAAGCTCTCCGTGTTTACTTTTGGCAAAAGGCACCCTACCATACGTAATATATATTTCGTTTCTTTTCTCTCTGGTATTATCCAACTTAGGGAATGGCTTAGGGGATTGATTTCCGAAAAATAGAGCGTTCTTGGCTTTCAAGTAGACTAAAAATGTCTACTGGAAATGAAATGAAATGCCGCTTATGAAATCTCTTCAGAAAACACTGAACTAAACTAAGATCTGAGTCAGAGGCGCTATAACACACCAATAAACCGTACAATACATTTATCAAAACAGTGGCCTTAAACATGTGATCGATTTCATCCTGGTTGTATTGTTCTTTGCGCGATGTCTTTAATACGTGCAAGCATTTGTTTGCTGTAGTTAATTTGATGTTGACATGACTGCTAGACTTTGAATCACCCTGAAAAATTAATCCTAATAGGCAAGATCCTTCAATTGGTTGATGCCACTAATGGGTGCGTACGTACGGACTACCTCATCATTGTTTTCCTTCCTAAAAATAAGTTCCCTACATTTACTTGGATTACACGACATGCGGTTATCTTTGAACCACTGATGTTAAAAACTGATTTACTAGTTCGGGTGATGTGTCATGATTGTATCAGACAGGTGCGACTAATGTAGAATTATATGCATATTTAAATAAAACAGGATCAGAATTGTGTTCAATTTCTAAATCATTAAGAAAATATTAAACAAGTACGACCCGCTCACGCTATCCTGAGTGGTACCTTTGTGAAATTGTGATAAATGTGTTTTTCCCGAAGATCAAAAGCAAGACATCAAAGACACAGCGTCGCTTTTGTTCTGTTAGCATTAAAGTTTTAAAATAACTGAGCGACGGACAAGTCTAAATGTTAGTGATTTGAAACAGTCTTGGTCTTTATCTTTGGTCTAGAGTCTTTTGTAGGTCGTTCATAAAATAAAACTTAGATTTATTATGTTGATTAGCAGACAATAATGTTGTTATTGAATTTTTGTTTGCGCACTACAGTAAAATTAGCCTAACACTTTTATTCTGGACAACGAAATTGAGAGAACTTGATCTAGAATAATATATAACCAGTGAAGAAAGATTCCCTACATTCTATCAAAAAATCCATTGTCCGAACCCAATTAACTTGTAAACGTTGCTGTAAATTTTCGCTCTCTGTACGTGAAAGAGAAATTCACACCTTAAAAACAGTAGAATTTTGACAGATGTGATTAGTTTGTATAACCTTAGCGCGCATGCTCGCCAGTTGACATAGCCCTTTTAAGTTAAAATCCCCTTGACTCTCACGTCTCTCTGAGCAATCCCACAAGTACTTGCACCTGCACGTTCGACCCAGGCGATTACTTTTTTCCACTGCGAGCTATTAAACTAAATCACTGCTATTTCATTGCATTTTTTCTTTTTTTAATCAGGTTTTCCAAGGGTATAATGCTTCTCAGGAAGAGGTGAGGAGTAAAATGTTACAATTTTCTTCTTAACCTTCTCTCCACGTGCTTGTATTTCAATAGCTTAGTCTTACCCAAAACAGTATTGCAGATCGCGATCATCTATGTATAACCCATAATGCCACTGATGCTTTGACATTTTGCAGATTTTGAGGTCAGTGGATAAAAAAAATAGAAATAGAAAGGCAGAAGTCTTTTCCATAGTTTCAGACGCTTTGCGGACTCTGCGTGAACTATGGAGGGACTTTCATATCACGGGGTGGAAGGTTGTAGATTACCGGACAGAAATTCAGAATATATAAACTCCCAAACGCAAGTGGGCGCTCCATCCATTGAGAACAGAGAGTGGGGAAGAGAGAGAGGGGGGGGGGGGGGGACGGGGAGAGGGAGATAGAGTAGAGAGCAATTTTGAAGGCCATATACTAGGTTCATATGCGTAACTTGCGACAATACTTGTTGTAGGGTTTCACTAAGTGGGAAAGGTGCAAAAGGCTTATATCTGGACAGGACACACTGAACAAGACTGGAACCCTGTCTAATGACTCAGAAATTCTGGGTATCTACAGGCTGGATCAAGATTGTGCGCGTGTTTTACAAACTCGTTTTGTTCATCCTCCTGTGTCAAAAGAAGAAGAGCAGCTACCAATCGCTTTCGGTCTGACTGTTCATAAAGGTGCTTGTCTGCTTGAGCGACTTCTTCGAGCTATTTACATGCCAAACAATGTCTACTGTATTCATATAGATAAAAAGGCTTCAGCGGTCTTCCGTACTGCAATAATGGCCATCATACGCTGCCTTTCAAACGTTTTTATCGCAGCAAACAGTGTTGACGTCGTCTGGGGACATATTACTCTAGTTGAAGCTCAATTCAGTTGCATGGAAGAGTTGCTGAAATCACCAGTTAAATGGAAATATTACCTTAGTTTAGTGGGACAGGATTTTCCTCTATATGATAACAAGCAGATTGTACGAGCGTTACAAGGTCTCAACAACACAAACAACATAGATAGCTTTCCAATGGCTGGGCATTTTTCCCATCGAGTTAATTTTGTTCACATACTGAATGGCCACGCTGTTCGTAGAACAAACATACCAAAAGTGCCACCACCACACAACATTTCAATCTATAAAGGATCCACTCATATTATTGCTTTAAGAGAATTTGTCGACTTTGCCCTTCACAGCCAAATAGCAAAAGACCTCTATGAATTCTTAAAGGAAACTAAAGTGCCGGATGAAGTGATATACGCTTCTCTACAACAACTGTCAGAAGCTCCTGGGGGAATCAAAGGAAATCAACTAAAGTGGATTCAACGAGCTATGCTTTGGAATGGTGGTGGAAGAAACCTTCGGGGTTGTCTTGGGATGTGGAAGCGAGAGGTTTGTTGGATTTCGCTAAAAGATTTACGCTGGGCTCTAAGAGAAGACAACAAAGAGAAACTTTTTGTTCATAAGATTCCGTTTGACTTTAACGAGGAATTAATAGAATGCATTCTTGTGGCAAGGCAGGGCAGGAAATACGCCACGGCTTTGTGGAAAGGAGAAGAGAATGTCCAGAAAGAATAATGTTCGACTAACATTAAACGGTAAAGTATGAGTTGCCGAATAGTCGTCTGTATACAGCAAACGGAAAAAGAAAATAGGCATTTCGAACAGATAGACAGCGATAAATGTTAGGTTATTGAATAGATACCGCTTCGAAGGATAAGATCAGTGGAACGACTAGTTCAGAGTATACCCGAACTTAAGGGGGAGGTTATCACTTTAAATTCATGGTTTAAAAAAAAACGAGAAAAACAAATGTAATAGGCAGATAAAAAGATGTCTCAAAGACATCGAAGCTAAAGTACAATATTCGATAAAAATACATTTTTATTCACGTTTCCAAAGTATAAAGAAATTATTGTTTAGGAGAAGTGAGTAAGTTAGATGCCTAGGGTAACAAAATACAGTTAGGAGTAATGAATTGCGTAGTGTTTAAAATAGCCGTCAAGTTTTGGATGTTAAAAAATAACTGTAAGGTTTTCGAGTTAAGCAAAGCTAAAACTCATTAATAACACACTAAACAACAGAAGCTTGGTTCTCAAGAGCCTGCGAGCAAGCGGCGAGCGAGGCGAGTCGCGAGGTAACCCGCAAGCTGGCGGCAATTAGCCGCGTGGGGCTTCTCCTATTTTCTCCTCTTCTTGTTCTCGCGTCGTTTTCTTCCGGTTGCCTCATGGCCTCTTAAGATATCCCTCAAATGGTGGTTCTGACACAACGGGGCCTGAGGACCAAATACTACACGAGTCCGAGGTCCTGCATGGATAGCTATAAACTAAGGGTCTGCCCACACTTGGCCGGGAGCCAGTGCCCAGGTACCGGTACAAAATGGTGTTGTGGTCACTCCTTGGGTTCCGGATATCAGTAATTGTGTCCCAGTCAAACCCTGTTCATAATGCGGACACTGAAGGGGCCATAGAAAGTGTCCTTATTAACGGTGTGTCCGTATATAGCGGGTCAAGTTACTTAAGTCACATACACCTTTTTTGAACAAAATACTAAAGAAATAAAACAGGAGACTGGAATTGTCTAAATAAACATCTCTAAACTTCCCAAAGCCTTTATTCCGCGTACTATGTCCTTGAAAACACTCAAAAGTCTCGAAAAGTCGCACATTATATCTTACATAATCAAATGAACCGTTCTCTTCATCCTATTCGGTGTGTTGCAGCTTTGGGAACATCGATATGGTGTCAACTGAAGGTTTTTTTATCTTCAAAATAAACTGAGGTTTTTTCAGTACAGCACACAGTGGAAAATAAAGTGTCCGCATTAGCAAGGTTTAATTTATATGAGAATCGGTTGATTGAGCAAGAAAAAAGTGTCTGTTCCCGACATTAAGGGTGTCCGAAATAAGTGGGTTGAATTTAGAGAAAATGCATGTGAGGGCTTTCTTTCCCTATAGACAAAAAAAACTGTCCGTAATAAGGAGGTGTCCGTATTAGGTGGGTGTCCGTACAGCGGGGTTCGACTGTACATAGTGTCTCCATTTCATCCTGTCTGAACCCATATTGAAACCGTGAGCCTAGCAGCGAGTAGCCTGCTAACGACAGACGTTTCTCCTCGCTCATTGCCGCTGAGGGACGTTTCGCGAGGAAGAACGTCTGCGACTCAGCGACAGAAATTCCATACTTTTGACCTTGATTGAAAGGGATCGTGGAAGTACAGTATATAAATTAAATAGAACATATTTGTTTAAGAACGAATTCATGACAGAGAAAGGTCAGTTTGATCACTATTTTAAACGTCGAAGTTGTAACTTAATTCTAAAAAACTAATAAGTTAATCCTCGAGACATCCCAATAAAATATCCCATAATTAGTTAACTTTTCATAGGGTAACTAATAAGAACATCCCCTTGTTTTTAAGCATAAATCAAAATTGGGTAAGAGTAAACTGAATCAAAGCTAAAATTTCGATTGCTTGCATTTTTATTTTCTAACACTTGGTCCGTCAAGAGAAACAGAACGGTATGAAGACTTTTTTTTGTAAATACTCTTTTTTAGTTTTTCAAACCGTTTTGTCGTAACAATGGTCGATCTCTTGAGGTCGATCAATCTATATACAAGTTAAGCGCGGATGTACGTCAAAAATCCTCAAGTCCTCTTTTTCACTTTTCGCTACTCAACAATATTATAATTACGTGTAATTTATTCATGGGAAACAATCAAAGCACACTTGCATATTAGCATATTGACAAAGGTTGACAAATATTGCTAAGCTAAAAATATCGAACAAATTACGTGTTAAGGAAAGCGATTTGCGTCATATAACCGGTCATCCGAGGGCAGTAACTGAGCAAGAAAGAAGAAAGTGGTCACCCAGAACGCTGAGAAAACGGCGTTTTTAGGCGCCAAAGACGATGGAAAACACGGAAGACAAAAGTCCTGTCGCTAAAGAAAAAGCTAGGAATATCATATGCTTTTTTGCACTTGGAGTCTTGTCGCTGATCTACGATGAAATATCGCTAGCTGCCGCTGAGGATGTCTTATCGGGGAGCAAGATAGCTACCACAAATGTAATAATCGCTATTGCATTGCCCGTACTGGCTGTTAAAATTTCCGCACCGTGGTTTATTCAAAAATGCTCATATTTGTACAAGTCAGGTATAGTTGTATTTCTACTGGTTGCTGGATTGATCGTGATTGTGTCGGCTGAAAGTGTCCGCTTGCGATTGTTCGGCATCAGTATAATCGAATCAGGGGTCAGTTTTAGTGAGATAACATTCCTGGCATTGACTGCAGCTTATGAGGATGTCACAGTAAGCGCGTTTGTAGCCGGCATTGGTGTTGCCTCGCTCCTTGGACCATTGTACTATACAGGTAATTATTATGCCATTATTACCATTCCCCCTCCATATACACCTAATAGACCTTGTCACGGTTTTCGACGCCATCTTGATGAGTAGGCAAACCCGTGAGAAATTACAGTGTTTGTAAGAGAATTTAATGCCTAATAATTTCCGTAAAACGGCTGTTTTAAAAAATATATGAACTGTAAACTAAAGCATCACTCTTAAGGATTCTAATGACAAAATTTGAGGGCGTTACATGCGCTAGAAGACCTAGAACCTTTTTCTAAAATTTTCTATCCATTTGTCTGTACAAATTTCCCGGGAAAAATTGCAGACAAAAATATGGAAAATCTAAAGCAAGCTTCTGGAGAAATTTAAGCACAGTAACGGCCCCCAAAATTTGTTGGTAAAATCTTTTGCTGTGTAGCTTTAGTTTACAGTTCATATTTTTTTCAGAACAGCCGTTTTACGGAAATTATTCGACATTGGATTCTCATGCAAACACTATAATTTCTCACGCGTTTGCCTACTGGTCAAGATGGCGTCGAAAACCGTGACAAGGTCTATTGCAATAACGTTGTCATAAATAAAATAAGAGAATTGAAAAAAGTTAGAAATATAAGAAATATCAAGTTAGGACGCTCGTGAAAAATGGAAAAAAAACAGAAAATTGGAAATGAAGTTACTGATAGGGCTAGGGTTTAGGTTAGTTTTAGTTCCCATTTTTCAATTTCCCATTTCTCGTGCCCATTCTCTATAATAATAATAGTAATAATAATGATAATAACTATAATAAGCTTTATATATTTATCCATCTTTTAAAAATATGTATACCCTCTCTATTCCCAGTTCCGTGCAACTTGATTTGCATCATTGCTGAATAATCAGTTGAATAGAGGTTTTGCACGTTTTACTTGACAAGCACTCTCTTGCCACGGATCAACCTGTCTTGTAACAAATCAGGCTGTTGTAGTTACTTAGGGTCCGCGGAGAGGATTTTTAAGTTGGGGCGGGGTGGGGGGGGGGGGGGGTGCTAATGCGAACGCGTAAGCGTGAGCAAACGAGGGGAATCCGGAAAATTTTCAAATTGAAGTCTTCTAAAATAGCTATAAATGCATCTAAAACTGCCAATAGTAATAGAAATTTGTAATTATTACATCGGTACTTTAAACTTTATTACAGATTCACTCCACTGCATAACAAGCAAATAATGAAATGAAATAAGCTAACACTACTTTAACAAACAAACAAACAAACAAACAAAAACAAAAAAAAAGTTGTGGAGAAGGAGACAACCAAAAGCACCAATGCGCCATACTAGGGATATATATACAAATAGAAATATAAATGTTCTAGTTATCCTTAATAAAGCTTAACACATTTCTTTTAAAAGTTGCAATACTGTTTGATTCTCTAATATGATTGGGTAAACCGTTCCATTCATCTACAACACGGTTAAAAAAACTATATTTAAAACCATCAGTTCTACTAAAATTTGGAACAAGGTCCTGTGTGTCATTTTTCCTCAAGTTATAACCTGTATTTCTGTCCTTACAAAATATGAGCTTATTTGAAATGTCAATATCATAATGTCCATTAATTACATTTAAAAAAAATGTAACATCTCTAGTGAACCTCCCATTAGATAATGACAACAATTTTAGCTTAGATAGTCTAGTATCATAATCATCATCAGACCTAGTGATCCATCTGGTAGCTCTTCGCTGAACAGCCTCCAGTTTATATATCAATGTTACGTTTAGTATGAGGGTTCCAAGTTTCGCATGAATATTCTAAAAAACTTAAAACAACAAGTTACAAACTGGCCCCCACGTTAGACGTCGGGTTCTCTGAAGGCGCCAAAGTCCCCTTTCCAATTGTCATTAAGAGCTACAAACTCATTAGCAACAGCTACAAGACAACGTTTGTCTGTTCTCTGTTTGCGGGTGTTCAGTATTGTCAGATTACTAAACCTTGTTGGTGTGGTAAGTGACAGATCTGGGTAACCAAAGTGAAAAAAGAAATTACCTTCCGAATAAGTGGGGGTGCCCCCCCAGCCCCACCCCCTGCGCCGTCCCTGAATATTATATTCAGAAATGAGGATTGGAATTTATTATCAGGCACCAAACCCTCTCAGCCAACCATTCCAGTACAATGTTCAATGTGTGTTAACGAGTTGTTCTAGTTCTGTGCCGTTGGTGTTCATTTCCAGAAAACAGAGAGTGAAGTTCACGGGGAGTAGTTATTCTACTTTTTGCAACAAAATCTGTACATGTCGCGTGTTTTACCGACACAAGTGACGAAACTTCCGTGCATGCAATGACTCCCGCGAAATTTTATCCAATCGGAATTCAATATTAACGCAAATTGCAGCTACCTGATTCGTTGCAAGACAAATTTAAACTGGGGTTATATGATGCGCAACATTATTTTCAATGTTGCTATTAAAACAAGTTGAGCGTTTTTGTTCCCCTTTTTACCGTACCTTAAAAAGCAAGCTAGCTGCTCAGTAACTGTGCTCTAATTTTCTCCTAGGGCTTACAACCTGGGCATGTCTTCCACCAAGAACAGCAATCTTAACAACCTTCCCCTGGCCCTTCCTTGTGTTATTCCTGTACGCTTTCCTGGAGAAAAAACAGCACAGTATAAATGTAAAGCAGAAAGAAAGCGCAGGTGTTAAATATAACAAACTGCCGACTTCTTCTGACAGACACGATTCCGACTCCGCCCTTGGAAATGAGTTAACTTGGAAAGAAAAGTTATTAGTTGCCAAGCGCATTTTACCCTACATAACTTTCTTGTTCCTCACCTACTTTGCTGAATATCTATCAAATCAGGGTGTCATTACCACGCTTGCCTTTTCCGACTCGTCTTTCAGCCCGAGGGACCATTATCAATATTACATCGTGTGTTATCACGTGGGCAAGTTCCTTGGCAGGTCCCATATCTTCCTCCTCTCCTGCACCTGTTCAAAAGTGATCCCTTATGTGCGCGTCAGGAAAACCTGGATATTAGCGCTGGTAGAAATAGCTCATCTTGTTTTCTTCCTTTTCGCATCGTGGTTCCGCTTTGTACCGCACGTTTCTATAATTCTTACTCTCTGCGTAACAGAGGGGTTTGTAGCAGGCTCCATGTACGTAAACTCAGCTCACACAGTGTCTGACGTCATTGGTGACCCAAAGGAGAGAGAATTTGCTTTAGGATTACTGACCATCGGCAACGGATTGGGTAAACTAACTGCAGGATTTTTGGGTCTTCACGTAGAACCACAACTGAAGAAGCACTGTGTTTACGATCTCGAGTTAAGGGATGAATGTATCACGAGATTCCCGCAACCCTCAGGTTGGACAAAAACTACGCACTGTAATAGCCGCGACTACACTCTTAAGTCTAACTCCACAGGATTGTAGCTAAGATTTTCGTCAAGGTTTTTGTAATGCAACAAACAATTTAAAGAGTATCTCAGTCACCTAAAACGTCACTGTGAAATTGCGTTCTTTTACTTTATCGTGGTTATGCCAGTTTCCTCAGATTGTTAAATATAGGTCCATTTTGCTGGAGTTGAACTGTTAGGGGCGCGTCCGAGGTCAAGAAAAAGAGATGAAAATTCCTCGTCAATGTGCTTTTCTCATCCCCTACTCGGCACCGAACTATCTATTAGTTTACCGGTGTTATGCGATAATACGGTAATCCAAGAACAAGCGAAAAGCTTGTGAATCAAAAGTTGAAAGTTGTTTTAATGAAATGTACCACTTCAAGAAAAAATGAAGTTTTCTAGTTTTTATTTAAGACTTAACCGTTGCGCGATCTAATGAACAAATGCTTGGTTCTCGACGAATCAGAACCCCCAAAGCTTCTCAAGGTATTTAAGAAACTCAAATCAGCCAATCAGAAATCAGGAATCTAGTCCCGTAGCTGACGAAAAGCGCGAGACAAAATTGCCTGAAAACGCATGGCCCAAGTCGTTCATTTGCGCGCCATGCACTCGGCCCGATAATGCGAATCATTATATTCTGGTCGGATGAAAAATGGCGCGAAAATTCCATTCAATCATTATCATTGGAAAGGCTTAGTTTCGAAAGAAATTAGGGTGTTTATACGTCGGTGTGGTAGTGAAAGAAACAGTTTTGTTTTATCGAATGAGTACTTTTACCCCCGTAAAGAGATTCAAAAGATGACCTTGAGTGAAGGGTTTCGTCGAAAAGAGGCAACTGAATTACGTGACCCACCCCTCTTCCCTACCTTAGTATTTTAAGGTCCTTTTAGGAAAGTTTTAAATGCAGCGCAAGTGATAGATACTGATAAAAAATTAAATAGACTACAATGGACTACTTGGCATTCTTCAGCTTTTATTGGGAAAAAAGACACTGCGGAATATTATTACGCGGGATCAGGTAGTCAGCCAGCGTCTTAAATACGGGAGCGCATTCCTTTCGTCGTCTTGGGAGTCAAAAAGTGCCTTGTTTTGTTAACTTTCCTGTATCCCGTGCCCGTCCCTCAAAATTGTGTGATTCAAGTTTTATTGGCTGCAACTTCAAATCACGTGCAAGTCAGGTTGGATTGCACAAGCAGAAAAAAAATACTGCGTCAGCAAGGAAGGGAAAAGTAAGCTTACAACGTAGAGGAGGATTAAGACTCAAGGCTGTGCTCTAGATCTAACGGCGCAAGATTTGGCCTCTGGCGACTGAAAATATTGTCTAGGTGCCCCAGCCAGGCGACTTGCTGGTGTTGGTTTCTTGATTCTGTTGATTTACAGTCAAAAAGCTAAGAATGTCTAGAATTTATTACTTGCGAAATCGTAGCTCGCTCGGTGGATTTGCGGCCTAACAACTCGGAGGATGACATCTGCTATTTGGAGAATATTTGCGGAGCTGGACAAACCTAAACGTACACTATCGAAGATGAACTTAACATCGATGCAGGTAAGCATGTTTTAGCTATGTTTTTAAACTAGGAATCACTCACTTCAAATGATTAATAAAGCAATTAGTGAATTCGACTTTCGTAGGATATGAAGAATTAAGCAGATCTTGGAGGGCATTATCCACCTATGCCGATAACACCCTCCTCGATCTCCTTAATTCTTCACATCTTACTCAGCCTCATTCATTAATTATTGCTAATTAATAATTATTATAATAATATACATGAAAAAATTTCTTGAATTTGACTGGCTGAGAGCAATGTAGTTTTTGTTAAACACAGGGTAAAAGTGAGGGAATAAAATGTAAATATCATCAGAGAATGGAGCACTGTGATGGGCTAATAAACAATGGAGATGTATAAGGACCTATCCAGGGCTGTCATTAATGGGCGGGGGCCCGGGGATTTCCTCTGGCTTCCATGAATGTAACCCCCAGCTACTTCCGTAAGAAAGTAGAAGAGAAAAAGAACCACAAAAAATCCCTAGCTGCTTAATAGAGTCCCCGCCTACTGGTTAGTCTTGCTCCATTAGCAGCAAGACTCTAAAAATGCAAGCGTTTCTTTTTTTTTATGTGTGCCTGCCAAAAGGGGGGGTTGTGATCCAAGGGGTTTCTAGCGGAGACTGTGGAAACTGGGAATAAGAATCGCAACTTGTTCCAGCACTATGCTTTATTTTGTAAAGACAACTTAGGAAAGATTGATGCCAAAGAACGTGGAAAGGGTCAGTCCATGCGTTCTTCCGCTTGAAAGCATTGATTACTTAAGAACAAGTGAATACTTCAATGCAAACCTCGATTGAGAGGCTATAAACTGATCAGGTGTTGTAAACTTTTATTGTACGCAAATGAGCCTTGTGATGAGCACGTGGTCTATTTTTGGTGATGATTGAAATGACGCGCCATGTTCATCACGCGTTTCTGGTCTCTGATATGATGTAATTTCTCTTGACTTGATTTTTGTGTATTTATACACACATACTCAATTATCGTCAAAAATGATATAAAAAGGAAATACACGTCAAGAAAGTCCTGTTTCGTGTAGAACTAATTCCCTCCTCATTTCTTATCTAATCTCCAAACAAGCGAGACTTAATGCTTTTTTTAAGAGAGTTCTAGTTGTATTTATCTGGCAACTTGAAATCTTAGCTATCTTAGTGACAGCCCTGCCTGCCAGGTGCCAAAATCTTTAGTGCCAAGTTGTGGTGACAATGAGACTGGGTTAATATTGTGTCGATTATACGGTTAGACCATTTTGGGGATGAATTTTGATCACTCGGGTCTTACACGTCCCCCAGTCAGCGGACAGTAGCTACGCGCGGATCCTCTCTCCAGTCCTCTTATGTTACTTTTCGAGAGCGACTAGCTTCAACCCTACAACAAAGACAACTGTGCTCTTGGCTCACTTGATAACTTTATTTGTCGGTAGTAGAATCTCTTTTAGACTCTTGCGTTCGTACAATTCCCTGATGATTTAGCTTTACACCCATCTTTATATCAGAAAGAAGACCAGCTGTCTTCTCTGATTGGTTAAAACATCTTGATTAGCACGAAGCCTTCAGATGATTACTTTGTCAAAACGGTTTTTCTAAGTCTTCACTGTTAAGCTAAGGTCAACTGGCAAGTACAAAACAAGGACAGAACTGGGGACATAGAAATTACAGAGAATAGGCTTCCAAATAGAATTCTTGCAATAACAGTGTGGAAAGTACTTATAAAAATTACATGTTGAAACTCATGTCAAATGGTCGATCCACAGAAGGTGGTGGCAGAATTATAACGCCGCGCAATGTAGGCAAAAACTCTCAAGATTCTGCGTAACCCTCTAAAATTTGCATTTTTGACCATATTTGGGTGTAAGTAAGACTCCATATTTGGGTAGTGATGTCATGGTCTTGTATTTACAACTCGTCGTTCAAGATTGGGTGATTCAGTGTGCAGCAGTTCGTTGTCGGTTCAAGAGGACCTAACTGGTGAGCAAGCTTTAATACGATTTCTAGTTTGAAAGGGCAATTAGTGCTCTGGTTTGCTTTATAATCAAGGAATAGGGCCTTTACGCTCAAATTTTTGTCAGAACTAGCTTGTTCTTTGCAGCTCGATTTACATTGAGGTAGCGTGTTCGCTTCTCGACTCAAACCAGGGTTTTCAGTGTTCTCTTCTCCTTTGTGAATTGAATTTTAAGCGGTAGTTGATCAAGGCATAGGGTTATATTCTCAAAACTTACCCAGAGATTTTGTCAACCAGCATGTTTTTTTTGCTGCTCCATTTACAGTTGAGACAGCCCAAAACTCCCGTGAGGAATGCAACGAATTTACTGACCTTTTGTTTTTCAGACTATCATTATGCCTTTCAAGAGACTCTTTGTCCTGTGACACTCGCTCATTAGATCTTTGTATTTTATTCAAGTTTATATTTCTATACCTTTAATACATTCCGCCCCACTCTTGCGCTTTTCACACATTTTACTTTACAAGATATTTTGTCTTATGTATATTACCACACTAATTATGACGCTGTTGCTCGGAATTTAATTATTTAATTAATTTCAGCTGTCAAAGGCCTCATTTGAACTATATTTTTCTTTCTAACGTTTATAGCTTTGCACCGTAATTTTTAGGGAGTTATTATAACTCCAAAAATGGAGTAAAAAGTTTAGGTACAGGATAACCCCTTTTTTGGGGTTATTTTAACTCCTAATTTAACTCCGAATTTGGGGTCATTTTTACTCCTGAAAAAGAGTTCTTTTTACTCCCAGTCTGGAGTTAAAATTACTCCGAAATGGGGTTACTTGTACTCCTTACATGGGTTGTTTTTACTCTTTTTGGAGTTAATTTAACTCTGAAAGTGGAGTAAAAATTTTAGGTACAGGATAACTCCTTTTTGGGGGTTATTTTAACTCCTCAATATCTGGGGTCACTTTTACTCCTGAAAAAGAGTTCTTTAAACTCCTTTTTGGAGTTAAAATAACTCCACGAAAAATAACTCCACTGTAAGGAGTTAAATTAGCCCCACTAGAGGAGTTATTATAACTCCCTGAAAATTACAGTGTGATACAATGGAATTTTCCATGAAACATAAGTGATAACTTGCTCATATTTTTACCAACAAAGCTTCAAGCCATGTTGTTATTGTTTAATAAAGTGAAAGCCTAGAATGTGCCAAAGTTGTTGTTTTGAAGTTAGGTGCCATCCTTTTCATTTTAAACCTCTAAAATTATGAAAAAAATATCGCGAAGATCTGAATAGGCACATTCCACAAAAGATAAACAAATTCGCCTCGTTGGCACTTGCCGGAAGGTACCCCTAGTTTATTCAATGGAAACAATCAAAGCACACTTGCACATTAGCATATCAACAAAGGTTAACAAATATTGCTAAGCTAAAAATATCGAATAAATTACGTGTTAAGGAAAGCGTTTGCGCCATTTAATCAGTCATCCGAGGGGAGTTACTGAGCAAGAAAGAAAAAAGTGATCACTCAGAACGCCGATAAAACGGCGTTTTTAGGCGCTAAAAACTATGGAAAACACTGAAGACAAAAGTCCTGTCGCTAAAGAAAAAGCCAGGAATATCATATGCTTTTTTGCTCTTGGAGTCTTGTCGCTGATCTACGATGAAATATGGGTCACTGCCGCTGAGGATGTCTTATCGGGGAGCAAGATAGCTACCACAAATGTAATAATCGCTATTGCGTTGCCCGTACTAGCGGTTAAAATTTCCGCACCTTGGTTTATTCAAAAATGCTCATATTTGTACAAGTCAGGTATAGCTGTATTTCTACTGTTTGCTGGATTGATCGTGATTGTGTCGGCTGAAAGTGTCCGCTTACGATTGTTCGGCATCAGTATAATCGAATCAGGGGTCAGTTTTGGTGAGATAACATTCCTGGCATTGACTGCAGCTTATGAGGATGTCACAGTAAGCGCGTTTGTAGCCGGCATTGGTGTTTCCTCGCTCCTTGGACCATTGTACTATACAGGTAATTATTATGCCGTTATTACCATTCTATTCCCCCTCCACATGCACCTAATTACTAGGGGTACCTTCCGGCAAGTGCCAACGAGGCGAATTCGTTTATCTTTTGTGAAATGTGCCTATTCAGATCTTCGCGATATATATTTTTTCATAATATTAGAGGTTTATAAATGAATTCCGCTATAAAAAAGGATGGCGCCCAACTTCAAAACAACAACTTTGGCACACTGTAGGTTTTCACTTTTTAATTATTAAACAACAACAACATGGCTTGAAGCTTTGTTGGTAAATATGAGCAAGTACTTACGTTTCATGAAAAATTCACTTGTATCAAAACTATAAACGTTAGAAAAAAAGATATATCAAATGAGGCCTTTGACAGCTGAAATTAATTAAATAATTAAATTCCGAGCAACAGCGTCATAAGGGATAAGAAAAAATGTTTCGCGTGGTAATATACATAAGAAAAAATTAGTGTAAAGTAAAATGTGTGAAAAGCGCAATAACGGGGCGGAATGTATCAGAGGTATTAAAATATAAACTTGAATAAAATACAAAGATCTAATGAGCGAGTGTCACAGGACAAAGAGTCTCTTGAAAGGCATAATGATAGTCTGAAAAACAAAAGGTCCGCAAATTCGTTGCATTCCTCACGGGAGTTTTGGGCTGTCTCAGTGTAAATCGAGCAGCAAAAAAACATGCTGGTTGACAAAATCTCTCGAAAGAGATAAATAAATTCTAAAATAAAAGGTCCGCAAATACGTTGCATTCCTCACGGAAGGTGAGGACTGGCTCAATGTAAATGGACAAGCGAAGAACACGCTGGTCCTGATATAAGTTTTGAGAATATAACCCTATACCTTGATCAACTACCCCTTAAAACTGAATTCACAAAGGAAAAGAGAACACTGAAAACCCTGGTTCTGAGTCGAGAAACGAACACGCTACCTCAATGTAAATCGAGCTGCAAAGAACAAGCAGTGGTTCTGACAAAAATTTGAGCGTAAAACCCTATTGTTTAAGACTGCTGCCTAAACGCACTTTATAAAGCAAACTAGAGCAGAAGTTACCCTTTCAAACTAAAAATCGTGTTAAAGTTTGCTCACCAGGTAGGTCCTCTTGAACAGACAACGAGCAGCTGCACACTGAATCACCCAATTTCGAACCACGAGTTGTAAGTACAAGACCATGACGTCACTACCCAAATATGGGGTCTTACTTACACCCAAATATGGTCAAAAATGCAAATTTTAGAGAGTTACGCAGAATTTGAGAGTTTTGCCCACATTGCGCGGCGTTATAATTCTGCCGCCGAGGCAACCTCGCTTCTCAGCTCGGCTGCTTCGTTGGCAGTAATTACGTTGTCATAAATGAAATAACAGAACAGAAAATTGGAAATGTAGTTACTGATAGGGCTAGGGTTCAAGTTAGGTTTAGTTCCCATTTTTCATTTTCCCATTTCTCGTGCTCATTCTCTATAATAATAATAATATTAAGCTTTATTTATCCATCTTTTAAAAATATATACTCTCAGTTCCCACTTCCGGGCAACTTGATTTGCATCACTGCTGAAAAATCAGTTGAATAGAGGTTTTGCACGTTTTACTTGACAAGCACTCTCTTGCCACGGATGAACCTGTCTTGTAACAAATCAGGCTGTTGTAGTTACTCAGGGCCCGCGGAGAGGATTTTCAAGTCGGGTGGGGGGGAAGGCTAATGCGAACGCGTAAGCGTGAGCAATCTAGGGGAATCCGGAAAAATTTCAAATATGGCTATAAATGCATCTAACACTGCCAATAGTAATACAAATTTGTATTTATTACATCGGCACTTAAAACAAAAAGTTACAACCTGGCCCCCACGTTAGACCAAATTCAAGTGAATAGACTTTGAAGCTAAACCCAACACACGCAATGGTTGAGTGTCACTCGGAAATCATGAGTTAAGTCGGATTCTGTGAAGGCGCCAAAGTTGCCTTTCCAATTGTCATTAAGGTGGGTCTGTCATTAATATTAGAGCATTTTGCTGTGACAAATTCTCCTTCATGACTTTTTCGTTTTTAGAACGATGGCTGCGAAACTTTGGAAAGAACAACAGATATCATTCGGCAATAGTACGAAATATTCTGATTTCATTGATGGTAAATATTTCTCGAGAAATTAGCGCTTAAAAGGACCCTAGTGTTCAAAGAAAATCACGTCTAGTAAAAAAATTTGCTGATATTTTTTACTGAAATTTCTGGTGTCGGCTTTCATTGACATAATAAATATGCCGGAGAAAATTTCAGAAAAATCGTTGGAGCAGATGTCCGTAACTAAACGTCGCTCAAAATTCAGCTGTGAAACTGTTTTGGAATTTCAAAAATAAATTACTATCATTTACAAGGAGCCACCCGTTCGAATTTTTGGGACAAGTAAATTGAGTGTTTGCTAAAAATGAAAACAGAAGCTGATTGCCTATCGTGGTATTCTTTAAAAGGTACTTTTTAGTTTTAGAAGCACTATAAATTGCTCCAAACCTTGCTCTGACGTCGAATGACTTGTCCCTCGACATTTTTAAAATATCTCTTAGCAGTTTAGGTTCAAACTCCTGCTACATACATTTTGCTGTATTGCAATGCATCCTCAACGGCTTCAAGTTTTCTGCTGAACTTTGCTTCCAGTTCAGGAAAAAGGTATTGGGATTGTAAGCTACCTTGTATCGAAGCTCAGTTAGAACTGTCCAGCACCTTTGTTTATGACTAGAAAATGCGCACGAGCGGCAGCTCTGCGAGGAATTCGCATCTCAGCCAGGGGGGACGAATGACAATGAAGCCCATGTCTATGAACCGATCTGTACAGGCCCGTAACCAGGATTTTATGTGGGGGGGGGGGGGGGGGGTGCTAACGAGTCCAAAGTTGACCAAACTACCGAAATGTATTTTTTATTGTCTGATCCGTTTATTTAGGAAAGTAGCAATACATGAGAAATTGTAACGGCAAAGTACTGAAAGTACACGGTGGGAACTGAATAAATCAAAATATATGCAGTAGGAGTTGGAGCCAAAACTACCAAGAGATATTTTAAAAATGTTGAGGAACAAGTCATTCAAATGCAGAGCAAGGTTTGGAGCAATTTATAGTGCTTCTAAAACTAAAAAGTACCTTTTAAAGAATAGCACTTTAGGCAATCGGCTTTTGTTTTTAGAATAAGCAAACATTGAATTTATTTGTCCCGAAAATTCAAACTGGTGGCTCCTTCTACCTGATAGTAATTTATTTTTGAAATTCCAAAACAATTTCACAGCTGAATTTTGAGCGACTTTTAGTTACGGACTTCGAAGTCCGTGACTAAAATTCTGCTCCAACGATTTTTCTGAAATTCTTCTGGCATATTTATTATGCCAATTAAAAAACCGATACCAGAAATTTCAGTAAAAAATATCAGCAAATTTTTTTACTAGACGCGATTTTCTTTGAACATAAGGGTCCTTTTAAGCCCTGATATAGCAAAATATATAAAAAAATATGTTTACCATCAATGAAATCGGAATATTCCATACTAGTGCCGGATGATATCTGTTGTTCTTTACAAAGTTTCTCAGCCATCGCGTTAAAAACGAAAAAGTTATGACGAAATCTTCGTCACAGCTAAATGCGCCCGTATTAATTACGGAGCCACCTTAAATTAAGAGCTACAAACTCATTGGCAACAGCTATAAGACAAAGCAGAAGCATATAACCCCGAATCAGGCTTATATGCCGGCTTCTGGACAAAGTTTGTCTATTCTCTGTTTGTGGGTGTTCAGTATTGTCAGATTACTAAACCTTGTTTGTGTGGTAAGTGACAGATCTGGGTAACCAAAATAAAAAAAAAAAGAGAAAAAAATTACCATCCGAATAATATGAGTGGGGGGAGCTAAAGCCCTCCCTCCCCCTAGCCCCACCCCCCCAGCCCCACCCCCTGCGCGGTCCCTGAATACTATGTTCAGAAATGGAAATGAGGATTGGAATTTATTAGGGCACCAAACCCACTCGGCCAACCGTTCCTGCACAATGTTCGATGTGTGTGAACGAGTTGTTCTAGTCCTGTGCCGTTGGTGTTCATTTCCAGAAAACAGAGAGTGAGGTTCACGGGGAGTAGTTATTCTACTTTTTGCAACAAAACCTGTACATGTCGCGTGTTTTACCGACACAAAGCAAACTTGGTTTGCATTAAGTGACGAAACTCCCGTGCATGCAATGACTCCCGCGAAATTTTATCCAATCGGAATTCAATATTTTGTTGCAAGATAACCTGAAATCAGGCTCTATTTCCGTTTCGCTTTGAAAATTACATTCTGGCAGGCATGGCGAAACGAAAGGAAAGCCTGATACAAACCTTCTACGAAACGTCTGCCGCCCACTTTTATGATTGATTGACATTTGCCGAATCAGCCAATCAGAATTACTTCCGTTGCTTGTTTTTCTAGTATACAAATTTTTCACGCATGGGAAAAAAGCAGACTGGCTGACTTAAAAAAATAGCTTTTATCTGTTAATTTTTTCATCTAAAAATAAAACAGTCAGCACAATCACATTTAACTTCTTGCGAGATTAAGGGAGATCTCGAAGGTTATTTCTGTTAGCGTAGAAGGTAAAACGTTTTCGAAAAGACGGCGACACGATGTTCTACTAGTTTTATTATTTTGGCTAGGCCCGCTCGAATTTAAAATACTGAAAATTCTTTTTTTCTGTTGCCTTAATATTTTCCTCGGCAATTTCCCCCGATTTGTAGTACATAAACCTTTAAAAACAAAATCAAACAGCCAACGAGCGTGGACACCAGTTTTCCTGGTATATTTTTTACAAAAAGCGAAGGCAAACAACCAGTCTGTTACCTTAACCCACCAGCTTTTATAGTAATACCAACACTGAAAATTCCTTGAACAGCTATGCGATATTTTTCGTCTAATACTTCACAGTTGGCGATTTAGGTTCTTTCACAGTGAGCCTCGCGCTATCAACTTCCGGCGTTTCCGCAGGCAATCAGATCTTGTGACATTGTTCTAACAGCCAATCAGCGTTACGGCCAAAATCTGGCCGTAACGAGCACTTGGATCAGGTCCAATTTTAGCGCTGGCCGTTAGAGAGAATGTATGAGAACCGCTAAAATTGGGCCTGATCTCAGGTTAGTTGCAAGACAAGTTTGAACGTGGGTGATAAGATGCGCAACGTCAATTTTCAACTTGTTTCAAAGCAATGTTGCTATTAAAACAAGTTGAGCGTTTTTGTCACCCGTTTTACCTTTCCTTAAAAATTAAGCTAGCTGCTGAATAACTGTGCTCTAATTTTCTCCTAGGTCTTACAACTTGGGCATGTCTTCCACCAAGAACAGCAATCCTAACAACCTTCCCCTGGCCCTTCCTTGTGTTATTCCTGTACGCTTGCTTAGAGAAAAAACAGCACAGTATAAATGTAAACGAGAAAGAAAGCGGAGGTGTTAAATATAACAAACTGCCGACTTCTTCTGACACAGACGATTCGGACTCCGCCCCTAGAAATGAGTTAACTTGGAAAGAAAAGTTGTTAGTTGCCAAGCGCATTTTACCCTACATAACTTTCTTGTTCCTCACCTACTTTGCTGAATATCTATCAAATCAGGGTGTCATTACCACGCTTGCCTTTTCCGACTCGTCTTTCAGCCCGAGGGATCATTATCAATATTACATCGTGTGTTATCACGTGGGCAAGTTCCTTGGCAGGTTCCATATTTTCCTCCTCTCCTGCACCTGTTCAAAAGTGATCCCTTATGTGCGCGTCAGGAAAACCTGGATATTAGCGCTGGTAGAAATAGCTCATCTTGTTTTCTTCCTTTTCGCATCGTGGTTCCGTTTTGTTCCGTACGTTTCTATAATTCTTATTCTCTGCGTAACTGAGGGGTTTGTAGCAGGCTCAATGTACTTAAACTCAGCTCACACAGTGTCTGACGTCACTGATGACCCAAAGGAGAGAGAATTTGCTTTAGGATTACTGACCATCGGCAACGGTTTGGGTCAACTAACTGCAGGATTTTTGGGTCTTCACGTAGAACCACATCTGAAAAAGCACTGTGTTTACGATCTCGAGTTAAGGGATGAATGTATCACACGATTCCCGCAACCCTCAGGTTGGACAAAAAATATGCACTGTAATAGCCGTGACTACAATGTTAAGTCTAACTCCACGGGATTGTAGCCAAGATTTTCGTCAAGGTTTTTGTAATGCAACAAACAATTTAAAGAGTGTCTCAGTCACCTAAAACGTCACTGTGAAATTGCGTTCTTTCACTTCATCGTGGTTATTCCAGCTTCCTCAGGTCGTTGAATATAGGTCAATTTTCCTGGAGCTGAACTGTTAGGGGCGCGTCCGAGGTCAAGAAAAAGAGATGACAATCCTCGTCATGTGCTTTTCTCAACCCCCACTCAACACCGAACAATCTATTAGTTTACCGGTGTTGTGCGATACGGTAATCCAAGAACAAGCGAAAAGCTTGTGAATCAAAAGTTGAACATTGCTTTAATGAAATATACCACTTCAAGAAAAAATAAAGTTTTCTAGTTTTTATTTAAGACTAAACCGATCTAATGAACAACTGCTTGGTTCTCGACGAATCAGAACCCCCGACGGTTTCTCAAGTTATTTAAGAAACTCAAGTCAGCCAATCAGAAATCAGGACTCTAGCCCCGCAGCTGACGAAAAGCGCGAGAAAAAATTGCGTGAAAACGCGTGAACCAAGTCGTTCATTTACGCGTAGTGCACTGGGCTCGAGAATGCGAATCACTATATTCTGGTCGGATGAAAAATGGCGCGAAAATTCCATTCAATCATTATCATTGGAAAAGGGTTAGTTTGGAAAGAAATTGTGGTGTTTATACGTCGCTGTGGTAGTGAAAGAACAAGTTTTGTTTTATCGAATGAGTGTCTTTACCCCCGTAAATGATTCAAAAGATGACCTTGGCTGAAGGGTTTGGTCGAAAAGATACTGCTGAATTACGTGACCCACCCCCTCCCCTAAATAGTATTTTAAGGTCCTTTTAGGAAAGTTTTAAATGCAGCGCAGGTGATAGATAAATAAAAATTAAAAAGACTACTTGGACAAACTTGGCATTC
Source organism: Porites lutea (assembly GCF_958299795.1). NCBI lineage: Eukaryota > Metazoa > Cnidaria > Anthozoa > Scleractinia > Poritidae > Porites > Porites lutea. The sequence continues at coordinate 26,897,923 of NC_133206.1, read as the reverse complement.
TTCAGCTTTTATTGGGAAAAAAGACACTACGGAATATTATTTTGTTAAAAATGTGACTATTTGTAAGATATTGTTGCAAATTTGTTGACGTTACCCTGGACATGACTCTCCTGCTTATAAAAGGCACTGTAATTCGTAACTAAAGCAAATTGGTACTTGAATAACCGCACAGCTTCTTAAAAGGCAGACAAATAATTGAACTCGCTTAATACAATTACTATTGACCACTTTACTTGCAAATAACCCCACTTCAAAGCTGCCAAAACTGACAAAAATCTCTTTCTGTAATCTATTGCCATTTTTACAAGAGAAAATGACTAGTATACAGAACGTTTGATGAAAAAAATACATGTCAGTTAAAATCATGGGAAAAAAGCCAGCCTAAAGGCATTTTCAGCTTGCCTGATCTTGCAAGTGCAGTAAAACCCCTCAACTCAAACTTTAATACACTAATTTAAATTTCAGCAACTATTTTCCTACTAAACCAAACCCTTGCGAAGTCAAGCCATATTTGTTTCCCCTGGGAGTTTCTAAGTACAGTTACCTCTAACGAAAGACCATAGCCATGTGCTATCTATTACAGATAATGGTGTACTTGCCTCTATGCAAGTTTATCAACAACAAACACAATGCAAGGTAATCTAATATCCGCTTACACAGGTGGTCTCCCAGAAAGAGGATGTTGATGCTGGCTTGCAGACAGACTTACACTGCAACCAAAGGTTTAGTTTGGTCTGTGGTGCAGGCTAGATTCAACTCCCAGCTAACTGAATGTAAATGACACAAGCAATAAGATGGTGATGTCAAAATACTTGCATCAAGGCTGGAATATAAGAAAAACAGTAGGAGCCCCTAATCTCTGAATAGGTTAAGGGAAAACTAACATCTCCTCCTTGCCAAAAGGCCAAATTGAGTCGCACAGGTAACAAGGCATTGCAAGAGCACAGCATTGTCTAACTTATACTTAAATTAATATGAGCGTTATTTTTCACCCAGTGTCCTATTAAAAGTGCCCTATGTCTATACTGTGGCCAAACAACAAAATGCCTTTTCAGGTTAATGACGTTTTATTAGTCAGACAAACCTAATGCACTAGTTTGTTTATCTGCAACTTTGCCTTCCTCTAATGAGTTTGATTCACGATTCTTTACTGGACTGAAAAGTAACAAACCAATTTATGGATGGCTTTAAAGGTCCCAAGGTTGCTTTCAAATTTATTTCAATTTGTGTTTCCGTTGACCAAATTTTATCCTTATTCTAACCAGACTGCCAATGATGGTTCCTTCCCTTATTTGTTTTCATGACGAAGTAATTAATACCTTGAATGGTGTATTCAAGACTGACTAAAAATTGGCACTGAGGAATGGCAAAGAGCATCAGGCAAATTCATTGGATGACTAAATTACAAATTGTGACAAATAGACAAATTATCAAGACACTTTGATACTTGTACACATATTAATGATGAAAATGTGGATAAATAATTGACAAAATCATATTCTATCTCAATATTCTTTTTTAGTAGCTTATCAAGAATGCAAGCCCATCTGAAAAGTTGGTAATCACTTAATGACTAACTTTTTGTTGAGTGGCAACAGTAAGGCACATTGCACTGTAAATTGAGTCCTTCTATTAAGGGCCTAGCTTGTACTGTTTGGCAGGGATTTGTTTACATGTAGCTACATTATGAAACCACCACAATTTAACCCTTTTAGTCCCAATGGTGACCAACATAAATTTTCTCCTAACCATATCCATGGATCTTCCAGTGATTAGGTTATAAGAATTAATAAATTGATCACCTAAGAGAAAATGCTTTGATCTTTTATCAAATTCTCTCAACACTTTATAAGGAAATGTATAGAGACCAGTTTGGAGAATTTGTATGTGGCTATTGGGGTTTAAAGGGTTAACCTGGAGAAACAACAGTCATTTGTTGTCAAACTAGAAGCTACAGACCTAAATGAAGGTGATTTTCACATAATAATATTATATTTTCTTACAATTAAGATACAAAAGCCAGTTCAAGGTTTTCTAAGTATAACTTAACGCAATTCATTTTTAAATCTTCTTCCATTTTGCTCATCTATGCTCTGTGCGTGTCTGTTAAGTTCTTAAAAAGGGAAACCCTTTAATGCTTTTTTCAATTTATGACATGGACCAATTAGTGAAACTTTATCAACACTACCAAATAGAGCGCCTTAATGTGAGGGAATATAGATTATAATATCTCTGTAAAGTCATTAATTTTTTTTTATAGATATTGGAGTGTTGGGGAAGCAAAAAATGTCATCCCAACCATACCATCTCCTAAAAGTTCTGCAACTTTGCAGAGCCATATCTTTGTAAGTTTTTAAACTGCTCATCTTTGCAACTTTACTGATTTCAAGGCACTCTTTGAGGTGGTGTTGATGGAAAAGCTGACTGGCCAAAGTCAAAAATTGAAAAAACCTTGAAATGGTCTATTCAGGAACTCAAGATATTTTGATATAATTTTATCAAAACTCTGACACACCGCTAAATGGTGAAATGGAATCATGACCTCGCCCCTTATACTGGACCTAACAGAGTACATATTGGAAAAACCATGGTAGATGATTCACAACTACATTCACAAGGCCCAATCCTACTTCAAAAACCTGTTAATCAACAGATATTTTTTGAAATAAATCAATAATAATTAATTCATTACAGTACAGTATATAATCATTTGACAACAGTTTCTTTCACATCTGAAAAGATACGACTCCAGCTTTATTAATCACCAATAATTATAAGAATATACATGAAAAAATTTCTTGAATCTTGTTGGCTGAGAGTAATGTAGTTTTTGTTAAACACAGGGTAAAAGTGAGGAAATAAAATGCACATATTTCAAAGAGTGGAGCACTGTGATTGGCTAATAAACAATGGAGATATATAAGGACTTATCCAGGGCAGTCATTAAGGTCTGAGGGTCCGGGGATTTCCTCTGGCTTCCATGAATATAACCCCCGGCTTCTTCTGTAAGAAAGTAGAAGAGAAAAAGAACCACAAAGAAACCCTAGCTGCTTAATAGAGTCCCCGCCTACTTGTTAGTCTCACTCCATTAGCAGCGAGACTCTAAAAATGCAAGTGTTTCTTTTTTTTTCATGTGTGCCTGCCAAAAGGGGGGGGGGGGGGGGGTTGTGGTCCGAGGGGTTTCTAGTGGAGACTGTGGAAACTGTGGAAACTGGGAATAAGAGTCGCAACGTGTCCCAGAGCCATGCTTTATTTTGTAAAGAAAGCTTAGGAAAGATTGATGCCAAAGAATGTGGAAAGGGTCAGTCCATGAATTCTATCGCTTGAAAGCATTATTTTACACTTGGGAACAAGTGAATACTTCAGTGAAAACTTCAATTGTGAGGCTATAAACTGATCGGGTGTCGCAAATGTTTATTCTATGCAAATGAGTCTTGTGATGAGCACGTGGTTTATTTTGGTGATGATTGAAATGACGCATCATAATCATCACTTTTTTGGTCTCTGGCAATGATGTAATTTCTCTTGACTTGATTTTATACACACATACTCAATTATCGTCAAAAATGATATAAAAGGGAAATATTCTGAAGAATACTTGACTGTCAAGAAAGTCCTGTTTCATGTAGAACTAATTCCCTCCTCATTTCTTATCTAATCTCCAAACAAGCGAGACTTAATGCTTTTTTTAAGAGTGTTCTTGTTGTATTTATCTGGCAACTTGAAATCTTAGTGACAGCCCTGCCTATCAGGTGCCAAAATCTTGAGTGCCAAGTTGTGGTGACATGTGAGACTGGGTTAATTTTGTGTCGATTATAGGGTTAGACTATTTTGGGGATGAATTTTGATCACAAAAGTTTTTTCATGTATATTATTAAATGGTAATTATAAAGCTTTTCTTCAATGTTCAATTTGGAATTTACTTACACTTGTGTGTTTCTCAAAAAGTTCAAATTGAATTGGCTCTATGGAATCAAGCAATTTTCATACTGTTTGAAAACACCCTTGCGCAAATAAATTCCACATTGAACTAAAAATTGTATGATTACCTACCCATATTAAAGGAGTGCCTGGAATTAGCCTCAAGTGATCTCTCATAAATCGTTTAATTCTCTTAACAAATGCCAGGTTATCATACTATTGAAGTTCACCAGTTTGGACTGAGACTACCTTATCTTACAAGTCATTGGAGTTTGTTAATAAATTTGAAGTCTATTTACATTGTGCATCACCATCATTGCTACCCAATTTCCTTACCACCTTGAACAGCTTCTGCTGTAAAAAAAGAACAAAACTTCATTAACAAAGATGGCACCGAGGCATTTGTATTTTTAGGTTCTGTTGCTGACTTTTGGCAAATCTGTTATAATAATAATATTACTTTATTAAGAACATTAATTTAATATTAAAAACAACATCATTTTAAAGTCCTTCATGACAAGCTCCAGCTTCCAAACTACCAAAAGGGTCACTCTTTGTCCCTTAAAACCCCAATATCTACATACAAATTCTCCAGACTTCCATGTATCTCCACATATTATCTCCCTTCGGAATTCGTTGAGAGAATCTGATAAAGAAAATAAGTCACTTTTAGGTGATCACTTAAGCACTTGTCATAACCTTTTCTCTTGATTTTGTATTGATATTGTTAAAGTTGGTCACTTTTGGGACTTTAAGGGGTAAGACAGAATTGCCATTAAATTTCACTTCACTTTAAAATTCTCAAGCCAGTTTTATTTTGAAATCTTATGATTTAGAATTCAGCTAACACAATTTTTATCCAACAAAACACAGGGTAAATTCAAGATCAATCAGACACATAAGAATAAAAAACAACAAACAAATAAATAACCCAAGTGGCAGGTTCTGAATGGTTTCTTTTGGTAAGTTTTTTATCAAGCGTGCAAGGAAACATTAGGGAGAGCAGGCGTCTGAAGTGAAGGCCCTAGAGAGTTATTCTGTCACTTCAATGCATTATTAATTTGTCAGTCAATGGAAATTTGAGTCTTGTAAAAAAAACATACATGCAGCACATCTATTTAATTCCCAACACTGATGACAATAATTATCATCACTTTTTGAAAATGTGTCTGCATAGCAAAAGAACTGTTTGAATTGTGCCTGCAAGAGGTTTTTAATTTCCCTTGCACTGTTTTTTTCTTGGTAAAGATCTCATGGCAGTAATACAAACCAGGTTCAGAGAAGTTTAATTTTCCAGTTATTTGTTCTGCTGACTGGGGTGCAAAGACTTTAACTGACTGTACATTGAAGCATTGTCAATATTTCCCTGTCACAAAGCATAAGTTGGGATCACACAGCAAAGGTAACTGAAGCAGCAGTGGACAAAATTATGAATTAATTGAAATCACCATCATTGTTTGACATGAATATGGGAGCATGTTTTGTTGACAAAAACCTCACTACTAATTTAAAATTGCATTGTTTGCTTTACGCAAATATATACAAAATACACAAGGTTATTTTCCTCCTTGGGTCATGTTGCTAACTGCTTTCAAATATTTTTTATGCAGTGCTGTCATGTGTGGATGTAAATGGGAAACCAGGGTTCTTTTCTGCCCTTGTGCATGCACATCCTCCATATTTCTCCCTTTTCCCTAAAATCATAAGTGTCTGCTACTCAGGCTACAAAACAAACAACTCAAACATTTCTGGTATACAAAAAAAGAAACTTACATGTTTCAGAGAGATTTTCCTTGTTCCTCATAAGAAAGGATTGCTCTGCACTTGTTGGGGTCTTGGACCAGATTCTGGAATAAGAGGTGTAGGCAACAACACATTTCCACCCATATTGGGCACACTGCTGACGGTACCAATAGCAACACCTGGTGTCTCACGAAGCTGGTTCAATGTGGGAGCTTGGGGTTTTTCTTGGACAAATGGATTTGTTGACTTAGCAACCACAGGTTGGCCAGGTAAAAATGGGTTTTTGACAGTATCAGGCTTCTCGGTAAGCAAATCTAAGTTCACCAGATTAGAGACACTGTTATCCAGGAATGATGGCTGCTTTGTTGGCTCAGGGCCTTGATTACTGCTTGGCATGCTGAATGCTCCAGCTGGGGGTAGGCCTGGGAATCCTCCCGCAGCATTATTCTGGTTAAATGCATCAAAGCTTTGACTAGGGGCTGGTCCCCAGAGGTTTTGTGGCTGTGATGCTGTTGGTGCAGGGAATGAACCCCCTCCTCCCCAAGGGTCACTTGCAACAGGTGCTACAGGTGGGGCAGCTTGCACAGGGGCTGCCCCCCAAGGATCACTGCTTGTTACAGCTCCCATGCTGGCTGTTCCATTAGCTACAGCAAACAAATTCTGGGAAGTGTTCACAGGCATTTGGGGAGGTGGTGGACTAGAACCCCAAGGATCAGAAGTAGTACTGGCACTTGAAGTGACACCACTCCCCCATGGATCAGGCTGCGGCATCGGCATTGACGCTGGAGGAGCTGCGGCGGCTGGTGCAGAGCCCCATGGGTCAAACGTTTCTGGAGGTGGTGGTGGTGGTGGTGCACTGGCTCCACTGGCAATATCTAACAAAGAAGGCTCTTGAGGATGCCCTGATTGTTGTTGGCTTTGATTTATTGCTAGCTGAAGGCGTTGATCTTCCCTTTCTTTCATTTTCACCTTCTCTTCAGCTTCTTGTTTGCTGAGTGCCAAGGCAAGTTGTAGCTGCAGTTCCTCTTCATTAGCATTCGATGGACGGCAAGTTTCCATCTCACTTCCTACAACTTTCCTTTCTGGTTCCCATGAACGGCTTGTAGGGGCTGTAGAGGTAACTGGGACTGACGAACTGTCAAAACGGATGTCAGAGGCGCTGCTTGTGTCTCGCAAGTTACCCGATTTTAATGAATCACTTCCAATCCCCGAACTGGCTTGAGCGAATCTTTCCTTCGCCTTCAAAGCTCGCGCTCTTTCGCTCTTCAATCTATCTTCGTCTTTTAACAACGCAACAAGTTGTTTTGCTTTTTCTCGCACATTCATTCCCTGATCCTTACCGTCTTTATCAATAAACTGAAAATCCTTCAAAGTTTGAATGGCGTACAAGTTTTCTCTGCACTGCTGTGCGACCCTTTCAGAGCCGGTCTTAATGATATAATCCAAAACCACCAATGACTTGTATACATGCCTCCAATTTTTTCCGTGATCGTTAAGTCTTTTCCATAGCATCCCCATAATTTCCGAAAAGGCGACAACGTTGTAAGTAGCATCGGCAATTTCAGTCATTACAGAACTTGACGGGCCCCAAGGATCGTTTGACGTCGCTTCGCGGACCTTTACTTCGGCGTTAGAGTAGTTGTTAACCACATTTTTTAATTGACGCCTAACGGACATGACTGACCCTTAAAGTTACTCTGCAACCAGTGAAAAAAATGGAATCAACAAGGTCTCAACTTCCAATAATCCGATGTCAAATATTCCTGTAAAGATGGCGGACAATTCCAACGCCTCGTAGCAAACATAACAGATTACCCCCTGCGATGCTTTCCGCACGTGTGAGCACTGGGACGAGATTGACGACATCACGACTTCCGGAGGAAATGAGTCAGGTTTGAAGAAGGTTTGAAATCAGGAAGAAATCAGGTATATAGGGTGCAATGGATGGAAATAATTGTTCAACTTCCCGTGTATCTGGTACCCGTAATTTCTTTCGGAAGTGACAAGACCTTGTATCTTATCAGCGCAGTAACGCACCATTTACCACGTACGTAGGAAGTACGTAGGATGGTTACGACTGAAGTACTGTAAGTTAATTTGACTGAGCAGTCTCAAAAATTTTATTGCATGTCTTAC
>NC_133206.1:26825123-26887623 GCF_958299795.1 Porites lutea | reverse complement strand
GCAATTTTTGCTGGCAGCTGGCTACTTTTGACAACCCTGTACATTCCAAGAAGTTGGTCGTCAGTCATAATCGAAGTAAACAACGTGGATTGAAAGCAAGCATATTATTACAACCTGCAGATGTGACTTTTTGAACCTGCTGAAGAAAGCCTGTATTTCCTGAGAGATCTGTTAGAGTGAATTCATGACGGGGGAAAAAACATAAACGTTTGTTAAACTTTTGACTTGAGGTAGTGATGTTATTGCAAACCACAGCAATGTAGCAAAGAAATTGCTGGTTGATGACAACAAAATAACAGTTTGTGTCAAACAAATATGTCTCCCGGGTGTTATATGTAAAGTTTCAAATAGAAAAACATTGTCTGGTGAAACATTTTGCCGTCTTGAAAAAGGTACGCTATCAATTGTGTGCTTCAAGTAACTTATTGTTTTATTACAAACTGCTGATTGGCCCACAACCAACTTTCTTGAAATGTATTGTTATTTTCTGTAATCCGATTGGTCAACTTTGTCTAAGATTTGTCTAAACTCAATTTGACAATAACGATTATTCTAATGTTATGAACTTTTTAAACTGTATCATGGTAACAGTGCTAACATCTGTCATGATCATCTCTGTTGCTTTGCATAAACCTTTTTTCAACTGAAGATGCTGTTAGCTGGTAGGTACAATTACATTTATTAATTTTTAAAAAAAAATTAATTTACAGCGTTCACATAAAATAAAGATATTGTTGTTGAAATCATTATTTTAGCACAGAGATTTGCAGTGTAATATATAGACCTGTATGTTGTTTATACATTTAAGTTTAGTTTAGGAGAGAAAAATTGCTTTGATAATTTGCACACTTAACAGTATATTTATCTTGATCCAGGAAAGTTGTGGTAAATATCGTAGATTATCTATTCATAATTATAGGCTTGAAGAAGCTGTGTCAGAAAGTAAGAAAGCAGATAATGTTGACCTCAACATCCTAATCGGAAACTGTAAGAACACTTATGAGTGTATTCAGATGCTTCTTCCAATAGAAGAAGATGCACTTAAGTTGGTGAGTACAATGCTGAATGAGGTTAGCTTACCTGCTGGCCTCTGGATACAATCAGGGATACATTATCAATTAAGTGCAAAAACCAACTTGGGCAAGATCAGTAATTTTGTTACAAATAGGTATGGTGAGTCCTGAGACTCTTCTTGTGAAAAATCATCAAAGTCCCAGTCCAGAACCAATGAGTCCCAGTTAAAAAAAATAGAGTCCAAAATTGAAAATGCTTGGGCCTTTACGTAACCAAACAGTTAATATGAGGACAGACTCCAAAACTCTGTATTACAGTATACTGAAATTATAGTAGGATATTCCTTCTATTGAAACACAGCAAAGGCTACAAGAAAGACTCATCACAACAGCCATAATAACTGCCACAGAAATTACATGAACTGGCCGGATATTTCTACAAATACACATGTTGAGATCGATCAATCAATCTTTGCATCCTATGGGATGCATGCCATGAATAACTTTGCGTGTTTGGGGATTTTTATGCATCAGCAATGCAGGATGCAGAGGTAAAAAAAATCACTGCAAGATCTTTTTGGGTTAAAATGAAAAGTGAAAACTGTCCTGTGCTGTAACATGACCATTTGAATGGAACAACTTTGGCACAACTTTGGTTTAATGCCAGCGTCACAAATGGAGGTTGGGTGCCTAGGAACCTGGAGGCTGAAGCCACCAAGCCCCTAACCCAGGTAGCAAGAACACACCAAAATCTTGCCTGCAACCCTGCTTTGAGCCCCGCCCACCACACTCAGCCCCTGCCCAAGCACCTGTCACACTGAACCAAGAGTTCAGTGGAGAAATAAGGACAATACTACTACTACTAATAATAATAATAATAAGCGAGGGGAGGGAGGGGAAAAACACTAAAGCTGAGCAAGATGCCCTGAACACTATGCACTGTAAAACTACAAGCACATGTAAATGCGCACGCATAAATTGCAACAGTAAACCGCTGACCCAGGGGGGCACAGGAAATTGCCCTGCAACAGGCCTAGTATGCTAACACAAACCCTTGCAATAGCATCAGAGCATAGGATAACTGCCGGCTCGCCAAAGCAATGCCAATAAAATGCTAACAAATTCAAATGCCATACCAACGCCACACTAACGCCAAGCCAACTACTAAGCAGCCAGCTCCTTGTCATTAACTAAGTTAAATAAGTATTTTAATTTAACCTCATTTAAACTTTCTGTTGTTTAAACAGTACATTACCTATAATTTATTAATAATAGTAAAGAATGATTCTAAAAGGTTGATTTTAGATATCCCTATAAAAGTGTGAGAATTTGTAGGTTGATATTGCTTTGTGCATACTGGACATTCATGCCAATAATTTGATACAAAAAACCCTAATAAACATGACAATTTCAAGCAGGGCTATCACTTATGGCTGGGGGCCAGGGATCTCCCCTGCCTATTTATTACGCTTTATAAGAAACAAAAGGAAATCAAGAGAGCTTCCTAGCTGTTTAATTTCCCACTTGCTCATTGCATAATATTTAATTATACTCAGCAATTTGATATCTTTGTGATAGCCCTGATCCACATCAGTTGACCATTGATTTTTTTAATAGAAATTTTGTGGAAAGTTCACATGACTGCTTTTTGCCACCTAATTTTGAGCTTTTTTTTGCTAGGGGGCTTTGAACGAATTGTCCTTGTCACTTCAAGGTTATCTCGAGATTCTTTGTAGCAAGAAAAGCCAACTTGATGGAGTTAAGATCAATGAGACAGGCATGCTCTATGGTAACGTCTAGTTGTGCACCAGCTTCAGGTCTTGCTCATTATAAATGGTTGTCAGTATTTAAGATTTTTGACTGATAAAAGGATTAATTAGCTCAAAATGGGGAAAACCTTATAGTTTTTATTTCTTGCTCTTTTTGTTCACAAAAACTGGACTTATATTTATTTTTTTCCACTTTATTACTGTTGTATCATGTTTAGTTCATATTGGTCACTCACACTCTCTCATTCATCTCCTGAATTCATAGAAAAAGGAGCTGTAAAGGATGATGATGAGTGTAAAAGGTGAGTTGTCATAGTCAACCACGTAATTCCCAGCCTGGGTTTCTTCACTGTGACCTACCCTGTCTCATTCCAGAGGACAGGAAGAGGAGAGAGCCCGGAAAGCAGATGTTATCATTATTATGTTCAAGTGTCCAAGACCCAGAAAAATAAATACTCTGTAGTACCTCAACTGTGATCTGTTGGAAGGCTGTGCTCTAAAGAAAATTGAAGGGAGCCCTGTGCTCTAAACCTGTAAAATCTCGGTGGCACCGAGCATATGATTTGTATGAAAAAAATGAGATTTTCTAGTCGCCCAAGGGCAAAAGTTAGGCACCATGGGCCACCGGGCTCTGCTGAGCACAGCCCTGCATTGTAACTAGCACTCATCTGTTTTTAGTTAACTCTAGAAGTGAATACACCTTTGTTGCATGGAGGCCATTTTGTCTCAGGAGATTTAAAAAGCTTTGTTTTGGCACAGCTAGCCTCAGTCTATTGGTTGAACAGATGCTGGCATCATTCATTATTAGGACAAAGGAAAACTTAGATATAGAGCAAAAAATATTTCTTAAAAAAGAATCTTTAAAGCATACTCTGATGTTCTTGCCAGTATGTAATAATGTCTTTCTGCCAATGATTAATTATTTTCAAATGCAGGCGTAGGGTAGCTATTGAAGACACCATTGTACAAAAAGGTACTGTGAAATTCTGTGATGTTGTGGGCCTTACTAATGCAAAGCAGGCATTAAAGGAAGCTATCATTATGCCACTACAGTTTCCACAGCTATTCACAGGTAAGATTATTTCACTAGAATGTTCTTTATCGTAATAGGCCCTTTGCAGCTACAGTCAAACCTGTATATAACGGCCACCCTCAAGACTTGAGGAACTGGCCGCTTAATACAGGTGGCCGCTTAATACAGGATCACTAAAAGTACTTACTGGGCATGGTCTTATGTCAATTTTAATGGCGTATCTTACAAAACTGAACACTTCATGCAAGGAAACAATAGGACAATCAACACTGTTTCAAATGATCAATACTTCAACTTGTAACTTAACAGCATAATATATGTAACATTGTGTAAAAGCACTGTGCAAGAATCTGATGACACCTGAAAGGGATAACGATATTAAACAGCCGAGTATCAGCTTACAGTAGCTGTTGTTATTTCTTTATAGTGATGATGGATCGCATTTTAAACACAATAAAATACCGCATGAAATGACATATGGCTTAGTTTCCGTTCAAGGGCAGGTCTCTTAAAACGGGTCAAAATAACAAAGAAAGACAAACGTTGGACTGCTGCAGGGTAGCCGCACTTATAGAGGTGGCTGCCTAATACAAGTAACAAATACAGCGTTTGTATGAGTGAAAAATCAGGACTTTGAAAACTGGCCACTTAACAGAGGGTGGCCGCTTAATACAGGGCCGTTACATATAGGTTCGACTGTAGTCATTCACCCCATGCTGGAGAGCAAAAGATGACTGGGACAAGAAAAACAAACAGCTTACATCATTTAAATGGTAATTTCTTGTGTTTATCTTTTTCCAGTGTGTTCCTTGCTCTCCAGCATGGTGGTTTTGTACCACGTAAGCGACTAGCTGCATGGGACCCTTACCACATTAGATAGGTTGTTATAATTTTAAATTATTCTGACATAAGAGTCAGTGCATTTTTTTTATTTCCTTGTTGAAAAAAATATCATTAACATTGTCAACACTAACTTACAGGTGTATTTGATGGCCTTAACCACTCATTAATTTCTTGTTTAAAAAAAAACTTTTAATAACACCATTGCTGAAGTTAATAAGCACCCCATTACCCCATAGGAAGATCATTCTCCTCTTCTTTTGGGAAACAAACTGCTCCTTAAGTGTAAAGAGCTTTTCATGGTAAATACAACAGCATGTTGTTTGATAAGGGTTATCTCATGCTTATATTGCAAAAGGTCGGGGGATTTGTATTTACCAAAAAAATTTCAATAACTTATTTTAACTACAATGAATAATGGATTGATCTCATCATTGTTCTACATGTATCTTCTTTGTTCAGGTGGTCAATGACCTTTGTGCCCTTGAAATTACTCGGAAAACACCTGGAATTTCATTCCCTTTCCATATACATGTTGTTTGATAAGGGTTATCCCATGCATACTTTGTAAATGTAGGGAGATTTGTATATACCAAAAAGTTTTGATAACTTATTTCAACAAATAATAATAATTTATTATTATTTATGAATAATGGATTGATATCATTGTTCTACATGTATCTTCTTTGTTCAGGCGGTCGACAACCTTGGCGTAGAATACTTCTGTATGGACCTCCAGGGACAGGTGATCATTTTCAGTCAAACCTGCGCGAGACCCTCCCTGTTAAACAGTCACCCTCTATGAAGTGGTCACCAATCAAATTCCTGCAGTTTGTTTTCCATATTTACAGTGAAATATTTGACCTCTATTGAGCAGTCACCTTACCCTTGGTTCCAGAGGTTATTTTTTTGTTATCTAATTCCTGATATCTCGCAACAACGCTGCAACAGCGAGGCACATTAAGCATTATTAATGAGAAAAAAAAACCTCTGGTCACCACAGGAACTACGAGTCTCATTTCCATGCAATTTTAGGATCATATAATTATCTTGTCACCAAACCGGGTTTGGAGCTGATGTGAATGTTTGTTTTCGTTGACTCTGACAGCTGAAAACAGAATTGTCACAAATTCCTTTCCCAAAAGTACACATTAAGTTTCAAGCATATAAAAAGGACAGAAGTACACATTCTGTAACTAGCTGTTTTTAGAAGTCAACAGGATAACAATTAAGAATTTCCTGTCTGCAACAGGGGTATTACTGTACCTGGTCAAACTAAAAATTGCCAGACAGAATGGCTATGCCAAGCAATATATTATTAGTTGCTGATTTTGTAGCACATAAACCACGCCACAAACTATAAAAAAATTAGGAAAGAAAGAAAAAAAAAACCAGCACCCAGGGTACTATTCCTGAGAATTCAACTTTGTGCAAACAACAGTGCAGAAATAGTTCCAGCATGACAAAGCACGCAGAGCAGGAAATCATCACATTCATTCAAACTACGTCCTTTTGTTGGATAAATTCAAACAAAGCTTCTTCCTCGTCCAACTTTGATTCAGTTGACAGATGTTTGCATATTTCGCATTTTAGCCAGAGATTGCTGAGCTGCACTTCTAAAAGAACTTAAGATGGTCTCTCCAAATTGTTTGTTATTAACATCAAAACCAGTTTTCAATCTCATGCGGTGAAGTTCTTCTATGGAGCCAATCAAGTTTGCTGTTACATCATTAATTCCCTGCTGACATGGGTGTAACCAATCAGCAGCCCAGTTCAGATTCTGAACTGATTCTCACATCCTGGAAATGAGGTTGCTTGCTTGTGTGACCAGAGGTCTGTCTCTGGAGCTTTATCAAACTGTAAGCATGGTTTATTGCATCCAAGGTAAACCATAATTCAAGAACGGACCTCTGGAGCCAGGGTACAATCACCTCTTTTTAACCGACATGATCACCCTCTATACTTCCTAATTGGTTAAATTTAATGTATTTCACCTACAGCTCTACAGCCTACAGCTCTATAACAGCAAAATTTTTACAGATAGGTTAAACATACATGTCCACTTTTGTCAAACGGCTCATTCTAACAATGCTATGTTTAAATTTCCCTGCATGGGCCTGACCTGATGGCAGCTCAGCATTTTTCAGGCCCTTTTTATATGACCAGCTTCAATTGATACATTGAACCAAACCCTAAGGAAAACTATAGATATTCAAGCAAACCTCAAGATCAATTTAGTAACTTGTTTCCCTTGAGGACATTTCCCTTGTCCATAGGATAGGCGTCTCTAGGAATTTCTTGAGTAATATGCATCAGTGTCATTTTGTTCATACAAACACCAGCAGTTTATACTGGATGAGACATTTTTTTACCTTATTTTGCATTTTTGTTTCTACGAACAATAGAATCATGTATTTTACCTGTAGATCCAAGCAACATGTGTGTTCTTTTGTTTGACTGTTTTTTGTTGCTCAGTGTTAGAACATCTATCAACTTGTATCAAATGAGCACTCAACTACTTCCTAAAGGTGACTGCATAAAAAGGATTTGATTGTAATAAAAAATTAATCCAGCTAACAACTACAAATCTTTCTTCATGTTTGTTTGCAATCATGTAAATGGAGTGCCTGTAAGCTGACAAGAACAGTACATCTATTATTTTTTTGTGTGTGACTGATTTTGCTGATCATTATAATTTATTATTTTGGTACAGGTAAAACAAGGCTAGCCCAAGCAGTAGCATCAGAGATCAACTCAACTTTTTACAGTGTGTCCAGTTCTGATCTTGTGTCCAGCTGGGTTGGAGAAAGTGAAAAGTAAGTATGGTGGACACTAGCCAGGGTGTGTGAAAGAGTGAACAAAATTTGTTCAGACAGAAGCTTTCTCCTTTCCTATTAAAAAGCGCCCTGACTGAGTAACTTATGTCAAACCCCAGAAAAGATTTATTGTTATTAATTTATATTTTTTAGTTACTGTTGTTTGTACAAAAGAGGAAGGGCACCTGAGTAAAAAATAATGCCCCTCAGAATGGAATTCCCACTAAAAGAGTAATAATTTATTAAAAACACACAAACAAAATAGAAAACTATTGCAGTTGAAGACAAGTATAATTATTATCATTTGGTGTCACATTAAATTATTGTAACTAATCAGACTATGTTTTGCAGAGCTTACTGAGTTTTCCTTTCACTATTAAGAACAAAACTTTTATGATAAATTGGAACAGAGAAATCAGACAAGCTAAAAATCCTTTAAAATGCATTATTATTAATTTAAAAAATATCTCAGTTTCTGATTGGCTAAAGCACACTCTTAATTCACCATAACCAGCTACTGTTGACCAAATTTTGAAGAATTTTGCAATTAATCAACCAATGACTTCAAAAGTGCAGCACAGTTGCTGGTTAATGTACCTTTAAGCGTGAAGACCTGGGGAAGAGATTGAGTTGTTTTGGTTGTGTCGAACTATTGTTTAATAACAGAAGACAACTCAACAGACAACATTTGCTATTAGGAGTATATTTGCAGACCTGAACAGCCCTTTACCTTCTAAATATGCACTATCAAGGTGAACTTAACATCGATGAAGGTAGGCATGTTTTAGCTTGTTTTTAAACTAGGAATTGAATTAATAATAAAGCAGTTAATGAATTGGGCTTTTGTAGGATGTAAAGAATTATGCAGATCTCGGAGGATGTTATCCGCCAAGGCCTTCCTAACACCCTGCGAGATCTGCACAATTCTTCATATCCTGCTCAGCCTCATTCATTAATTGCTAAGGAATTATAAACCCACCCAACTATTTTAATCCGTTAATGTTTTCTTTCAAGACTTATCAAAGAGCTCTTTCACAATGCAACAAGTCAACTAGGTCAATCGGTAAGTATTACACTCTAGAATAATTTTTTCGGTGAATCCAAAAGTCTGTTAGCTCTGCTATTAATTTTAGTGTTACCCCCATTTAAAGAAAAAGATTTTACCTTGCATTACCTTAAATCTAATCTCAGAATAAACAGTACCAATCAGATTTTTTGTAGACTTGTTTTTTTTTAATGATTTTCCTCAGTGGATAATTTGGTATAACACTTGAAACTTATTTCCACTTTATGGTATTTCTTCATAAATTATTTAAATTAACCCCGGTTGTTAAGTGAATGCTTCCATTTTCCATTAATTAAATTTGGTTATCTGCCATAGAGACTAGTATTAAATTCGTTATTAGTATTGACAGTTGGATTGTATAGTTGAGATAGTACAACTATAGATCTATTTCCATTGTCTAGAGGCAGGTAGCTGTAATGAAATTAATGAGATCTATTTAATTTAATTTACTTATTTTGTCTACTAGGTTGTCTTTATAGATGAGATTGATAGCATCTGTAGAAAGAGAAGTATGCGTGAAGAGGAGTACACAAGAAGAATAAAGACTGAACTACTTAAACAGGTTATAATAATACTAGTTTAAGTAAATTTTGTTTATAATTCTCTTTCAGTAGCAACTCTAAAAAAATCCTAAATTCATTTTTTGATTTGAAAAACTTTATCTTTTGTTATTATAAATAATTTTATTATTCACATTTTCTGCTGTTAACGAATTGAACTTGTTTTGTTGTAGATGGAGGGTACTGATCATAGTGCTTCACCTCAGCATTTTATCCTGCTGTGTGCCACAAACTGTCCTTGGGAACTAGATACAGCCTTTCTGAGAAGATTTCAAAAAAGAATATATATTCCTCTGCCAGATAAGTGAGTAATTAACATTTATTATCTTTAGAAATAATCTATCTATGAAATAATTTTAATTAATGAAAAAGTAAGGGAAAATAAAGATTAAGAATAAGTCAGGGAAACTTTTCATGCAATTCTTCTGTTCAGTAAGTTTGTATCAAACAATTTTTTAAAATACATTGTCATTGGATGAAAACTTTCCTTTTCGGAGTCCAAGAAAAATGGTTTCTTCTGAGCTTTCAGAACCACCACAACACCTCTCTTGCTGTGTGTCAAAAATTAGTGTCCTGCTACTTACAGGATTAAAAGTTGAAGACCGAAGTCTCTGTTGAGATTTGGGGTGTCAATACTGGGAATCTTGATTGTATGTTCATGGTGGATCTAGAAAATGGGTAAACCATCCTTATTTTTTGGACTAAACTGTGGTGTACAGGGCAGTTAAATATTTTCCAGATCAGTGCCTCCTTCCTTATCTCTGCATGGGTGTGGATGGGCACTGCTCATCCCTCTGAGAGAAAAGTAAAAAAGATTGTTTTTATTTATTTGTCACTTGCCACATGAATCAAAGAGTGATCATACACTTTAATTTCTTTAATTTTTTTACTATTTATAGAGAGGCAAGGATTGCATTAATTAAGATGCACTTGGCAGCAACTCCTGTATCACTGTCCACAGAGGACTGGTGTTTGTTGGGTGACAGAGTGGAAGGGTTCTCTGGAAGTGATTTGTCTAACTGCACATCAGATGCCATGTTTGAACCTGTGCGTGAATTAGAACATAATGCTCATTGGAAACTAGACAAAAGTAAGATTGCCTCTTCTACTAAGAAAAAACTAATATACAAAGCCTTGGTGGGTAAAGCTTGGCCAGGAAAAGCCAACAGTGCTAAGATAGAAACCGGTCCAACTGGATAATCCACTGGGTGAGGGGCCTTAGCACATGACCTCATGCCAAGGGGGTGCCTCGTGCCTGTACTACAAGGCAAGCATGCATGGTTCACACATCTGTGTAGTTAGGGTTATGTTCTTAGCCAAATTTAATAACCAAGTCCCATGAATTCCCATTTCCCCTCCCTACCAACTGGGGTCCCAGTCTCATTTTGTTGCATTATTATCGTTCTATTCTGTTATGTTTTTACAGATTTATTTTACAGTCCTTGTTCAGAAAGGGAAAACGATTGTATACACTCATTATTAATTGATCTGCCATCTGATAAGGTGAGGATTAATGACTGTTGATGGTTAATGTCGCTTTTGATAAACTAGCTCTGCAATTCCTGGTAAATTAATCAACTCTTAATACTTCCTGGGCCCTGTAAAATACTTTTTTACAAAATCACTTTTTTCTACCTACTCCTGGAATTTTTTGATAAAATGCTGTGGCTATTGAATTATTTTGATAAGGAAATTGAACATTAATTGGCTATTACAAGTGGTGTTGCTTTTTTCCTGTAAAATGAGAAGTAAAAATGATGTTCCTAGTTCTGGTCCTATTCATGTGGTGCCCTTAAAATTACTTGGAAAACACCTGGAATTTCATTTTCCTTTTCCATATACACAGTAAAACATGAAAATAATGAAACTGACGGTGGTTATCATTGTTGTAAACAAGTTCTGTATATTACAAGATAAGGGGAGGAAATCTTTCAACTCATAATCACATACTACAATACTACATGTAATACAAATTCAAAGAAGTGTATGGGGTGCTTATAAATCAGTACCAATGCTAATATTGTTTTGTGTTTCAACAATATTAACAAGGTCATTTAAAATGATGATAATTAATATTATAGATTTAGGCAGGGCTAAAAGCAAAGCTCTCTTTAATATTTATAGTTTCCTCAAAGAAAATATTAAATCAAGAAAAAAAAGACAAGGTAAAATCAACGAGAACAGTAAAAAAAAAAACAAGAGATCTAATTAGAAAAAAAGCAACTTTGCACATGCAGCACACTTTCTTTCTAGTTAGCAAAAAAACAACTTTTCTCGTGCTGCACACTTTTTTGTACATTTCCTTGCCATTGTTTACTCCCTATTTAAATGTTTTAAGGAGAAAATGTTTGTATTGTGCACTTCCTGTTCACTCTGTTTTTTTCACTGCCACTCATTTTCACCTTGGTAGCCACTAGTATTTCTCATTTTTGTCATCGCCGCTATAATATAATCAGTTTCATGTTTTTCTTCCAACAAAATTGGTCTCCGTTGTTATTTATTTCTCGCTCTAGCCCTTTCCCTGTTATCCAAGTTAATGTAGACATTAAAATAAAGTGGAAAGAAAGACTCATTTTTTTTGTTTGTTTTTTCCTCTCTAAAAGTCTGGGCAGCCATGCGATTTACCGCTGAAACGAGTTGGGTGCCTGAAATGCAGACTTTCACCTCAGCTATAACATACTCCTCCCCTGATGGGCTGACGCCTCACTCCCTTCCACCTCCCCCAGAGTCTGTACGGTCAGCGTTCGGTCGTATGCTGACGTCATGACCAATTTTTCTTGCATAGATGGATTACCAAATTTTCTTAGCTATGCGGCTCTGCTCTCGTGTGTGCATGTGGAGCTCCACTTTTAGTACTAATACGATGTAAATAAAAGAAAGAGATTTACCAGTAATTCTGTAGATCAGTCCTTGATTCCCTCAGGCCTAGGCCAAACGTCAAACATTTCGTGAGATGAGCCAACTTTATTTAGTTAAGTCCATGAAAAGTTTGGCGTCTGGCTCAGTTGGGTTTGACTGAATGAGTTTGGATTGTGCAACATGTTCTTTCTCTCTGCTTCGGACCAACAGAACGTTTGAGGATCATCTATGGGACAAACCTCAATCTTCACATGCAATGAACTAAACTAATAAATTACAGCTGATTTCAGTGCTGTGTATACACCCTGATTTTTAGACATGATTCGACGGTCATGATTCGACCGAGAGGTTACCAAGCAGTACAGTATTTTACCTTGATTATCCTACAGGAATCAAAGCACAGAATCTGAAAGTTACTTTAATGATAGCTCGAATGTTTCTATTGTAATTCAGAAAAAGTGGACCGTGATCCATAATTTGTTCCCCTTTTTAGACAACAGCCTCTCATACAAGTCACGCAATCTAATCGCAATACATGTTATTGGGCGTGTGCACGTCTCGATCAATAAGTTTTTCGGCTCTTTTCTCAACTTTTTTTGGACTTCTACCTTGATCTTTAAAGAAATATCATATTTTACCCTTTTTCAATAAAAACAAATGTTGCTTTCTTTTATGTCTGGTGTTCTTTATTTGCGCTCACTAGGGTCATAGGTCGAGGACCGAACATTGTGATATTTTTCAATGGTCGACAAAACAACTTTCAAACTCTCAAGCAAATTCTTTCACAACGGCAGACCGATCAATTTATCTGTTGATTTCTTCTGCAAAACGTCAGGTTTTCCTGTTATTTTTTAACCATGCAGAAGCTAAGTAAGGACGAAAAACTACCAACTTGAAGAAATACAAATTTTCCTCCTTGTTAACAAAATTTGCATCACTGTCACATGTGAATTGCGGGTGGTATTCACCAACGGCAAAATACCGAAACCTTGTCACATGGAAGAACTGACTAAACGATAAACCATCAGACTAATTCGCTTTTCGCGGTATTGATAATATTTCGTCCATTATGAAATCGCCTACAGAAATACATTCGAACTCGGCAATCGAACTCCAGGTATCACATGTTATCATAATTTCTGCATTATGTCGCCCCTTTCCAGGCAACACAGCTTTGCTCTTCAGGTAAAACACATTTGTCCGGATTCTAGCTTCGTTACACTTTATGTCCTTTAGTGCTAAGCTTTCCTTGCCATCCAGGTTTTTCCCTCACTGTTTCGGATCGCACGGCAGAACTCTCAATTATTTTTGCAACCGTTTACGTACTGCGAAGCGATAGGTCATGTGATTAGTGTCGAATCATGACAGGTCGAATCATGACCGTCGAATCATGTCTGAAAATCCGGGTGTATACATAGCAATGAAATCAGCTGTAAAAATTTGTATGATAATGTATGTTTAGCCTTGTTTGGGTGAAACATTATCAAAATTGCTTTTATTCAGTTTATTGGTTCAATCATGTCTTAAGTTCGACGTCTGACCCAACTGATGATCTTAACTTACTAGTACTTATAAAGCCAACTGACATTTTGCATTTTTCACCACCGTCAATCATCTTAGCAGACCTCTGACATGGTTGCCTCAGCCAGAGGTTTTTCAAATTCCCTGCACTTTTTCCTGACAAATGTAAAATTTCCCCGACCAACTGAAATAACAATTCAACAAATCAGTCCTGATGATGGACTCGACCCTTCCCTCACAACAATCCTCTCCACCCATTTATTTATGCACAGCCGTCCTCTCTGCCCATTTTGTTTTTGCTTCCAGCAAGTCACGTGCAGTGTACGTGAATTGATAGTTCCTTAACATCAAATTCATGAACAATATTCTACCAATTCAACATGATTTGTGTCTGTAAATTGTACAGAAGAATTTTAAATGTTGGAAAAGAACAACTGCAGAGGGAAAAGAATAAATATGTACTCTTAAAATTTCACTTTTCCCTGACCTTTTTCAGACTTAAATTTTCCCTGACTCGAAGTGAAATTCCCTGACTCTTCCCTGACCTTGAAGAATTTTTTTTCATTCCCTGAACATTTCCTGACCTGTGGGAACCATGTCTTAGGAAACAGCACTAACCCAGGGTTAAATTCTAACCCAGGTTTCATTTTTTTTTGTTTAAGATCATCTTCTCGGGTGATTTTCTCTATTCTTTTTTGAGCATCCATTCATCAAATTGTAGACAAAAAGAATTAATCTGAATTTGCTTTTAAGCTTTCATATCTGAATTCAATATCTTAACCCAGCTTTGAACAACCCAGCCCAGAAGTTTACCTCATGGGGTTCAAAAGGTCACAGTTTGTGATTTGTGACAGGTGCATTTCGATCTGCTTTGTTTGTTTCTGTGTTTTGGGTTTAGTTGCTTGTATTTGTAATTATGATTAACGCCAGCAAAAAACGTAATTGTGAAGGTGGCTTTAAAGAACTTCAGAGTTTGTGTGTTTTTGAAAAGCATGGTAATTTAGGTTGATCCAAGACAGAGTTTGCTTTGTCTCATGAAGAGTTGGCCTCATATGCCTCAATGTAAAATTCTCCCATTTGATTAAAACATTGAATATTCATCCACTGCCATCTTTTCCAGACTGTGAGATGGCTCTGGATTTCTATGTTGTATCAGAATGTATTTTTTTTCAGTTTTAAATACTTAAAAAAGTGTTGATTTTTTCAAGATTTGTATGTAAAGTTAAATTCTGTGCTGATTCCAACCACTCAATTTCTTTTTGCTTATAGATTCAACCTCGCCCAGTAACTCTGGATGATTTTCTGAATGTGTTATCAAGAAACACCAGTACAGTAACAAAGGAAGATGTGGAGAGATTTGAGCAGTTTACTGTAAATCTTGGACAGAAAGGGTGAATAGCCTGTCAATACCATGCAACACTATAAACTACACATACCAAGAAAGACCTACATCCTGTCATGTCAAGAAAAGCAAGACCTATTGCTTTGCAAGTATAATATCACTCTACGTCTCGTGACCGCAAATGATGTAGTGTCTATAATAACCATATCGCCTCCCTAGTCATTTGACAGAGGAAGGCAGCGACTTAGATCTTTTCATTTTTGTAAGAACTAGAAAAGAATGAAAATTGAGGGATTGCTACCAAGATTAATTTGCATCAGGTAATAAAAGCCTTTTGGTATACCGTCAAAATTCTGAAAATAAGCCCCTGGGCTTATATTTTTCAAAGGCCCTATTTGAGGGGCTTATAATCGGGGGGGGGGGGGGGGGCTGATGTATGGAGGGAAATCTGCGTTTCAAAATCAATAATTGATACAATACATTGACTAGCTTGTAGTGGGAAGGAAATTTACCGTTTTTGCTTTGTTTTACTTTATATTTGAGGGCAAATTCCAAGTACAACCCCCCCCCCCCGGAGGGGGGGGCTTATATTGGGTGGGACGATTTAACGGAGGGTTTTTGCGTTACGATTTTGGGGGGCTTATATTTGGAGGGGCTTATTTTTGGAATTTTATGGTGACTTAAGTTACAGAACCTGTGTTATATTGTTGAGAAATTAGTTTTTTGAGAATTTACTTCTGGAGTTGCTAGACTGTTTAAAGGAAGAGAGAAAGCCTGAGCTGAATTTATGTATTTTTGAGAAACCTCAGAAATTTTAATGTGTTCTCAGTGGCGAACTCCCTGTTGACTTTGGTAGCAGCCAGGTAAAGGTGATTAAAGGTCAATGTATCATTACACTCTGATTTATTTTTTCCACTGTTGGATAACATTTATTATTAATACTAAGTTATACGAAATAGCTTCTAATTAGCAGAACAACTCGGCTTATCCAAAATTCACTTTAAAAAACAGTTGTAAACTCAGAGAAAGGATAATTGTCAACAATTCCATAATAAAACCTAACAAAGAATAAAACAGCAAATGTTTGGAACCTATCTGTAACATTTAATTAAAAAATATTAATTTACTTATTATTATATATTATTAATAAAATAATAATTATAGATGATATATTTTCAAGCTTTTTTTTGAAATATTTTATGTAGTCTGTCTTCTGTTGGCAGGTTTTATATATACACCTAAATAAAGCTGCCTATAGTAAAAATAAAATGCTATGACTTGGAGATAATTTCTTATAACCCTCAGAATATCAACCAAAAAACATTATTCTTCCATTTTGTTCTGATACATTTTTAAAAATGTTCCTGACTCAGCGCAATAAAAAGTGTTCATGCAGCATTGTCTCTACTTTGCTATCCAGACTGATTTTCCCTGCTTGGTCTCTAAGAATGGGACTGAGCAAGATTAAACTGGATATGGGTTTTGCATTATTTGAAAAATCATCAGCCTAACTATTATTTTTCAGTTCTGCTGGGTCTCTGAGGGTGGCCATTCAATCCTCTTTTTGGTTTCCTTGTATTTTCTAAAGGTGCTATATTATTACTGACAGAATTTTGTCGCAACACAAGTTGCTCCAAACAGGAGTGTCCATGAAACAGAATGGCCAATTATTTGCAGTCCCTCCTTCTCTTTTGTTCTTCTCCCTTTGCATGTTTACCTCGCTCGCTCCCTTGCTCGCACGTAACATGCTCTCCTGTCTGATGCAATCCTGACATATAGCTAGCAGTCAAAAGTGCCTTACAACAGCACAACAAAAAAAATGCAATAATAAAAAGTTGCACACATTATTGCCAAGAACAGTACCTTACTTCAGATTGTAGTGGCCAAACACATTTAACACAGTTAATTTGAGAGCCTGGTTTATTTCTAAAATATCCCGACATGTCCCCTTAGAGTTGTTACTCTTTAGTCTTTTGCAGCCCAGATTCCTCTATAGACACATGGAAGTCACCATCTGGCCCAATTTGTTTGGGATGCTCATTTTGTTCAGATGGTAGTTTTGTGTGAAACATCTGTCTTCTATCATGTGCTAGCACTCTCTGCTGCTGAGGCGTCATTGGGTGATACATCCCTGGGTATTGTGACTCTTGTTGAGGCTGAAAGCTAGGAGTGATGCCCTGATATCTCAGATTAGATGGAAATTGTTGTAGTGATCCCTGGCCTATTCCAGGATTCACTAGCACAGGTGGTACAGCAAATGATGCAGAATTTCCTTGAAATGCTGCTCCCATGGGATTAAACTGTGTAACGCCACCACCAGCTAAGATGTTCATGTTAAACACTGGATTCACAGGGGCACCAGGTACAGGGACACCATAGTTATTTGGCAAAATGGCAGCACCTGGGTGATTGGCCAGGAAGATCGGCTGTGTGTTAATCCCTGCCTGTCCTTGAATCTGAGGATAATTAACTTGTTGTAAATTGAGCTGTTGAAGATTTCCTTTACTTCCCTTTGTAAATTCAACTTGGTAAAACTCCATGGAATCCCCTGGCATGATATTGACAATAAACTCAAGCTGTCCTATTTTCAGTTTATCATTTGTTTGCAGAACTCTGGTGCCTGCCTTCTTATAAAAGGGTGTGCCATTAATAAACACCGGCTTGCTCTCACTTACTGTACTTACAACAAACATATTTTCACCTGTTGCTGGGTTCGTTTGCATGAAAAGTGTCATGTGTTCCCGTGAAGCAGTATCGTCATTGAGGAATACCCCTGCTGAATGACCACGACCAAACAAGATTTGTTGGTCAAGAGGTTTACGTAACGGCTCTTTTGGAATTCCTTTAAGAAGTGCACTGTGGTTTTCTGTTGACTGTACTATGCAGAATTCTATTTTAGGGGGACTTGACACAGTTTCCTTATCTCTGTCAGCTACACCTAGTGTAAAAAGTAAAGAAAAAAGCATTATTACATACAGGGGGAACCAAGGGAGTCCTGCTTTCTTTTGTGATGTTACTGAATAACATTTTTAACAGTTAATACTTGAAAGTTGTTGTTGCCTAGTATAAAAACATTTAGTGATCATCCTTCCACTTTGTTTACAAGAAAAGATTGTGAGGTGGCCCTGCCTCTACTTTTGTTGATTTTAATTTGTTTCTTTTATACTTAATATCATTATTGGTTAAATTGCCCCACACACCATCGGGAAGAGTAGAAAGAGTGATTGAGGGTTGGTCATTTAGCTAAAAGAAAAGCAAGTATCACCCCATTCCTTCTTGACACCCTTCAGGTGCCGTATATTATTGATCTAATGGAAGGCTTGCATTGTGCACACCCAGAAAGCTTTTAAACTTGGATTCTTGTTTGTGCCTCAGCTCCTTTCTGTAAAACATTGTAATAAAGCAGGCTGGGACATCTGTGCCTGCATTTTCTCAACTCCAAAAGAATTCAATATAGGATTCAATATCAATGGCAGTAATACATATCCCAAGCAAATTCTACTATTGCCTAGTCCCAGCTAGCCTGCGTCGCAGACGTAATTTGACCCCTGTTAGTAACATTTGCTAAGCAGCGCCAAGATCCTCGTTCTTGGCCTGCAACGGTGTCAACCAGTTACTGGAAATGCATTTTGAATTTTCTTTCATTCTGATTGGCAAATTAACAATGGACAATAGCTTTTTTAACAGGCCAATCATAGCACGTACTCAAATCCTGGCAGACAGGTGGGGGCCCAGAACAAGAATTTCAGTGCTGTTTCGCAGACAGACTTAACAAGAGTTTTATTTCATATGTGGCACATGCTAAGTCCCAGCCCCAAGACAGAGACATAACATTTGACTAGGCTTTAGTCTGATATCATACCATTTGTGTTATGATCATTATCTACTGTAGCACACTCCCTGTCCACTGTTGTTTTGAGGTCTTCTTCCTCTTTTGTGGCAGCATCGCGATCAACTTCATCCATTTTGATCACTGACAAGTACCTGCCAGTGAAAAGGTATCTGTGTTGGAAAAAGTGGTAAAAATTTAGGGTGAAGTTTGTATTTAATATAAATAAGGTCAAGAATTGAGTTGGTGGCTTATAGCGGAGCTCTCGTGCGTGCGAAGCGAGTGCAGCGGAGCACCATGGGTAAGAAACTATGATAATCTATGCTTCCAAGAAATTTTGGTTCTGAGAAAATGGTCCATACGGAGTACTTCTGTACATACGTCCACCACTTCATGTTAGTGGATGCGAAATGGCACACTAATACTTTCTGTGTAAAACTTGCATGGTTTTGGACATCCATGTTGTGATTAATTGACAGCTGTCAAAAAAGGGTATCTGCTGACCAGCATCACATGACTGCATCACGGGCTCAGGTATACAACTCATGGAAGTGACGCAATTATCCGCTGACCAGTTGTTCGTTTTTAATTGATTGCAGGTGCAGGTCAATTATTTTAGAGGTAGAATTCAGTTTGCTCTCTGCTTACGGCCAAAGTATAATTAATTGAGAATTGAGGAAAAATTTCCTAAAGCATCTTTCGAGAGCTTTGCTTTTGGCCTTAGCTAAATCTATATGTTATTCCACTGCCACTGGGGATAGAAATCATAGCAGACATTATATTTAACAATACAGTGGAATCTCCACATAATGAAGGGCAAAGTAACATGTGAAGAATTATGCAGATCGAGGAGTTGTACCTAGCTGCATAACAGCCTCCAAGCCCTGCAAAATTATTCACATCATATGAAAGCTGAGTTCAACAATATTCTTATTGTTCATTGGAAAGCAAATATACATGTACCATCAAATCTACTATGGTATATTGCTCACATCTTCCAAATAATGGTAAACGTTAGTTGGTTATGAAGAATTGGCTGGGGGATTGAAGCCAATCAGACATGGCGAAAGGTATTGAATGAATAATAATATTGAGTACCGGTATCTTACCAACTCTAAATAAAGAAATATTTATGTCCTATTTTGAAAGGGAATGGGGGGGTGTTGGGAAATTTGAATTACGGAACAAATGCTGGCTCTTCCTAATGATTAATTTGTAACTGGTGGCAAGTGACAAGAATGGCAACTCGCCCTGCACTCTATGTGCTTCCTTTTTTGATATAATTTCAAAAGAAGAGACAAGGAGATAACTGGGACAAGTTGGGGATCAATCCTGCCTGGGTGTGGTTCTAGCCCTGCAAGCCTTAACTGACCCCCCATTTTTGATAATACGGTTGTAAATTGACGGATAATTGATTTTTTCATTAGCCTTACACCTCTTCAAAGCTTCTAATTTCATTGGACCTCTACACATTTATGTTGCAGCTCACTCTTTTGTTTTGGGGACAGGTTCCATTGTAGGAGTATAGCTATAGAATGGTAAATTCATGACATTGCAAGACTGCAAGACCCCAGTATCAAAATATAACGAGACCGAAAGTTAAAAATAGTGGAGACTTTGAGACGCAAAATCACCCAAAAACGAGACTTTGACACTCATTTCAAATGCTTCCAAGATGTCGAGATCGGGCCAAAATTTTCCAAGACTAGCGTTTTTCGAGGAACCATTCTATACCCCTCATTGTTTTCTCATTGTTAACATTGTTTGTCCTTTGTTTTCCCAACCAGTCTTGTGGGGCCGTGCTACAGTTGTAAAGTGTATGTGCCTTGTTTTTTTCTTTTTGTGCATAAGTAAGTAACTTTTATTTTAACACCCTGGCTTCAGTGAACAAGGTGCTACTGGTGGAATTAATTTCTGGTGGTGTATACCGAGTCTGTCCAGAGAGACCTTATTTTAGTAGCCCATTCAGAAAAAATTAAAATAACTTTAACTAATAATACACAAAATTCTACAGGAAAAGAAAACAAGGAACACATTAATCTTCAATAAGCTTAATTGAAGCTAATTTAAAATTGTGCATCATTTTTGTATATGAATATTCAATACTTCGAATGAAAGTGTTTCTTTCGTTTTCTTAATATGCCCCGTGGTACAAAGCGTACATGTGGCCAGGTATGATCCATAATCGCTCGGCGACAACTTAGCGTAAAAACGCAATTTTCAGCAGCCTTTAGGGTCCTTCAGGGCAGTATTCCAGTAACCAAAACATGTCAAAATCTGGCCTTGCCAGAGCGTAAGTTTCTGCACAAGCTCGCGTGGCGTAGTTTACGTTATAAGCTTAAGTTAATACAGAACTTGATTAAACATGCATATCTGCAGAAAACTCTTTTAACATGGTAAGTACGTACCTTTCCCTGTGTCCTATCAAACGTTTTCTACAAATGAATTCCGTCACGTGTCAAGGAAAACGAAATGCTTGCAACAGCCTCTGTTGTTTCTGCGAAACTGAAAGGAAATCTTTTCCTCAGGGATGCCCACTTGGTACAGAACGATGTTTATGTCGTCCAAACCGTTTTTAATGCAGGCTTTTTGCTCCATTTTTAAACAGCACATTTCCTTGGAAGAAAATCCAAGGCTTTCAAATTTATAAGAAAAAGGGTCACACTGTGAAAAGCCTTTTTATTTTTGGCGAGATTCATCCACTCCCCTCCCCTACAAGGGTGTAAGTGTTTCATGGCTTTGTAGCCACCCCGTGTTCTCTTCACTTTCTCTCTCAGTTCAAAATGGATAGCAACACGGTGGCAGGTTTTGTCAAAAAGCCACAGACAATTGTCCGGTTTATATCCATTGTAAGTGCTTCAGTAGCTCATAATTTAATTCAAGGCAGGAAAAGTAGCTTTATCAGTTAACGTTGAGGTTAAAAATTGTTATGTGAGGGCTCGTCAAATGGAAACCTAAGCACACGGCTAAAATTAGCTTATTTGTAATGCTAGCATCAGTAAAACGTCTCGTGATTTACATTATTTGTGCAAAGTTAAGTTTTTCGTTGGCCTTTAGCAAGGTTGTAGCATAGGTAAACTTGTGTCAAACATGTTGGTCTTAATTGATTTAAATTATAGCTTCCCTCTGTCTTCTGTGATCATAGCGTCTTCTGTGATCATAACAAGAGTGAACATTCAGTGAGCTCAGTATAACTGGTTACACTAGCTGTCTCTACCTCACTAAAGCAATTTTTAATTTCTAGTATAATAGTTATTAATGCGATCTAAATAATAGTAAATAAATTATTTTATTTTTTTAGTGTTGGAGCAACACTGCTCTAAGGCACCCAGTCATTCTGTACAAATATTCCCTGAACATTCTACATTGGAACCCCAATAATCCAGCTAAACAGAACCAGGATAAACAGTGCAACAATAGAGCCTTCCAATTTTTTCCCAGGTTTTGACAAGGACTAATTAGCAAATATCCATCAACAGCGCAGGGAAGCTCATGTTAAAATTAGTAAACAAACTTGCCAAATTTGAAAGTAATACTTATGAGGCAAGTGCAGACTAATAAAGCTTTTCAAAGTCTCGAAATTTTACAATGCCTGGTAAATTTTGTGACTAAATCGTTCTCAAACTTGGCGAGGCTACTTTTTGCAGGGTGCTCTTTCCAGCAGAGTTGACAGATTTTTGTTGACTTATCCCTTCAAAAGTTGAATAACTGTAGAAGGGTCATCTAGATGTATTTATTTGATGACAACTTCACCAGGCCTCATCAATTTTATGAGAAGGTTTTCTTATGCATCAGTCAATTCCAACTGCGATGACTTTTCGCTCCCCCCTCCTTCCCCCCAAATACAGGACACCTGGTTGCAGGTTAAGTTGATATTGAGATCTGGATAATATACAGAGGTTGACTTCTACATAGATGAAGTCAATAGAGAGATTGAACATCGCATTTATGGCAAACGGCAAACGTGAATTTGTACCAAATGATCAAGTTTTCCATTGACTTATCGTTTACTGTTCATTATAGCTACACAAAAGTCAGTAGATTCACACTAATTCTTTCCATAACAGTATGTTTTAAGCTGTTTTTATCTGCTCATTTCTCATTTTAAAAATTTCTCAACCTGAATCTCACATTTTCACATTTGCCATAAACGTGATACTTAATCTTTCTAATAATCCACAAAAATATCCAGTTAAGAATATGAGTTCTCAAACTCATTAATAATTCATTAAGAAAATACAAAGGAAATTAATGTTTAATGAGTCTTTGGAAATCGGATGAAACACTGCTTAATATTTGCATCCTTAATTTCTCCTTCAAAAATGATTTTGTTTGAGAAGAAATATCAAACATTCGACACAGTGTTTCATCACCAGATGAAACACCTCGAAGTTCGTCAAAAATACTCCGCTGCGCGTCGTATTTTCAACTCTCTTCTCGGTGTTTCATCTGGTGATGAAACACTGCATCTCATGTTTGATATATTACATAAATTTTATTTTGATTCTTCTTTTAGATTTTTGCAATTGTTGTGTTTGGATGTATTTCTGCCCGTGGCTATGATGACAATGGCATTTGTCTATATAATGAGAAAATAGGAGCATGTCACTATGGTATTGGCATTGGTGTGATCGCTTTCCTGGGATGTATTGGATTCCTAGCTATTGAGGTGCAGTTTGACACCATTGAGAATCCAGATACAAAGAAATACATCACCTTGGCTGATCTAGCGTTTTCTGCACTATGGTGCTTCCTCTGGTTTGTGGGTTTCTGTTATCTTGCTGATATGTGGAGAAGAATGGACACAGCTTCACTCTTAACAGAGCAAGTTAATAACTGCCAAGCGGCTATTGCCTTTTCATTTTTCTCCATTATCACATGGGTAAGTTTGTTTAGAGTGTATTCCAGTGTCTGTTTAATTATATGTGCAAGAAAATGCTAGCAATCTCACTTTTGAATCAGAGGGCTGCTTTACTAAATGTTAACAACAATTTCACGATAAAGCATCTCAGACAAATGACTAATTTTGTACTTTTTGCAAAGCAGGATTTGGGGTAAAGCATTGTATATTCAACAAAAGTATTCCCATATCGGTCAAACAGCAATATGATTACATAGCGTAACTTATAAAATCTGCTTGAGACATGATGTTAATTTTAACACTTGTGAGGTGTATTAGAGTATTAGCAGTGGTGTTTCCATAATTTTAAATCTTTTGTTACAATGCCCCTCGTACACCTTGTATACTTCCCAAACTTTTGCATAACCACTGTTTCCAATTTCCTCTGGGTTTTACAGCCATCTCAAGAGAAATTAGAAACAATGCTTTATGCAAATTGTTTTAGGACAAAAAGGTTGCATTTTGGGCAATGTGACAGTGGGAAAATATCATATACCGTATTTCCTTGAGTAAGCACCCAGGCTCTAATTTAAATTGCAGCTGAAAGGAGTGGCACTGATTGGAAGGAGGGTGTTTAATCAAGGCCATAGGGGATTGCTATAAGTTGTTCTCCTCTTGGTAATCAAGCATACCATAGTCCCATAAAAATGTAGTTAACACAAGGATGTAGTGGTATAAATGTTGAAATTGAAGATTAAAATTTATCAATGAAGTAGCAGTAGAAACAGGATTTTCTTTATCGCTACTGTGAAGAAAGTATTAGGGAGAGAAGGAGTGCTTATTCAAGAGGGGTGCTTGTTTTGGCCTGGCAGTTGGGGCTTATTAGAGTGTGGGTGTTTATTTGAAGAGATATGGTATATGATACAGTGTAATAATTCAATGTTATTACTAGTACGTCACTATTAAAATTTTGTTTAATATTTTTTTCTAAATTCGAATGCATCATGCTAAACATTCATACATCATTGTCCAATATGCTAACTTTTAGGGTGGGCTGACTGTGATGGCATTCCTCAAGTACCGTCGCCTTCTGACAGAGTTTGAATATTCGAGGGATAATTTGGCAGGGGATCCATACTCATCACCATATGCTCCATATCCCACCTCACAAGGCCAGGGGGATCCTTACCAAGCCAAGCCGTTCTCTGATCAGCAAGCTGACAGTGCCCCTGGAGAAGATAGTGCTGATAAATATACTCCTCCGCCATACTAGTGAATGTATTTTTAATACTATTAATTATTATGCTGTCACTGTTTGTCTAGACCTAATTATAGTGTAAAGTTTCCTGATCAATCCTTGCATCTACTAGTGACACATTCCCAGTAAAAAAAGAAAATATTTTTTCACCTGAATCTTTGAACTCTGCCCAAGTAAAGCGCAAAGAATTTCACACTGCAATGTATGACTGTTTTTCTCAGCATCATCGTTACTTCATCATCCCATGTTTTTACAGTTAACGCCCAGTGCTAAAGTGAAGATCCTACCAACTCAAAAACGATTCTTAATCTTAAAACAATATTGAAAAACGGGAATTAGTTGAAACCCTTTAATAAAAACGCAGACTCAGAAGTTTCAACTAAGCATCTCCCATTCGTTGTGACCACACCGAAAAAAGGAAAGTACTGGTATCCAGAATTTTTAGAGGGTTCTTCCAGTAAATGGTTAAGTCAAAGTGACTAAAAGGAAGTGTTAAGTGCCCTTTTTTTGTTTAAAAACTTGAGATTGAGGTGAGAGAATGAAGAATTGTATTTCTAGATGACTTAAATTTTGTGTGCAAATATTGGTACGTGTCACTAGTGCAAGTCAGAGGAAAGAGTGAACTGTTTTACTAGTCTTCTTTATGGAATGATTTGGTTTCTAGTCTCAGTTTCTGTGCAACAAACCTAAGCAGGGTACAACAAAGGTGTCTGACTTTGTTGGGTCATCAGCCAATCAAAAGCGAGAGCATCTGTTCAAATAGCAAAGTGTCAGAAGTCGTCAGTGATTGAGTTTATTGCACCGTAACTATAAAGTTTATTAGTATTTACCAAATCATTGAATAGCAATTTCCGTGCGTTTTGATTGGCTACCGTAACTCGGAATATTCTTGGCTATTTACTCTTTTGCGACGGAAGCCAAGATGGCGTCTTGTTTCGAGAAATTTCCGGAAGACGAAATTTAAGCGAGAAATGAAGCAGTCGTAGAAACAAATACCAAGAAAGCGATGAACTTCAGCTTGTTAGTGTTTACTGGTAGGTAGAAAATTATTTTCTTGCTGAATTTACAACAAAATCGCAAAAACACACTTGACAAAATCCCTGAAATGTTTCTAAATTGTAAACAGGCTGCCTACGAAGTGACGTTTTTAACTTACAAAAAAGAGACTTTTTTCCATTTTTATCCAACTGATTTGGTAAATACTAAAACAACTATCCCGCTCAGGGTGGGTGAACAGCGCTGGATATATACCTCTACTCTTCGCATCTTGGTATACATCTCCGCCACTATTCACCTCCCCTTCGCGGGATAGTTGTATATTATGCACGTAAACATCTTCACGGGTCTACCCTTTGTTAGGTACTAAACCAGTATGATATGAGTAGAGTGAAATCGCGGTATGGCCATTTATCTTGAGACTGGCAAAATCATCTGTTACTACAGTAGTTTGTTACATCCTGTTCCCGTTCAATATATTTTACCATTACGGCGATAAAGAATATCATTCATTGTCGCCTAGGCGTTAAATTGATTAATTTTTCTCTGACCTTGTAGGGAATATGCTTTTTACTTTTTACTTATCCCTTCAAACCTTTGTTCTACGTGATTTGGAGTCTGCAAATTACAAATATGAGGTATTAGGTCCTTTGCCTGTAAGCTGAAGTCTATTCTAACTTTAAACCTAATCTTTTTCAAACACTCTAATGAACTATTGTTTATAGGGGAGCTACTGATCCGATCGCACAAGTTAATCCACTGTTCTTTCTAAAAACAAATGTACACTGTGAATGTGGCTGTCTACTTTAGGAGCAGGTTTTTTTAATAATTCAAAAATTGGACCGGATATCAGTATGATCCAGTTCTATTGTGGGTCAAAAGGCTGTGTTGGCGGTCCAGATAATTACAGTCAAAGTTATGAAAAAATTTCTGGAGAGGATAGCTCTTTTGCGGTCACCTTGACAAAACCTTGATTCATGCCAAAAACATTTCCATAACCAGTCAACTCGAAGTCGCAGATACTGTTACTGTTTTTTTGGGTCCAGTTCTTCAAAAGGTGGATATCTCTATCCACTAGGATAGTGATAGTGATAGTGATTTATCCAGTGGATGGCGCTTTCACTGACAGTCGTCGACTTAAGGAAGCTTCAATTGTATTTTACTACTGTAGTCAAAGACTAGTTTACCGCTGGTTTTAGATAAAGTGAAAAGTGCCTTTATCATTTATTAATAGAAATAAAAGTCAGTTGTCAGAGGTGTGAGCAAGAACGATTTTGTTTTATAATTTTCATATTCATTTCCTTGATTTGTACTCGGGGCTTGAAATAATTTCCCGTTTGGCACCGGTAAAGTTGTCCGCTCAAACCGATTTTTGGTCTAACGCCATCTGTTTTTTGGCGGGGCAAATATCTATTACGCATCCCTCCGCCCGATGCTGAAATATCACGCACAGTACAGCAACTTGTGAAACAGCCTTGTTGAGCCTCACAGACAACTGGCTAAAAGCTATGGATAACAGTAAGCTTGTTGGGTTGGTGTTTTTAGATCTTAGCAAAGCCTTTGACCTGGTAAACCATGACATCTTGTTATCTAAGATCGCTAAATACCACACCAGCAAACCAACCTTTGAGGTGGTTTAGGTCTTACTTATGTGATCGAACTAAGACCTACAACATTTCTGGAGTATTATCTGACCCACTCACGTTGACACGAGGCGTCCTACAAGGATCGATTTTAGGTCCCGTATTATTCTCACGTCACATAAATGATCTGCCCCTGTGTTTACCAGCTTCTGAAGTTGAAATATATTCCAATGATACACTTGAACATTATGGACTTCCGATCACTCCATCGATAATACTCAGCACAATCTGCAAAACAGTCTAAACAATGCCAGAAGATGGCTCACGTCAAATCAAATGGTCCCTAACGCAAAGAAGACAAAACAACTCGTCATTGCCACACGACAGAAACTCCACAATGTGAATCAGCTACCCTTGGATCTTTACGTGAATGGTGTGTCGGAAGGTTTTTCCACTTTCGAACGATTTGAACACTCAACGGGAACAAGCTAAGTGTTCTTGTACAAAATATTATTGCTAAAGCGATTCGTAAACCAAAGCGAAAAGTAGCAAGGCTAAATCAAGCGAAAACTTTGAAAGCTAAAACTTTAAAAATCGTTAAATTCAAACGCCACTATAGTAAAAATCCTATTGAAATCAAAGATTACTTATTACTTAAAGTTACTTCCTAACAATGGCAACCATGTAGAAGAAGCCGAGGATGAAAAACCGCTGAGCGTCAGGATAGACAATCGAATTCTTAATTGGAAAACTGAACACACTAAAAAGAGCTGAAGGCTAACTCAATCTTTACTGCCGAGGCGAGTGCAAGCACTCCACACAACACATGTGGTACTGGCCAGGCTGTGGGTAGGTGTATGTGTGTCCCTTGCTTTACGTTTGTCTTCCTGACCAATAGACCTTTTTACTAGACTACGAGTAGCCCCCCATTTTTCCTCAGGCATAGTAGAGTGAGCGAAACGCGAGCGCGCGTGAAAATCACCCCACGCGAGAAAAGGCGACACGCATTTTTCTCTCTCCCCGCCGCGTGTCGCCTTTTCTCGCGTGGGGTGATTTTCACGCGCGCTCGCGTTTCGCTCGCTCTACTATCCCTGAGGAAACATAGGCACGTTAAACGTGCATGAGCTATTTTGAATGCTTCAGTGTAACCTTACCAAGAGTGATGAATCTACCTTTTTCGTCCTGAATGTAGACTGGGTTTTTGTGCGAAATTGAGTATCGCCGTACATAAACGAAAACGCGAAACGCTCAGCTGCGTCGATCCTCATGCTATATATTCACTTTCCTCTGTCTTTCCCTGTTGCATTTGGTGCAAGTTAAACAAATTGCTAAAGTAAAATATATGTCTACTCACCAAACGTTCATTAGAAGGACAACTCTAAGGTTTCCTCGGAGTTTCTTAAGCTAAAATGTGACTCATTGAATTCGAGTAGTTATGAAATACCAGGATTTTTATCATTGTGGTATATGGTTGCATCATCACAATTCACGAGGTTTTCACGTGCGATTCTACCCAGTGAAACAGTGTTTAACTCCGACAACTTATTTCTTCACGTTTTAAAAGCTATTGCATGCTTCTTAAAAGATAAGAGCCTTTTTTAAGGCATTGGCTACAAAACGAAACAGGTCTTCATACGTACGTTCAAGTTACTATTATTATTGTGAAAAGCCAATCTGCATGAGATGTACAGTCACACAACTGGCACGTGAAAGTGTTGGACTTTGCCCCTTTCGTGGTTCGTACGTGAGGGAATTCGAGTTATCACACAGTAATCGAGTAAACAGAATTATAAAAATAACTCATGCACACAATTTGCACGTGAAGATGTTAGTCTTTGGCCCTTTTACAATTCGTACTTTAAAAAAACGCAAATTATTTACTACAAAATTTTCTCAAACGATTTTAAGAAATCACCTCGGCTTTACAACAACTGCAATTAAATTATGCTTCATGTAACGTCAAGATTGATAGCCTAACATTTATTAACTTCCAAGAAAATTATCAGAAATATATTTCTGCTCATATCATGTTACTCCACTCAATAAAGCAGTATCTAATTATTGTGTCAACTAGCTACTTCCAATTTTATTCCCTAACGCTACTGTTTCTACTTAAGTTACGCATCTTTACTGAATAAAATAAGTTTCAATAACTATAATGCTTAGTATGCAGGAAGGATGTATCATGTTGTTCACTTATTATTCTCTTTTTGTTTGTTTTTTTTTGCCGGAACGAAAAAGGTCTGTTGAACTTTGTAAGCGAGAGAATAATATTTCTACAGCTTGTTTACAGCATTAACAATACTCGGTACAGCTTTAAAAAAATAAGCTGCCTTTCAAACTTCTAAAACCACATTTTATAGGCCGCATACTTTCGAGTTAAAGTCCATATCTAAATATCAATTATTGCTTCACTGGAAGAACTTTGAAAATATATGATCTTTTATACTCTACCTTGAAGCAGGTGAAACACAACTCATAAATACGTGCGTGGTACCGTTCGCGATAACCGAATTCGGTCAGAAATGTCTTGAAGTAGCATCCACACTAAAATATGAACCCTTAAACAGCTGCATCACTGTACACAGCGTTTGAATCATGAAGATATTTAATATAATGTTTCCAAACACCTGTAGCCGTAATAAAAGACGAAAAAATTGTGAAGAATCAAGATGGCGGTCTTAAAGTGCCCTTGTTCGACCTTTGGCAATATCATTTTTAAGTAGATGCCAAGATCTCATTGGTTCCTAAGCATCAACTCATAGTACCTTCAACCTTATTGGCTCTTGCAACAAACATCCGAACATACAAAGTTACAAAGATACAAAGCCACAAAGATACATACGCTCACACCACTGACATATGAGCTATTTTTTCTAAATAGCTCCAAAATGGGGGACTACTCACAGTCTACCTTTTTACCGAAACGGCGGCCATATTGAATTAATTCGATTTAAAGAGTATTATATATAGGATGCCCAGGGGGTATGAGCTCATTTCGTTTGTATTTTCGAGCGCTTTTCGGGACATTTTTTCGTAAAGTTTTCTTAGAATAAGATTGTAATGGCAAAAAAGATCCTTGTACCGTGTTTGGATGTAATAATGATCGCCTTGTTCTAGTTTAGTATTAGAAATATAATCTTTCACAGTAAATTTCTCGGAAAAAAGGCGATCATTATTACGTCCAAACACGGCACAAAGATCGGTCATCCAGACCCTTAGAAAAGTGAGGGGGGGCGGGGGGGGCGGTCTCCCAAAAGTTTTTTCGGCCCTTCAGGCCTCAGTTTGGTCTAAAAATAAGGGGGGCAGCCCCCCCGGGCCCCTCCCCTGGATCCGCCACCGAATAAATTTTAGCATCCCTAGATTCATTGAGTCACAAGATCAAGAACAAGTTCGTGTTCATCAAACAAATACACCCTTTCGGTGACGAACATCAAAATTCGGCGATTGGCAAACACCTGCGCGACGTACACAATCAATCGGATAAAAATCTACGTGACCACTTTGCCATGCATCCAGAGGAAGTGCCGTGGAAAGCTGGATTGCTTAATCGACGAACTGCTTTTTATCAAAGAAAAGAAACCTAAACTGAACACCCAATCTGGCTCCATCAAAGCGAAACTGTGTACCTGATAATTAGCACCTTTTTAAAATACAATCACATGCAACTAAACTTTCGCACGCAACTCCCCGTGATATAATGAACTCACGGAATTTAAAAGAACCACACGAATGAAACGACATTCATTGCTATCGCTAATTGTTATTCTTTTAAGAATAATAATTGAAATTAATATGATTTAATTGATAAAACACTCCTGCTGAGCTTGGGCTGACTGTGGCTTCAT
Organism: Porites lutea; assembly: GCF_958299795.1. Lineage (NCBI taxonomy): Eukaryota > Metazoa > Cnidaria > Anthozoa > Scleractinia > Poritidae > Porites > Porites lutea. The sequence goes on along the minus strand of NC_133206.1, from coordinate 26,856,450 downwards.
AAGGTAGCCTCATTTTTCTCTCTCCCCGCCGCGTGTCGCCTTTTCTCGCGTGGGGTGATTTTCACGCACGCTCGCGTTTCGCCCGCTCTACTATCCTTGAGGAAAAATGGGGGACTACTCGTAGTCTAAAGGTCTGAAGCTTAAGGTCAGGCGTCAGCAACAGTCATCTAATCCCAGGTCCCTATCGAGTTCGTCGAAGATGGCTGCTCATACAGCGTTACATTTTTGATCGGAGGTATGTACTTACACTATATTTATTACTAGTGTTTCTAATCCCATGAGGGTTCGATAAGTTAGCTAAAACTTGGAAAACAGGGGCTTACGGTACCTGCTTTCCATAGCTTTTCTCCTTTCGATCCTTGTTAAAATTATGCTTTCCATTATTTCACTTTCGCCACTTCCTGGTTAGACATTTCCACAGCTGTAGATAGGCTTACGCTTATATTGCCATGACTATGAGTATAGTAGAACTTTTTGACTGCTAATTTAGCGCTCGTTCAAGTTCATAAATTGTCGTTTATAAATTATGATGCAGCTGTTAATCAAATGCTCATTGTATTCCATTTTGATAATATGCGCATTCTTCCCCTTGAGGGCTAATAATGACTTCGCCTCCTCACACGTTCCTTCACCCCAGAAAAAAGTGGATAAAATATATGTTTGTTTAAAGGTCCAAGGTACTAACACAGCAACCCCTTCAGAAATGACATTTTGGAGGGAGGGAGTAAGTACGGGGTAGGGGGTGTATTATTGAGTTTAATGGACCATTGTGCCAACCTGGTACCCAATGAAACATATGAATCCATTGTTCCGATCAAGAGCCAATAAGCCTGTGGTTAGCCCTGGTGGGTACTCTCCCAAGAAAAGTTTATAGGCTATGCTCGTCTCACAGAAAAAAATAACAGATTCCCATTTTTGGACGTTTTAGGGTATTTAAAGAATACCCACAAAAATCCCAAATTTGGAAGAGTGAGACAAGTCCCAATCAGGGAACTTGGTTGGGAATTCCCTGGTTGGGACTTGTCTCACTTTGCCAAATTTGGCATTTTTATGGGTATTCTTTGAATACCCTAAAATATCCAAAAATGGGAATCCGTTATTTTTTCCTGTGTCTTAAGTACCTTTTAGGGGGTAACATTTGTCCACTGGTACCATTTAGGTAGCTAAATTGCGTGTCATTAGAACTCTTGTAATACACTTTTTGGAAAGGCATAAAACCAAACAAAATGATGGCAACTGCTCAAATGATTTTTTGGTACCTGGTATAGGGTTACTGTATTAAAGAGGCATATTTTTGTGTCATAGATAGCCTGCAGTGCAGGCGTATTTTTGGTGGGCGAAACCTTGTTCGTGTTTGTAATATTGTTGTAGCCGCCATCTTTGATTTTATGACAGTGGAAGATTGAGGAGAGTAGAAATAGTAACCCCACTCCCTTTGACTCGCCCCATCTCCTCCACTCTTCGGGAAGTTTCAACATGGCACAAGCAAATTGCACGCTCAAAGAAAACGCCAGTACTGCAGGCTATGTCATAGAACAATGACATTAGTAACAAAATATGTAGAATGTAGTAAAAAAAGCAGATCACAAATACATTTGACTACCGATAATTCGATCCTTCAAGGGAAATAGAAAAAAGTTCGAGTTATTGGGAGTTCGAGTTATTGAGGGTAAAATGATATAGAAGACGATCTGAAGGGAAAATTATATAAATTGCTTCGAGTTAGCAGGAGGTTCGAGTTATAGAGGGTTTGAGTTACCGGGATTCGACTGTAAATAATTTGTAACCAATATTATTTTATTTTATTTTTTCCCCTTAAGCTAAACTATCCAGTACAATATGACAGCACTTTTCACGCCACTTAAACCTGTCGTGTTTCAAGGCAACAATAAAACAGACCATCATCCAGGTTTGGAACTATCAAGTTCTGTGGAATCTGTCATTGATTATGTTGACATTAAAGCCAAATTAAGTCAGCCATGTTGTGTGTTGATTTATGGTGAGCCTGGCTGTGGAAGAACAACACTTTTGCTTGAGATTGCTAATGCATTTCTTGCAAATGGACTCAGAAACTCGGAGATTCTTGGTGTAAGAGTAAGGCCAGGATGCAGTGTGGAGTCCCTGTGGAATTATCTGAGCGAGATTTCAAAGGACAAACAGGACAAAGATACTGCTTCATTACTCTCACAGTCAACTGCAAAGTTAAACAAGAAGTATAGTACAGCACAAAACTTTCTGTCCTCAAATTTCAAGCTTGTCTTAATTGATGATGTATATTCAGATGGTGGGATTGTGTGGTCACATCTTTCACAGATGTTACTAAAAGTGAATGCTGCTGCCATTGTGGTTTGTACTAAGAAAGATACCCCCTCCCTTCAATCAACACTGACAGAGCAGTCAGTTTTGTCCGTGGAATTAAAAGGTCTTTGCATGGATTCTTTTAAGAAGTATCTCAATAATAAGATTCTCTACTCAAGACTGAGTGAAGACCAGCAGTGGAAAATTTTCTCTATGTTGAATGGTAATGCAACCGCACTAAAGATTTTAGTTAACACTGTGAATGAATATAAACTTCCATCTCAAAGTCTTGAATGCATTATCCCTTCCTGGTCAGAAGATATGAAGACTGAGAAAGAAAATGACAGCTGCTCTACGCTGCTCCAGTTTGCATTTTCACACCTGGATGCTAGAGAGAAGCAAGTATTTGATCAACTAAGCCAGTTACGAGAGCCTCTTCCTGCAGTTAATTTCCCAGAAGAAGTGGAAAAACTCATAAGACTTGGGTTGGTGAATAAATCGACCTTTGATGTAAGAGACAATGTTGTTGAAGTCATCCATTCTGTTTCAGTGGCATCTTGTCTTCAGCAGACTTTATCACCTGCTGCTGACAATGATGTTCAAGTTCCTTTTAGTGCCTTTGATGCATGGCATTCACTTCTTTCTGAAAAACTTTGTCAGCTCATAACTGATGCTAAGGGAAATGCCTGGCCATTTGTCCCTGAAAAGTGGTAAGTCATCATGCATTATAATAATTAGAAAGTGAATAATTTATTCTTTTTACTATTTGCTTCTAGGTGTCTAATGAATTTTTGTTGAGAAATATGTGATATGAGATCTTTCACTGATGAGAGGACAATGATAGTTGTTGTCTTGTTATAATTGTACCTGCAGGAAGTATAAGGCTTCTGTACTCAGGCTACTGTTATGATTCAGTGCAACTATGAGTTTACTGTAAGCATCCCCATTCCATGATATGTGTGGTAGCAGAGGTGGACATACACCACATCAGTGGGGGCAGATTTAATTTCACCTCCTGTTCTTAAAGAGCAGTGTGGGTTCTTCAGTGTTTTGAGTCTGTCTACACTTTTTCATGATAGAGAGATGAAGGAAATTAGGCCAATGGTTTAGTATCACTGCCTAAATTATAAGATCTAAATTGTAGCAGCATAACCATTAGAACCTGGTAAGTAGTCTGACTAAGGGTTAAAATGTTGCTAAATGTAATTTAGGCTAAAGTTAAACATGAAGCAATGCTGTCGAACAGTTTTCTCCCAAGGGTTGGTTTGTGGAGTGGCCAGGGCTTGCATGAAGGGGCTGACATGTGTTTACAGCTTGGCTTTAGATGTCAAGTGTTTCTGCATTTGTTTCTCACTACTGGGCAATTCTCGCTGATTTTACTCCCACTCTGCCCATGGCAGTATGTGGTAAATGTTTTAGTTTCCACTGATTTTCAGTGTGATGGTGCCTGGTGGTTGCCGCTCACAGGGTTGTCATGGATACCCTACATGTTCGGCTCCACTTGTTTCGTGGCTCTGCCTTGATCAGGCCCCATTTCCCAAACTCATCTATTGTTGATGGGTTTAAATCTGGGCTTCCTGCTCAAAAATGTTAACATAATGCTAAAAGTACCCACTGGCATATTGCTTGTAATGAATGTGTTGTTTTCCTTTTATGAATAGGCAGTATATTTCAAACGTTGGAGCTGAAGAGAGGTACAACATTAAAGAATTGATAAATGCTAAGAATGCTGTTGTGCCTCTTCTCACCGAACAGGACATCTTGGAGGTTGGTAATATGCTATAAAAGAATTAGATTGTTGTTATTATTACCTGATGTTTACACAATGATTGGCAGGGGGAGGGGGCAGTGTTGAAGCCTCAGATAATGACGTCCAGCTATAGCTGCCAGATAGACCACCGTCACATATTATTATTATTATTATTATTATTATTATTATTATTATTATTATTATTATTGTTATTATTATTATTTCTTCCTCAATGTGCACTGGCTGATCTCATACCAATTTATTTGCTAAGGGAGCGAGTCATAACCCATAACCAAAGGCCCCGTAGAGTTCACCTCCTTACTCTTATTATATAATATTATATTATGATCAGTAGCACAGTTCTGATGTACAAAGGTGTAACATTGGCCTAAAATAAAAATTTTTAAAAAAAATACAGTAGGTGTTTCAAGGAACTCTAAAAAGCAATAAAAAATGATAATATTGCAAAAAAATGCCACCTCAATAATTTTTGAGGACATTTTCTGCTATTTTTCTATTACCCATGATGCATTGCGACCACGCCCTTTCGCACAAAATATATTTCATCTTCATTCTTCTCAGGCAATTTTTAAGCAGAAATTTCAGTTTAAAGCTACAAATGTATTTACAACAAAAAAACACATGTTAATTGTAAGAAAGTCAAAGAGATGCCAACATTTGCTCGTGTTCATTCAATGGAACTTGAAATATTTGCCGTCTCTTTCCCTTTGATTGCAAGGCACCACAAATATAACGTACAGTTCCTGGAAGCACTGCTGCCACCTTTTCATCAAGTTTATATGTCTGATCAATCATGTTTTCCCTAAGAAAGAATTTTTCTTGAAGAACAAAGACCGTCCACGGTCCACACTTGGCTTCTTGACTTTTCTTTCGGGCTTCCAGTATTTTTTGAATAAATTTCCTTCTATTTTTTTTTTATAATGAGCTCTTCTTTTCTCTTGCTTTTCCTTTTCTTTTTTGTTCTCACCACTGCTGAATCCGAGAAACTCCAGAATCCATACTTCTGATTGTATTTGACTGTTTTGTGCTCACGCGTGCGATATGAAATGCGTATCAAGAACGCACGTGCTATGAAGATATTTCCCGCTCATTTCCTGAGCTTATGCAATATTTTTCTTCCTAATATGGAAGTCTAAGACAATGCAAATTTATTGAGTAAACAGTGAGTCATTTTCAGTGTATTTTAGAGCGAACGAAACAGTACAAGCGGTTGCTGTGTCGAGCTAGATTCTGCGTGAAATTCGATCGCTTACTCTTCACGGAGGAAAATAACTCTCTTGGTGTTTAGAACAAACTCAAATCTCAATATTTTCGTCGGGTTTTGGCCTTCTCGACTGGTTTTGGTATCAAAATTTAGCGTGACATTTGAGCATTTTGCTCCTGTCAACTTTGATACAATCCAGAACACAGAGCGCAGACAGGACGGCACGAAAGGTCAACGACCGAACATTCTGCTTGCCGTATCACACCGCTTCCCGAATGTTTAGAACGCAGAAAAAAGTTAATAATTCCGCAAGAATTCATTCACACAACAAGAGACTACAGGAAAGTTAAAATCAACTTATGAGCATTGTGTCTGGATGAAAAATTGTTTTGTGAGTCAAGAAATATGAATGATACATGACATTGAAAATGTTTGGTCTCTTCCAAGTCTTGAGCGTGACGCATCAAATCGCGAGTGGTTTGGTCAGTTTTGACGAAAATCGAATGGGAATTTTGAGATTTTAGTTTGAGTTATAACTAACAATAAGAATATTCTTTACACATAAAAGTTTTGAGGACAGTAAAAGAAATAGAAGTTAGCGAAAACAGGTTAAAAGTGAAGGACGACTATACGCGCGTGTTACGTGACGCCATGTTTTTACGGCAACCTTCACAACTCAGTGCGGATTTAATTTTTTATGGTAGAACATAATTCCCCAACCTTTATCAGAAAATAATCTTTAATATACCTCTGATAATCGAGGAAAGTCTCAAATGCATTCAATAATTGTGCGCCGAGATATTGAAATATATTTTATGCAGAGCAGTGAATTTTCCTTGTGATCATGACAACCGTGCTACTGATCTATTATATTATTATTGTTATTCAAATAATTTTTTTTTAAATGAAATGAATTTTTTTCTAATTAAAACTAAGTGTATTTTTTTAAGCAAAAGGAATTGTAAATAGTGTCTTGATGGAATAGTTTTTTTAAGTGAATTAATTGTAAATAGGATTTTAATAGTTAGCGTTGTTATCAATAAAATATGTTCATTATTATTATGATTATTATTCTCATCATGATCATTATCATTATGGAAGGGTCAAGCAGGACTTCCCTAGACTCAGCAGCTATAGATACTTTATTATTGGGATGTACATAGTAATTTTCTTTTTTTAGTTTATAGACAGTTGTTTACATTTGCTCTGTTGAAAACCACCGGACCACCAAGAAGTCTTTTTTAACTATAGTTATTCTAAATTTGTATTTAATTTTCAACTTGAGAAGATTTTAATAAAGTATGTTTTTTTGTTGTTATTATTATTATTATTATCATTATCATTATCATTATTATTATTATTATTATTATTATTATTATTATTATTATTATTATTATTATTATTATTATTATTATTATTATTATTAACTAACCTCCACAGCACATATTAAATTACAGTTGACTCTCCATTAGATGAGCACAATAAGAGAGCAGCACTACAAGCATTAATTAGTGTCCCATCAGAACTTGAGCATCAACTCAGTGGTGCTGCATGAACCGGTTTTCATATATTTTTTTGTCAATTCCTTTAACTTTTAAGGAGTGCTTGTTTCATGCACTGAAACAGAAGAAGTATAACGTTGTTGCAGCCCTTGTGTTTGTCATGGACAGATTTACTTATTGGCAAGGAAGCTCCCATACAACTCTACAGCTTGTTGATTATCTGAAGGCTAATAGTCCTGACACACCAATTGCACCTCAACTGCTCATCAGAAAAGTTAGAATTATGAAAAACGCTGGAGATCTGCAAGGTAATTATCAAATGTACTAACGCAAGAAATGGAAAAAGTTTCTTTTTCTTGCGCTGCGTTTGCAGTTCACACGTGTGAACCGAGGCAACGCAAACGCAAATGCAAAAAAGGGATTTTTTTTTTAAAAAAAAACAGGTTCCATCGCTTCCATGCCACCACGGCGCAGTGAAGTTCAAGAACGGACCTCTGGAGCATGGGTAATCAAAACCCGACAAGAGATTTGATGTCTTAACCTGCGAGTAAGCTCTCCATTTGAGGGAGTCGCGGGGTTAGTAACACAAGAGTAGCACGCCAAAGGAGAAGCGATTGCGAGGGGCGCGTTCTCTTGTGGTTGGCTTCGCTAGCAGGCTATCTTTGTCTTTGAACTATTAAATGAGTGTCAGAAGGATAAATTAAATGCATAAATCAGATACTGGTCATTGTTTAGGTCTAAGCCTGATGCCATGGGCTTGCGTTTGCGTTTGCATTTGCGTTGATGTAGTTCACACGTGTATCTTGCTTTTCCCTTTGCATTTGCGTCGCACGTGTGACCCAGGCTAAAATGGGCTTTAAGCATCAGTAACAAGGATGATCAACAATTCGTTATACTTTAGGTGCGGAACAAGCCCTTGATGATCTTCTTATTCAGAAGAGCCATGTTGGTGGGTGGATTTACAAGCATAAGCATGACCATCAGCTTGTAAGTGCTGTTTGTATTCAGATCAAAGGTGATATACAGTACAATCTCGGACAGTGGGCACAAGGAGCAAAGCTTTTAATAGATTCGCTGATCTTATTCAGGTGAAGAAAACACTCTTGCTCTTTCATTAAACTTCCGTAAATGACCGCTTGTATAAGCCCCCCTGTTATAGGCCCGTCTACCTGTAACCAAACAAGTACATCTGATTATAAGACCTCGAATTTAAGCCCCCCCCCCCCCCCCCCACCCACCTATGTATTGAAATGAATTCGATTTATTAACACGTTTTGACAAAATTCAAAACGCACATTAATCAGCACTACTAGAGTGTATTTTGAAGCGCTTTTTCTATTCTGGTTTAAAGCCCCTCCGTTTATAAGCCTCCCTAAAACCGCCTTATGAAGATGCATATAAGCCTGCGGCTTAAAAGCGGCAGTTTACGGTTTTCACCATTTTCAACGATACCATGAGCGCTTACCATTTGTACGGAAATTTCGGAGAAAAATTTCCGTCAAATGGTACTGGTATTTTTTTTGGCACCGAAAACAGGAACGAGATTGAGTTGTACCATTTACAAAATACCGGTAAACTTTCCGCTTTCCCTCGACTTAAAGCCTGGCACTGGTAATCCAAACAAATGGTACAGAAAATTTCGGTCGTTTCGGTAAAAACGGGAAAAAGGTAATACCTCGAAAGGTATTACTTTTTTTCCGGAAAATTTCCACCACGATGAACCGTTCCAGTTGAATTCTCCCCGGAATTTCCGGGTTTTCCATACAGATGGTAAGCACTCCATAATTCACCTGGTTGACCCCCAAAATTTTGCATAATCATTGCCTTCGATTTGTCTTGGGACGACTGTAATACCTAGGAGAAATTGGAAACAATGGTTATGTAAAATTTTGAGAGGTATACAAGGTGCATTATGGTCTCTGTGTTCATTCATTTTATTTTTGTTTCCTTTTTAACCAGTACGCTTCCTATACCTGATACCAAAGGGATCTCTTCAAGCCTGTCTATTCTAGCCAAATGCCTTCAGCAAATGACTTTGACTGAGTACTTCCCTTTAGCTCAGATGTATGGCCTTTCAGCGTCGCATCCTCTACTGCAGTCGTACTACTGTTCGTACGAGGCTGCTTTCAGATCCCAGTATACACCGTTATTTTACGCTAGACACAAGGTAAGTGATTTACACAAATCCAATAGACCTCTTTAGCTTGTATTAATGGGAACCAAAGAAAAGGTGTACATAAGAAAAGAGTTTTACTCCCAAGGATTTGTTTGAAAAACCAACATGGCCGTCATATTTTTTTTTATAATTTCTTTTAGCCCTGTAATAATTTGACAATTAATTTTGCTTTACTCTGTTAATGTCCCTTGTTAAAGTGTTTTTTGTTTTGTTTTGTTTTTGTAGTATTGTAAATGTAATTATTTAATGTGATTATCAATAAACATATTTAAAAAAAAAAACATGGCCGTCATAATGCTTGGAACACCATATGGTTGCCACGTCATTATGTGAAAACCGGCGCTCCATTTTCCCTATGAAGTCTCAAGGGAATTTGCTCCGTTGTCTTTTCAAAAATTATTCGCACATACGCTCAAGGATAAGACGAAATTTGAAAAAAACAAACAGTTCTCAAGAGTATTAACACATGACTTCATTGAGAATACAAAACATAGAAGCTAAAGAGGTCCATTCACCTGTGTAAGAGCTCACTGTGTTTCAGTGGATAATTTTGATGGTGACTGGTCAAAAAACTTGGTAAGAGGGCCAAAAAGAACTAATTAGTTGGAGTTCAATAAGGCCGTGTCGTTTGTGACCGCTTCTTTCTGAGTTCATTTACCGTGGAAAGTACCCACAGAAACCTCAAATAGCTACCGGTGAAGCAGCCAATCAGAAGGGCGGCATGCCCCGTTAACGACGCACAGCAAGCGCGAGTCCCGCGGGAAACAAACTTGAGCGTGACCGCGTTTACTTTTGTGTATATAAAACACTGTGAGAGGTATAATGCGAGATAAAAACCTCGGAAATTGCTTTTTCCGATGGTGTGGGTAACCAAGACTATTATGATCAGAATAATAAGCAGCTCTTTTTGTTTCCGTTAAGGGCCAGGCAGCTGAAGTCATGTTGCTCTACTCGCAACTGATTCCAGACAAAGTTCAACGGCAAGCACATTTAAATATCTCCATTGAAGATTTTAAAGACAGCATTCAAGCACACATGGACTTGCAGTCATTGAAAAGCCGCGAAGAATTCTTTGTGTTTACATGTGCAGTGTACAAATTAGGTCTTGCGTATCTAGAAATGTCGACTCAGGACAGCATTGGACGAGCGCAGCACCTCGACAGAATCTCCAAATTGCTGTATGAACATTACTGTTCATTCGCTGGAGTTATACTTTTAGACCAAAAGATCACCAGTTTGATCGCACACTGCCTTGAGTATTTAAAACTGAGCCAGTTTATTGATGGAAATGTTAATCAAACTGAAGGACTGCCGTTTGTGCGTGAACAGGTTAAGTCAAGTTGTTCCCTAACGAAGTCTGTCAAGCCCAACGCAACCCGTGAAGAAGGAGAAGCTACAAAACCCTGGAAAATACCCGAAACAGACTGCCCAGTAACCTCAGTAATAGACGGAGTCAATGTAGATAATGAGGAATTTAGTTTTGCAAGCCACGAGGATGTTTTGAAAAGGCGAAGCATGGGACGATCAGTGACAGACAATTTAAGTGAGACAAGGGAACACATGACCGCTGACATCATGTCTGCTTACTCAGGAAAACCGCAACCGGAGAAGAATGCAAGTGAAAATGGAAAAACTGTCGACCGGGAATGTGACACCAAGGACAGTAAATCTGTTGTCATGGAAACTGTAGATCGTAGTGTTATCACTCAGGATTTAGAGCAAGGGACAGTACCTCTACTATTTGATGGATTCTTGCCTTCTAAAGTGCTCGATATTCAACCTCAACTTCAAGCTTTACAGCTAGATTCAAGCCAGAGAGTTCAAGGTCAGTAAAAATTTAGTGACAGCATGACATTTTCACTTTCACGGCTTACGAAAACCTTGAACATAAAATATATCATCAGTCCAGTTAAATCTCTTGACAAGTTCTCACCCTGTCTATGTCAAGTGTCACACAACGTCAAAGACAGTGAAATGTCTAAAACTGGACTAGAAAACCGCACCTGGGTGAATCCATCAAATTTTTGTGAGGGGGTCCAAAGGCTTTCATATTTTAACTACCAGATGAATGTTGCATGCAATAATTATGCAAGAGCAGTTGGTCAGTGAGTAACAAAGTAAAAACAAACCTCTGTTCTGATGGTTTCATTGACGAAGCGTAGTTTGTATGCCCAGACCCCACTCTTGAATCCACCACTTCTGTGAGAGGCAACAGTTAGAGAGAGCGACAGTTGTGGAATTGGGTTAGGTAACAAAACCCTCAAACAGTAGAAGAAGTAGTAATTAGTTTTTGGCTTGCTGATGTGTCCTTATCTCCAACTTCCTTTGCCCATGACACAATCGACTTCTATTAATTCCCGATTTTCCTTACTTAATTTGACACTAATTGCAGGAGATGGAAGTTAGAAAGTTAAGATCACCTGTACTTCGGCACATTTGACACCAGGGGTATCTGAAATTTGTGATTCAGTATTTGCTTCAATCTCTTGGGCATAGTTTGTATTTTAAGATTTAAACAAAGAAATATATAATCCCAGGGCGGCCCTTTCCCTGCATGCCATTGAGTTCGTTACTTAGAGGGGGTTTGTAAATTTTACGCTTGCACCCGGGGGGGGGGGGGTACTCCCTTACATAAGCTATATCGGTATGTGCCGCCCCATCGGGTAGGGTTTTTGCGCCGTTTTGGTCTGAAAACGGGTATACACTTTGCTCATTTTGGTCTGGAATCAGGTATGGTTTACTTTTTGAGGGAACCACGGGACTGTATGAACGTCTTGATCGTTTCAATTCCAAATGAGTAAGAAAGAAAGAAAAATATGCAAATTCGAAATGGATTTGAAGAATTTTTTTTGTTTGCACTTTGATTTAAGTAATGATGACATAATTTCTGCCTAAAGGCCAGATGTGAAAACGGGTATGGATTTTAGAGGTCTGGTCTGAAAAGGGGTGTGGAAAATTACATTTTTGGTCTGAAATCGGCGTTCTGGGTGGCACACCCCCTCCAAGAATTCCCAGGAGTACTCCCCACCCCCCCGGGGGGGGGGGGGGGGGGCTTGCAGCACTAAAAAAATACGCGACAGTGGAAATTCATCCTTAGCCTCGTTTTGAAGTAGATGCGTAGGAAATAGCCTATTTTCCTCCAGTTAAACGAGAACCGAAAACAACTTCATATTTTGCTAAATGAGGGTAGCTGCTCTAAGTATCGCTAATGTTGCATAGTCTGCTGTGCTTAATGCCCAGTATTCCTTAATGGAGTTTCTTTACTAAGCTGTTTATTGTTCAAACTCTCACGTTGATTTTCCGTGATTAAAGGTGCCGTTGTGTGGAGATTCGACTCCACACGTAACGAATGGAGAGGAGAAAACACTTTGGCTTTCGTAGGAAATGTACTGGAATTGGAGGAGGGCAAGGAAGGAGCTCAGAGGAATGCTTTCATGGTGGAGTTTATCAATCAAGATGATCCCTTTGCAAAGTAAGTGTAAAATAACTGATTGTGTAATACCAATGTCTTTTGATGTCAGGTCTCATTATTCCCTTTAGCACGGATCGACCCTTAAAGTGGTTTTGTCTATTGATGGTGCATCTCGTACTCGTCCTTGTTCGCTATAGAAGTTGACAAAGTACTCAAGAGTGCTTCGTGTCAAACAAACTCCCAAACATCTTATTAAACCATATCAAACATCAGGCTAACTGAACAAGGTTTCAAACACTACAATTGCAATCCATTTCAGCCTTCTTCAAGTTTGTTTATTCGTGTCTCCTTTTGTATTAACTGTTATTTATTCCTGTTTAATGTTTTAAGAGGTTATTTTCATGTTTCCTGACTCAGTTTGGTGACAAATCCCACCTTTCGAATTTTGATAAATTTCGTTACACACCTCCTTTTACTGGTAGGACGAAGGTATTTACCTGTAAGAAAATCGTTACGATGTAGTGTCGGGCGTTTTTTCGGAGCACGCACGGGGTGGGGGTACCTCGTGGATGGGTCAACGACTCTACTGTTTCAGCTTGATCGCAGCTTCTATTCTCCCCAGTCCTCCTTTGCCTTTCGTGGTTAAGATATCACGGAGTTAAAGATGTCACAACGGCGGCGGCAGCTACTTTGTCAAATGTAGACGAACATCCCTGAAATCGAATTCTTAAGAAAAAAAAAGTTCAAAGAGAGAACGAGAAATTCGTCGTAATTTGTTTATGCTTTTTCCCAATGAAGGTTTCACGGGAATTTTCTTTTCATAAATTATGCGCGCATGTGCACTGGAATAAGACGAAGTTTGAACGGAGCAGCTCCTTAAAGTATTATCACATGATCTTCATTGAGAAAACAAAACATACAAGCTTTAAGAGCCTATTTTACGTCTTAGGCTATATTCACACGCCATGAAAACATCCGGCAAGGCATGAACAGTAACGGCCCGGAGCAGCACGAAACGTTCACATACATCGAACATCGTGCCAGCGCGGTTGGCCGAGAATGTTTGCTGCACGTCACTTAATTTGCGCCCTTACTCTTGAATTGGAAAAAAAAAACATCTGCTTTTGAGTTTTCCTACTAATGCGTGAATTCTTCGTTTGCGGAACTCATAAAGATTAAAGTAGTATTTATTCTGAGACAAGGAATGTTTAGATAGCAAAATTTCCCTAGATCGGTAATGTTTTCAACCCACATAAGAGCCTTCCTGGCCTTCAGCTAAGTACACTACGGCTAGCCATGATCTACTGCGTATTCATTATAACATTAATTGCTTATCTTGTAGGTACGTAGCCAAATGTTATAAGAAGACCAAGAATATACAGCAGTATCAACAAGACGTGATATGTCAGATGACAGCTCGTTACTATGCAACGCTTTTCAATCAACAGCTCTACCAGGCGGGTAAGCATCAATTTCTTTCGTTAAAATCCAGCAATGATTTTTTCAATATTTCTAAGTTAAAATAAAATTTCTTGTTACCCAATCGAATGCCGTTGGTTTTGGTATCTCTGTGAGCGGAGGGAGGAGGAAAAACTTTTGCGTCCACATGTAAGTAGTATAGGGCGCACCGAATTTATACCCCTTTTTGCGGGAGAATCTTATCATCCTGGGAGGAAATACATTAACGTCATAGCCTTTTGTCTTTATCTCATGAATAAAATGTGGTGGAATCTCATCACAGAGGTTAAGCATCACGTTTACGTCAAACGGCAAACGCGATGTTGTAGCACCTGACCAATGATATAAGGTCATGTGCTACTTTAGAATGGTTTAACCGGTTTGACAGGTTTTCTAGTTATTTTAAGATCGATGAAGGTTTAAGATCAGTATTTATTTGTTGATTCATATTGTCGAAAGAATAAGCTCTTACTCGCCTGTTCTATTTCCTGCCGCTTTCATTGTCCGACAATTTGTTCCAGTTCCGATTCACTGATTCTTTGTTCGCAGATCGTGCATTTTTAATTAGGACGAAGTCAAACTATCTCTTTCTACCACGAAAAACAATTTTGCCCTTTCCCTCTTCCTCCGCTTCCACCACCACCACCACCACATTTCTAAACTAAAAGCGCCAATGAAAATGCAAACTAAGAAGAATCTCAACTGCGTATGAGGTTGTGCGAAATACCAATCTCTAAATTTTCAATTTCTAAAATCTTTGTATTGTAGATTTAAACGTCGGTCACATCCAGTTCCTACCTGTAGTCTTGCTGCAGTTGATTAACGAGGATGGTTCTTTAAGCGGTGTGTACAATGTCGAACCGTACATGGCAGGAGAGTTTGTCAAACTCACCAATAATTTAAACTTTGTAAGAAGAGTAGGCCCAGTGTCTGACCTCGTCCTGGCATTTGGTCATTTCTCCTACCAGGCTTCCAACGAGCTGTTGGTTATCGTCGACATTCAAGGTTGGACGCCATCAGCAGAGAATCAATCTCGTTGTACATTCCTCACTGATCCGCAGATCCATTCTGTGGTTTACAAATGCTTTGGTACAGGCAATCTGCGTCAAAATGGTTTTGACGGGTTTTGGCGTAATATGCACCCAGAATGTAACGAAATCTGTAAAAAGCTACAGTTGGTCAGGCCAAACGCTAAAAAGTGATATTGAACTTTAGAGTCCATGTTTTCCCATTTTTTGATAATTTGTACACCAGTCTTTGTAAGGTGTTGCCGTTTTGAGAGATAAAAGGTAAAATTCTATTGAAATAATGAATAATATTTTCTAGAGACCTGAAGAATAAGGAAACCTTTTATCAAAATTCTGGAATTAAGAATTCTTCTTTGAGAAAAAGATAGACTGCGAAACAGCCTCAGAGGCGTGTGAGGCGAGTAAAAAAAATTTTTTTTTTCTCTTCCTCTCCCAAGTCTTACACCTTGTTTTCATTCTCGTTCGGAGATTAGTGTTTGACTGCTCCTGCATCCTTGACCCACGCAAAAATACGGGTTGTTTTGCGGTCTATGAACCAGGTAGTGATTTATTTTTATTTATTTTAGTTTCTTTAGAAAGTTGAAGTTAAACAGTAAAAATATTAGTTTTACAAGCTTTTAGTCGGTGGAACCCGGCTAAAGCGATAGCTAGCAGAAAGTGATAATATATTATAAGGATATTTTAACATTATGTCGACTTTGAAAGCAATTAAGAAGGAAACAAAAGAGCAATAGTCAAAGAAAAATCAGTGCGCGAAGTTTAATAGTGACATGGTAGTAGAGGCGCACAACTGTAACTAGCAGAGTGATTTTCAAGTTCACTGTTTTTAAAGGTCTTTTAATAGTCTGCACATTGATCAGAACTGATCAGAAGATCAGAATCAGAAGATGTGTAGGTACAATTAAAACATCTTCCCTCTAAGCGAAAGTGTCAGAATGTCGGGGGCACCTCAGTAGGTGTTCCATGGTTTGTAACCCAGTACCACGTTGACAAATGATGTCATAAGAGTTATTTCCCCTTCGCAGAGCCGGAGTAGCACCTCGTCACAGCTAAAACCATCTGGGGCTCTCCTCTATGCCTCTTGTAGTAGGATGAAAACGTTAACTCGTTAAATTGGCATACCACCTATAAAAAGAGGCTTTGACAACTGTAAACTGCGGATATAAAATTGTTTTCGAGACAAAGAATACTTCAATAAATAGAAGGAATTACTTGCCAAAATATTAATGATTTTAATCTTTTCTCTGCAACTCTTAAGTACAGGAATTCACTTCAAAATTGTAGTACTAAAATAAAATAGCTTGTGAATCATTAATATTCTTTTTCTTTTCGTGTAGCAGTGTTCTGTAGATCACTTGCGTTATAAATAGCTATACTTCCTTTTTTTCTTTGTCTTCACCGTACCTATGTGTGACGTAACTAGCCAATGAAATCATGTCTGTTTGACCAGTGACTTTTGAGTCAGCGTACCAAAAACTTGATTACGTTGGCATCGGGGAACCCAACGAATTTTTTCTTTCAGAAAATAACAGTTCGAAACAGCAAATATTGCCTAAAAGTTTCCGAAGCTCGGCTAAACCTTTCAGGATAACCGTTCGCCATCTCTTGGACACATTCGGAGTATTTCTATTTTAACTTATTTACGATTTTCTCGGATGAGACGAAAAAGCCCCCTAAAACTTTCGAGACGACCAAACCTTCCCAAGATATCCGAACAGATAAACATATTTTTAAGGCAGCCCCAAATTAACCATAAAAGCTTTTAAAGCATAAAGAAAATGATTAGAGACAATTCTTACGTATTTGGAAACATTTTGATCGTTGGGTGCCCTGGAGCAATAGAAGTCTAAAATAATGACGTTCCTTTTCTCCAGAGTAATCACATCACAATCTATTTACTATGTCCTGTTATTTCTGTTGTAACTTTTCATATAATTTAACTGTTCCTCAATAAATATCTATACAATCACATAGACTTTTCCTTGTAAAGAGCTAATGAGAAGTTTCAATACGAAACAGTTACACCTGTCCTGGAAGTTGACTTCTTTGTAGAACAGGGACGACGACGACAGACAACGGCAACCAGAGCAGCAAAAAAGAGCAGGATAATGAAAACAACCATTTTCCACGTGCATCACGCTGTTTTGTTTATTTCCTTGCCGTCGTTGCACAAACACGACGTGAAAATTTCACGTTTTGTAGAGGACGTGAATACAAGGCAACGATTTTCTTTTCTTTTTTAAAAACTTAGATACAGTTTATTAGATATCAACTCCAGAAAAATTACTAACATTTGGCAAATCGAACGACATGGAATAAAAACGACGGATTTTGAAGCAGCATGAATTCGCTTTTTGTGAGACGTTTCCCACTGTCGTCGCCGTCAGTAGGGAGTTTAAGATACCTCAACGGCGAAGGCCACGAAAACGTCGCTTAAAGAGTGAATTTGCGTTCTTTCAATCTCTTTCGCGATTACTCCAACTCATTTACTTTGTCAAACGCAAACGATTTCTTTTTGAGCCGAATTCCTAAGAACCATATTCATAGCTGTCGCTAGCCTGCGTAGCAGGCGTCGAAAGGGGTAGGGGATAGGGGATAGGGAGGAAGGAAAAAAGGGGAGGGGGATTGAATTGAATTGAATTCAGAGTTAACTGTTACCATGCTTGGCGCTTCATGACTAGTTGCGAGGTCTATGTAACCCTCCCCCACCCCCTGCCATCTCCCCGTCCCTCCCCGTCATCACGGGCAGTTTTTACTCTTCTCAGTTTTTGCTCACCATGTGAAATCAAGATAGCGGCCTCTCAAGCTTTACGATTGACCTCGGAAATCACATGGAAATCCTGATCACTTGGAAATCTCTCTCTAAGACGGACCTCTTCGGGAATTCCCCTTTTTGCGCCTGCCACGCAGGCTAAGCTGTCGCTTGTTACGTCCTCCATAAAACGTGAAATTAGGCCTTTTCCCGTCGTAGTCGTGCAGTGACGACAAAGAAATGTACAAAAAAGCGTGATGAACGTGCAGAGTTGTTGTTTTGCCTATTCAACCGATCGCTTTTTTGACGTCCTCGTTGTGGTTGCCGTCGTGGCATCTCAAAGTCCCCATTGCTTAATTGCCCTAATTATGGTTTGATCTAGAGATCTTGGTGGCCTCGATGAGTAAAAAAAAAGAACACAGCAAAGAGTTCTTACATTATTGAAAAAATATAACTTATGACACCACATACTTAAACAATATTAAACCGCACTACTTTCTTTGATCTTAAAGCCTTAACAAAGTCTATTAGTTTTGTCCTTACGGGTTTATGACGTCTTGACGTCTAATCTGGATTGCACAAGCGTCCACTCTTTATAAGTCTGTATATTCTTTGTCTTGCTTGCTAACATGTACTACGTCTTAGCTACAAAAATATGCAGAGAACACCACCATGGTCAAACGTTTTTGCATAATGAGCAGGGGCGGATCCAGGATTTTTTTTAGGAGGGGTTGCACTCGTCTCTTGCTCTACTTAAACATCAATAAACCGCAAAGTTTTTTTTTTTTTTTTGCAGAATACCAGTTGTATTAGAAAACCGCAGGTCATCTTCGGGGGGGGGGGGGGGGGGGGGGGGGTTGCGCACCCCGTGCACCCTCCCCCTATACTCTCCCCCTATATCCGCCCCTGATGAGATTTTACTTACTCTGAAGTATAAAACACTGGCAAAGATGTTTTAAATTATACGATAATGTGTTTTCATTTTTCGTTAGGTAAAAAGATGAGTTTCTGTTTCCGTTAAGAAAATTAGAAGCGATTGCTAAATCGCCTGCTGCCGAGTACATCTCGCCAGCAGTCTGAGGATCCTTGTCCAGTCCATACCCCCTTTGTTGATACAGGCGAGCTTGAGCAGCAGTCAGTGCATAGTTAGGATCGGTGTGTAGCGGATGTGGATCGCCATCCTCATCCACTATATCGATAGCTCTCTGATACCACTTGGCTGCCTCCAGCCAGCTACGTTCCCTGAAACACAAAATCATAATCACGCGTTTCAGGTTTGTTAAAGCGCTCCCACAAGGAACCAAAGTTTTGGGCTATCTAAATAACAGATAACAATTCATAAAGACGTCTGAACCCGAACTCGCTAGCTGTCGATATCTAAAATCAGATGGAAATCTTCAGTTAACTCTCTCTGACTGTGATGACTCCTTCATAAGACGGACACCTAGAGTTGGTCCCTCCTTTCTTCAGTCCTTGTGTTTGACTATCTACAACGCGGACACCTCTATAAGACAGACACCCAGTCTCGGTCCCGAAGAGGTCCGTCTTAGAGAGAGATTTCCAAGTGATCAGGATTTCCATATGATTTCCGAGGTCAATCGTAAAGTTTGAGAGGCCGCTATCTTGATTTCACATGGTGAGCAAAAACTGAGAAGAGTAAAAACTGCCCGTGATGACGGGGAGGGAAGGGGAGATGGCAGGGGGTGGGGGAGGGTTACATAGACCTCGCAACTAGTCATGAAGCGCCAAGCATGGTAACAGTTAACTCTGAGTCTAAAACGGCCACTCCTAGGACAAGCAGTATGTGTCCGTCTGGCCTGTTCCGCTGAATTGAGAAAGAGCGAACGCGAAAAAAAAAAAACAGAAGGAAACTAGGAAGAGGAAGGGCGGCCTTCCTTTTTCCTTTTTCCCGTCGCGCCAACTTTTCGCGTGCCTTTAACTTTCTCGTCTTCCCCACTATCTGAGAGCCTGGAACACGCTAGTGTCCATCTTAACAAGGTACCTGGTTTTTAGAGAACCAAGAGAAATGACTGAGCAACGCCAGAGACAAAACTCTAGATATCCATCTGGAGGTGTCCGTTAAAAGCACATTACCCCTGGGACCCCAATCCGTTTCCAGTTTCGTAGGCTTTCGCCATGTAAACCATGGCCTGTCTGTCTCCCAGTGTTGCTGCTTTTGGCATGTACTCTACTCCTCGGTTTGTTAGTTCGTCAGATTCCTGAAAAACGACACAAGCAGATCTTTTACACAAAAAGGACCAGTTTTAAAAGTTCCCGAATTTTTACCTTTGACATTTTTGGAAAAAAAGTGGAACTGAAAATGTACCATGGGAAAGAACTGCTCAGTAGTATTCGTTTAAGTGGTCACACTATACGATTCCATCCACAGACTCACACTATACGATTCCATCCACAGACTCAAAGTTAGAACAACTTGTACAGCATGTAATAAACAGTACCACAAGAAAGTACTGTACAGTACCTTTTATTCGAACGGTCACATTGTACGATTTCACCCACAGACTCAATTATTAGAACCACTCAGTTATAGCATAATAAACAGTACGATAGGAACGTAGACTACTCAGTAGCTTTCATGTGAATGGTCACACTTTAGGATTTCATCCACACACTCAAATGTGAGAACCATCTTGTACAGATCCGAATAATAAACAGTACCACAGGTTGGGCTTTTATTTGAATGGTCACAATACATAAACAGAACCAGTGAAAGAGTTATGTTAATCACCTGCACAGCGACTGCAGCTAGCTGTAAATGTGGTGGTGGGGGGTACTGATTCGCGGGTTTTACAGGCCCGAGACCATACATGTGTCACAAAAAAATCATTTTAAAATTCAAATCCATTGTAATGCGGACAACAAATAACTTATTCAGAAAAGTACATAATTGTACACATTTTAAGTGGTGATTTACTGAGTTTGAACGAAAATGTAATATTTTGGAGATTTTCCTTTATTTTCAATATTTTGAACCGGTTTTCGTTCGATGAAAAAATGGCAAATTTCAAAGCCCAAAATCGTCGACTGGTACCTCGATTTCAGTAAAGAGTCTTATACCACGTTAAAGAGCGTTATCTCTTCTTTCGAAATCTGTTTTGACATGGGCAACTTGAAAGTAAATTTGGGGGGCCGAAAAAAAACAAGAAGTACTTTTCTGAAATTTGAGCTTTCTAGACTTAGCGGGCCGATGCTAAAAACTCAGAAAAATGCAATAAGAAATCAGTTTGAGTAACAGTGGTTTAACGTTATCAGCTATCAGAAACCACCACGTGTTTATCGAGCGATCTGATAAAATTTGAAGCCGTTTTCAAGAAAAGCAGAGTTTAGCCATCGTCTGCTACCAAACACAGGGACCGGAGAGGGGGAGGGGCTGGTAGGGCTATAGCCCTACCACTTTTTTGCTGGCATATATTTTCTAGGGCTCCAGTTGACATGGAAAACGTTCTCGTGGAATTATTGGACTTTTCCCTTAAAGGTGGACGGTGAGAGCCAGTTGTTTTCGACTAATTCTTGAGAACTATGCAGTTCTTATGGAAGAGTGGGATGTTTGCTTGTCCGAACGATTACAACCCGATGTGCTTGTCCGAACGATTATAACCCGATGTGCGTGCAAGGATAATAGGATGTAAGACCTAAAAGGAACGATTTGACTTTTTCTTTGGTTCGCATTTTGGAGGGCAGCTTCATTCCCACACCTATAATCTATCTTAGGATCTTCAGGGTACTAAGGCGGCTGCTGTCAGTGGACAAGGCCTGGCACTGGCAAATCTAACAAAGGAGACGCTCACAAAAATGCCCAGTGATCAGAGCTTTGACCATTTCTATGCTAATATTTCCCGCAAGAGCGAAGGCCTGCTCGGTAAACCAACGCTTCCAAGAAAGCGATGCACTTCGGCCAGACTGGAGGTTGGTGCTGGCACGCCAAGCTACCCCCAAACTGCCAAAGATCACTTTAGAAGGGTCTATTATGAGGCTACTGATCTTATCGTCAGTGCTATCTTTCAGGAAAGCTTCAGCTCCTACGCCCAGATGGACACCCTCTTGGTTAAAGCTGCTAATGGTGACGACTATGAGGCAGAGTTCAAGTTTCTTGAAGCATCATATAGAGAAGAGGTTGATACAGGCTCGCAACCCGGGCATGCAACTAAGTACTTTGGAAGTTATGTTATAGGAGAAGATAGCATGTTTTGACAGCATGTGTCAAACTTTCCAAAACCAGAAGAGAAGCTAATTCAGGATAGAGCCCAAACTATCTGTAAGCTGCCTCCTGTAAATCTTGCAACCAGCGTTGCTGGCGAGCGTTCATTCTCATCTGCACGGCATCTAAAGACGTGGCTTCTATCCAGGATGTAGACTACGAGTAGTCCCCCATTTTTCCTCAGGGATAGTAGAGCGAGCGAAATGCGAGCGCGCTGAAAATCACCCCACGCGAGAAAAGGCGACACGCGGCGGGGAGAGAGAAAAATGAGGGACTACAGACAAAGCCCAAGCTTTTGACCCTTCACGGCCGACTGATTTCGGAGTGTGAAGTTCGTATCCCCTTCCAAATCAATTAAGCGCATCCAATGGGATTCCTTCCCTAATTGAGCTGTCATTGCTCTTGTCATCGGTAGACTGCGGGGGATTCTTATTGCAAGCGAAAGAAAACCCAGATAATAATTTTCTTCACGGCTGAGATTATGTCGAGTGTTGATATCGGCTGGCGCGTTTTTGACAGATGTTGACAGATTTCCATGGAAGAGCCAGTCAGAGTTTTGCGTTGTGAGAGCAACGCATTAGTTCAAAAGCTTGGGCTTTGTCTGTAGTCCCTCATTTTTCTCTCTCCCCGCCGCGTGTCGCCTTTTCTCGCGTGGGTTGATTTTCACGCGCGCTCGCGTTTTGCTCGCTCTACTATCCCTGAGGAAAAATGGGGGACCACTCGTAGTCTATCCAGGATGGGTGACCTAGCAGTGCTAAATGGTCACAAGCGTAGAACAAATAGTGTCTCTATAACTACACAGGAGTTTGTTTTCCGCAATAAGAATCGCAAGAGAAGGTTCGGCACTTCGGGCAACTTCAAAAAGTAGCAACCTCAGGAGGTTTATGAACATATTGGCTATATTGGATAGTATAACACGTGTGGACGTTTTTGTTATATTTATTGAGGTGGTAAATAAGATGGCGCGCAAATGCAAGATAAATGGCGAAACACCGACCTGAATGTTTCTTTATATTGGCCAGAGTTTTTAGCCCTACCACCTTAAAATGGTCTCCGCGGTCCCTGAAACGCACGAGTAACGTAAGGTTGTCAAAGGACAATTAGACTT
This sequence comes from Porites lutea, assembly GCF_958299795.1. Taxonomy (NCBI): domain Eukaryota; kingdom Metazoa; phylum Cnidaria; class Anthozoa; order Scleractinia; family Poritidae; genus Porites; species Porites lutea. The sequence continues at coordinate 26,833,522 of NC_133206.1, read as the reverse complement.
TAGTGGACAGAACAATGCCTATAAGTGTATGTTTCATACCTTAGCATGGGCTTTCCTGGATATTGGAAAAAAAAACATCAAGGACAGCGTCGACAAGAGCATCTTCGGCTGCTTTCAAACGACGCACATTGCGTTACTTTTCACAGATTGACCGCTTACCACCTGTTTTTGGGCTCGCATTTCGACCGAACGCTTACCTCGTGTGGCGCGCGGCACGGATCTGAACTCTTCTTCACAAGACATTGAACTGAATTTATCGGAAATATGCCACACCACCAAAAACAACACGAGCTTTTGTCGGGTATTTGTCGTTTTTTCTACCAAAAGTTCGGGTAAGCAGATTCATGCAAAAACCATTTGGCTCAAAAAATGTGTTTAAAAGCCCACCCTGGATTTGAAGCAAAAAGTGTTTCCCCGAAATAAGCTAAAACATACCCAATTCACGCAGTGAATAAATGGATGATTATCGAAGGATCATCGAATTCTTGCCTAACCTGAGGGATTTGCCAATTTCCCCGGCGATATGTAGGATTAGGGGTACGATGGACTCGAACTCCGAAGAGAGACACCTTATACTACTTTTTAAAGGTGTCACTAGTTTAGGCAAGCATGCACGTGTCTTACGTGGGACGTGAACCTCCCGTACAATTGGCACGTTTCATTTGAAGTAAGACGCTACTTAACTATGACGCGTCCTAGATAATACGCTAGCTGAGGCGAAGAAAACTCGAATAAATGAACTTTGGCGTCTTTGGCGTCTCTTAGAACGCATGTGCCATCGTTTACGACCGTGCAGGTGTGGTCTTCTGTGCAACATATAAACAAACAAAATTGATTAAAAACCCCCCCAACCCCCATAAACTCCGTCGTTTTTGAAAAAATCCGGTAAAGCTCTGAAAGTCTCGAAAAGAAATCCGCATTCAGTTGTAGCTAAGCAGCAGTCTTCCTTGTGTTTTTCGACTTGCTTTTATCCTCGATGAATTCCTGCTCACTGTCTGTCAATCTTCTTCTCCTGATTTTCACAATTTTTGTCAGTGTGTAGAAAATAAAATCGTGATTTCTTTTATTGCAGTAAATAAGAGTATTCGTGGGTAGAAATAAGACTCTCATCAAACGTTTAACTTAATGTTGCCTCTGTGGTAGATCCTCTTAAATGCTGATGAATTTTTTCAAACTCGCGCCATGTTGGATTAATAGTATTATTACTGACAATTTCACTCAAAAATATGTCATTTTTCAGATTAATAGAATTAATTTAAGTCCTTGTCCTTTCTTTTTCTTGTTTTTTAAAACTGCCACAAACTGGGTCTGTCGGACGACACTCAGCGAAGAAAAAAAGTGGGATGGCTATTTAATATAGGTACTAAGCTCCCTCAGAGTATAAAAGTACAAAGGACAGGATCGAGCGTATACTGAGTAACTAAATGATAAAAATTTGATCAAAATTTATAAAGGCCAAGACTCTAAGCGCTGTCTGATAACGAAGCGGTAAACAAGAAGTGCTGCTTCTCATTTAATAGAGATGTGGAATACTGGGTAGACCACATCCTGAACTCCCACGAAAACCGCAAGAGACGAGCGCTCAGAGCTAAGGAGATTAAACAGAGGCATAGCTACTTGTACGCACGGTTTGTACGGTTCGCACGTGCGTATCCGAAAAAGTTGAGAAGAAAAAATAAAATGAAATAAATATAACTAAAAAAAATGGGTTTCCAGAGAAGCGACGACATTAACTGGAGAACCGAATCTTGGATGATTTATTTATATAGCAAGGTTGATGATGGTGTCGCCTGTTCTCGCGTGGGGTAATTTTCACGCGCGCTCGCGTTTCGCTCGCTCTACTATCCCTGAGGAAAAATGGGGGACTACTCGTAGTCTACCCCCGCAGACATTCTTAGGCGTGCGTCACGCGTTCCTTCCCCACGTGGGGAAACGTAAAGGCAACTTAACTTGAAATGTTGAGATTTGGGGTGGGGGTGGGGGGAAGACGATGTAGAAAAAGTCTACCGAACCTCTAGAGTCTTAAGAAACGTCCTTATCATCTGTCCGGGGTCGTACTTTCAAGGAAGAGCTGAGCAAGAATCATTCGTAACCAAATGAAAACTTCTCGTAGCTTACAGCGAAAAAAAGAGTGACAACAGTGGTAAGCGGTCGTTCTGTGAAATGTAACGCAATCTTTGCAGTTTGTGATCTTTCGGCGCTTGGATTTAAAACGTTGCTGTTGGTATGTTCTCCCGTGCGCATGGATACTTCAGGCCCGTAACCAGGGGGGGGGGGGGGGGGTGCATGGGGTGCGTTCGCACCCCCCCCCCCCCGAACAGGCCCTAAAGGTCCGCATTTTGATACTCAATATCCAAGTTAAGGAGTGCAGTCGGTTAAACTAAAGTTTCAAACTTAACAGTGATATTTAAACAAAATCAAAGAATGGAAAAAGCAGTAGTGTATTCACTAGGAAAATAAAACCAGCTCCACTCTAATAGCCTGAGCCATTCAGAACATTTCAATGAGCGCACAGATGTCCGAGCTTATCTAAATGAATAACGAAATTAACGTGCGCACGCTTTGCACGGGAGTTTACGACGAGCGAGCCAATGACGAAAGACGCTGACAATAACAGTGCAGTCTGCGATGACAGCCCAGCTGAAACCACGACTGCAGATCTTTCTCAGTTGACTACAGTTTTACAGCGAGATATAGAAGGTGAATCATACTTATTTTCGCAATGTCTGCCAGTCTTGATCCCATTATTATACTCTGAGGTTTAGTGGCTGTTCCTCGATATGAAACAAACCCGCTTAATAAAAAGCCAGTGAGGGACCACAGAGTAACAATTCGGAGAGGCACTGGGAGGGTTAATCTAAAGCAGCAATCCACAGGCATCCCAAACCATCAAAATAGAAGTTTTCGAGATACAAAGAGGGAAAATATATTTTATGTTTCTCTTGGTCTCTTATCGTCATTTCCTGATGTCATGACAATATTCGACAAATGTAATATTCAGTTCCTACCGTATATACTTTGCCGTTACAATTTTTCATGTATTGCTACTTTCCTAAATAAACGGATCGGACAATAAAAAATACATTTCGGTAGTTTGGTCCACTTTGGCCTCGTTAGCACCCCCCCACATAAAATCCTGGTTACGGGCCTGTACTTGACATTTCAAATATATGGTAACACCATGCAAAGGTACGAACCACTCACAACATTGTTTTATACGCTAAAATCTGATCTCATGGACGTAAAACGTTTTGAATTTTAAGACTTTTTAATAATTAGTGCTTTGACAACTTCACGTGACTGGTGCACTTAGCAGGAGTTGACAGCTTATTAAATCTGCCTTTCTTGATAGCAAACGGCTTTAATTTATATCAGATCGCTGGATATACATGTCTTGGTTTCTGAAAGCTGATAACATTAAACCGCTGTTGGTCAAACTGATTTGTTATTATATTTTTCCGAGTTTCTAGCATAGGCCCTCCGAGTCTGGAAAGCTCAAATTTCAGAAAAATACTACAGTCGACTCCCGGTAACTCGAACCCTCTATAACTCGAACCTCCCGCTAACTCGAAGCAATTTTCATTTCCCTTCAGATCATTTTCTATATGATTTTGCCCTCGATAACTCGAACTCCCGATAACTCGAACTTTTTTCTATTTCCCTTGAAGGTTCGAATTATCGGTAGTTGACTGTACTTATATTTTTTGGCCTCAAAAATTTTCTTTTAAGTTGCCCATAGTTTTGAAAACAGATTTTGAAAGAAGAGATAACGCTCTTTAACGAGGTTTAAGACTCTTGAAATCGAGGTACCAGTCGACGATTTTGGGCTTTGAAATTTGCCATTTTTTCATCGAACGAAAACGTTCAAAATATTGAAGATAAAGAAAAATCGCCAAAATATTACATTTTCGGTTGAACTGAGTAAATCACCACTTAAAATGTGTACAATTATGTACTTTTCTGAATAAGTTATTTGTCTTCCGCATTACAATGGATTTGAGTTTTAAAACGATTTTTTTGTGACACATGGTCTCGGGCCCGCAAAGCCCGGTCCGAGAGCCGCGAAACCAATAACCCCCCCGTACGTCGAAAATAATTAACGGATCGAGGTAAAAATTACATTTATGTTAATAGCTTTGATACCTAGTGCTACTTTGTGAATTTTTTTGACAATTTTCGATTTTTCACTTTTGTAGACCTGAGGTCGATATTTACTGTCATCCGTTCTTGAAAGGTCAAGAAAACCTATTGCTGGAAAACCCCGCTTAGAAAACGTCCGATTTTTATCATGGAGAACATTTTTTGTAAGAAAGTACGATATTCAAAACACGAACGAAATGGATTTTAAAAAGACTGTAACTTCTGTAACTTAACGCATGCTTTACGCCAGTTTTCGATTTCCCGCCAGCAGATATGATGCGCCCGCGGTATTGTCATTCAGCGGATGCATGCATACGCATGCTCCTTTCTCCGATTCTCCTGTTCACGCTGTTGGAGAAAGGTATGAAGTTTTCATGTTTTAATCGCCAAGCGGCCATAATCCGATATTTTAAACTGTCATCTAAACAGATAATGTCTATTTTGAGAAAGCTTTTATCTTCAAGTTCCCATCTGATTATAAAACTCGATTGAAATCGAATTCCACCATGAAAGTCAGAGCATTTGTTACGGGTCACTGATCCGACCTGTTCCGACATGTTGAGCGGATGTTATATTATTATTCAAATGGTCATTGTATTCCGTTTTAATAATACGCGTACTCCCCAAGAAAAAGTAGGCTATGCTCGTCTTAAGTACCATTTACGAGGTACCATGTAGGTTGCCAAGTTGAGTGTCATTAGAACTCTTGTAGTATACTTTTTGGAAGGGCATAATACCAAAAAAAATGGTGGCAACTATTCACTGCTTAAAAGATGTTTTGGTACCTGGTATAGGGTTATTGTGACAGGCATTTCGTGTCATAAAACAATGACATTAGTAACAAAATATGTAGAATGTAGTAAAAAAAGGCAGATCACAAATAAATAATAGGTAACCAGTATTATTTTATTGTATTTTCCCCCTTAAGCTAAACTATCCAGTACAATATGGCAGCACTTTTCACACCACTTAAACCTGTCGTGTTTCAAGGCAACAATAGAATAGACCATCATCTAAGTTTGGAACTATCAAGTTCTGTGAAATCTGTCATTGATGATATTAGCAAATTAAGCCAGCCATGTCGTGTGTTGATTTATGGTGAGCCTGGCTGTGGAAGAACAACACTTTTGCGTGAGATTGCTAATGAATTTCTTGCAAATGGACTCAGAAACTCGGAGATTCTTGGTGTAAGAGTAAGGCCAGGATGCAGTGTGGAGTCCCTGTGGAATTATCTGAGCGAGATTTCAAAGGACAAACAGGACAAAGATACTGCCTCATTACTCTCACAGTCAACTACAAAGTTAAACAAGAAGTATAGTACAGCACAAAACTTTCTGTCCTCAAATTTCAAGCTTGTCTTAATTGATGATGTATATTCAGATGGTGGGATTGTGTGGTCGCATCTTTCACAGATGTTACTAAAAGTGAATGCCATTGTGGTTTGTACTAAGAAAGATGCCCCCTCCCTTCAATCAACACTCACAGAGCAGGCAGTTTTGGCCCTGGAAATAAAAGGTCTTCGCATGGATTATTTTAAGGAGTATCTCGATAGTAAGATTCTCAACTCAAGACTGAGTGAAGAAAAGCAGTGGAAGATTTTCTCTATGTTGAATGGTAATGCAACAGCACTAAAGATTTTAGTTAACACTGTGAATGAATATAAACTTCCATCTGAAAGTCTTGATTGCATTATCCCTTCCTGGTCAGAAGATATGAAGACTGAGAAAGATGACAGCTGCTCTATGATGCTTCAGTTTACATTTTCACACCTGGATGCTAGAGAGAAGCAAGTATTTGATCAACTATGCCAGTTACGAGAGCCTCTTCCTGCAGTTAAATTCCCAGAAGAAGTGGAAAAACTCATAAGACTTGGGTTGGTGAATAAATCGACCTTTGATGTAAGAGACGATGCAGTTGAAGTCATCCATTCTGTTTCAGTGGCATCTTGTCTTCAGCAGAGTTTATCACCTGCTGCTGACAGTGATGTTCAAGTTTCTTTTAGAGCCTTTAATGCGTGGCATTCACTTCTTTCTGAAAAACTTGATCAGCTCATAACTGATGCTAAGCGAAATGCCTGGCCATTTGTCCCTGAAAAGTGGTAAGTCATCATACATTATAATTAGAAAGTAAATAATTTATTCTTTTTACTTTGTTTCTAGTGACCTGCCATGAATGAGTGACCAAAGGTGTCTAATGAATTTTTGCTGAGAAATATGTGATATGAGATCTTGCACTGATGAGAGGACAATGATAGTTGTCCTTTTATTGTGCCTGCAGGAAGTATAAGGCTTCTGCGCTCGAGTTTAACTGCTATGATTTAGTGCAACTATGAGTTTACTGTAAGCATCCCCATTCCATGATATTTGTAAAGTGGTAGCAAAGGTGGACATACACCAAATCAATGGGGGCTGAATTATTTCACCTCCTGTTCTTAAAGAGCAGTGTGGGTTCTTCAGTGTTTTGAGTCTGTTTACATTTTTTCATGATATAGAGATGAAGGAAATTAGACCAATGGTTTAGTATCACTGCCTAAATTATAAGATCTAAATTGTAGCAGCATAACATTTCACAATTATTAGAACCTGGTAAGTAGTCTGACCAGGGTTAAAATGTGGCTAAAATAATGTAACTTAGGCTAAAGTTAAACATGAAGCAAATGCTGGCCAGCAGTTTTTCCCAAGGGTTGGTTTGTGGGGTGGCCAGGGCTTGCATGCAGGGGCTGACATGTGTTTACAGCTTGGCTTTGGATGTCAAGTCTATCTACATTTGTTTCTTGCTACTGGGCAGTTCTCACTGATTTTACCCCCACCCCACCCATCCTTCATGGCATGGCAAGTATGTGGTAAATATTTTAGTTTCCACTGATTTTCAGTGTGATGGTGCCTGGTGCTTGCCACTCCCAGGGTTGTCATGGACACCCTACATGTTCAGCTCTGCTTGTTTCTTGGTTCTGCCTTGATCAGGCCCCATTCCCCAAGTTCATCTATTTTTCATGGGTTTAGATCTGGGCTTGCTACTCAACAATGTTGACATAATGCTAAAACGTACCCAGTGGCACATTGCTTGTAATGATTGTGTTGTTTTTCTTTTATGAATAGGCAGTATATTCCAAACGTTGGAGCTGAAGAGAGGTACAACGTTAAAGATTTGATAACTGCTAAGAATGCTGTTGTGCCTCATCTCACCGAACGGGACATCCTGGAGGTTGGTAATGTGATATAAAAGAATTATTTTGTTGTTATTATTACCTGACATTTACACACTGATTGGCACAAGGAGGGGGCAGTGTTGAAGCCTCAGATAACGACATCCAGCTATACCTGCCAGATAGGCCATCATCAGGTATTATTATTATTATTATTATTATTATTATTATTACTATATAATTATTATTATTTCTTCCTTAATGTTCACTGGCTGATCTCATACCAATTTACTTGCTAAAGGAGTGAGCCATAACCCATAACCAAAGGCCCCTTAGAGTTCACCTCCTTACTCTTATTATATAATATAACATTTTATAAAATAACTAAGATAGTATGCATGTTCTGATTGGTTAAAAACCTATGGTTTATTGTGCCAGTAAACTCATAGAAAACTCATCGAAAAGTTATTTTACAAAAGCAATAGACCACACTTTCTATAAGTTTACCGGTGTGATAACCCACTTGGGATGTTGGGAAGACACTTGTAAATCACATGCCTTCAGCTCGTGATTTAAAAGCTTTTTTTGTGTTCTCCCAACATCCCGCGTGGGTTATCATGCTGGTAAACCCATGGAAAGTGTAGTCTTTTGCTTAAATAATATTATTATATTATTATTGTTATTATTATGATGATGATGATAATTATTATTATTCTCATCATTATCATTATTATTATTATTATTATTAACTAACGTCCACAGCGCATATTAAATTACAGATGAGCACAATAAAAGAGCAGCACTACAATCATAAGTGTCCCATCAGAACTTGAGCATGAACTCAGTTATGCTGCATGAACTGGTTTTCATATATTTTTGTCTTTTCCTTTAACTCTCAAGGAGTGCTTGTTTCATGCACTGAAACGGAAGGACTATAACATTGTTGCAGCCCTTGTGTTTGTCATGGACAGATTTACCTATTGGCAAGGAAGCTCCCATACAACTCTACAGCTTGTTGATTATCTAAAGGCTAACAGTCCTGACACACCAATTGCACCTCAACTGCTCATCAGAAAAGTCAGAATTATGAAAAACGCTGGAGATCTGCAAGGTA
>NC_133206.1:26770123-26807623 GCF_958299795.1 Porites lutea | reverse complement strand
AATTTGAAAAAACCAAACAGTTCTCAAGAGTATTATTACATGACTTCAAGGAGAAAACAAAACCTAGAAGCTAAAGAGGTCCATTCACCTGTGTAAGAGCTCACTATGTTTTGGTGGATTATTAATTTTGTTGGTGACTGGTCAAAAAACTTGGCAAGAGGGCTTAAAAAAGAACTAATTAGTTGGAGTTCAGTTAACCCATTTTGTGTGTGACCGCTTCTTTCTGAGTACATTTACCGAGGAAAGTACCCATGAAAACCTCTAATAGCTACCGGTGAAAGAGCCAATGCACAGCAAGCGCGAGTCCCGCGGGAAACAAACTTGAGTGTGACTGCATTTAGTTTTGTTTATATAAATTAACACCATGAGAGATGTACTGTGAGATTAAAACCTTGGAAATTGCTTTTTCCCATGGTGTGGTTAACCTAGACTATTATGATCAGAATAATAAACAGTTCTTGATGAAGCGCTCTTTTTGGTTTCCGTTAAGGGCCAGGCAGCTGAATTCATGTTGTACTACTCGCGACTGATTTTAGACAAAGTTCATCGGCAAGAATGTTTAAATATCTCCATTGAAGATTTTAAGGACAGCATTCAAGCACACCAGTACTTGCAGTCATTGAAAAGCCGCGAAGAATTCTTTGTGTTTACATGTGCAGTGTACAAGTTAGGTCTTGCCTATCAAGAATTGGCTACTCAAGACAGCATTGGGCAAGCACGGTACCTCGACAGGATCTCCAAATTGCTGTATGAACATTATTGTTCATTCCCTGGTGTTATACTTTTAGACCAAAAGATCACCAGTTTGATCGCACACTGTCTTGAGTATTTAAAACTGAGGCAGTTTATTGATGGAAACGTTCATCAAACTGAAGGACTGCCGCTTGTGCGTGAACAGGGTAAGTCAAGTTACTCCTTAATGAAGTCTGTCATGCCCAACGCCACCAGTGAAGAACGAAAGACAACAAAACCCTGGAAAATACCCGAAACAGACTGCCCAGTAAGCTCAGTAATAGACGAAGTCAATACAGGTAATGAGGAATTTAGTTTTGCAAGCCACGGGGATGTTTTGAAAAAGCGAAGCATGGGACGATTAGTGACAGACAGGTTAAGGAAGACAAGGGAACACATGACCTCTGACATCATCTTAAGCGCCTAGAACAGTTTTAAAATGATATAGATGCTATATAAATAAAGTTTATTATTTATTATTATTATCATGTCTGCTTTCTCAGGAAAACCACAACCGAAGAATAATGCAAGTGAAAATGGAATGACTGTTGACCCTGACAGTAAGTCCTGTGTCATGGAAACTGCAAGTGAAAATGGAATGACATTCGACCCTGACAGTAAATCTGTTGTCATGAAAACCGCAAGTGAAGATGTTGTCATGAAAACTGCAAGTGAAAATGGAATGACATTCGACCCTGACAGTAAATCTGTTGTCATGAAAACCGCAAGTGAAGATGTTGTCATGAAAACTGCAAGTGAAGATGGAATGACTGTCGACCCTGACAGTAAATCTGTTGTCATGAAAACCGCAAGTGAAGATGTTGTCATGAAAACTGCAAGTGAAGATGGAATGACTGTCGACCCTGGCAGTAAATCTATTGTCATGGAAACTTTACCTTTACCGCAAGATTCAAGCCAGAGAGTTCAAGGTCAGTAAAACTTTTTCACGGCTTACGAAAACCTTGAACATAAAATATATCATCACTCAGTCTCTGGACAAGTTCTCACCCTGTCTGTGTCAAGTGTCACACAACGTCAGAGACAGTGAAATGTCTAAAACTGGACTAGCAAAACCGCACCTGGGTGAATCCATCAATTTTTGTTAAGGGGGTCCAAAAGCTTTCATATTTAAACTACCAGATTATTTATGTTGCATGCAATAATTATGCGATAGCGATAGGTCACTTGCACGATGGCGTAGTTTTACTACTACGACAAGAATCCTTTTCGTTTTTCCGTCCATATTTAAATTTTGTAATCCCAGTGAGGTGTAAATAACAAAAGCCTTAATTTACACAAGGAAGCAGAACCCTGAAGGATTCTGGTCGTGGTAGTAAAATTATGTCGTAGTGCAAATGGCCAATTGGTCAGTGAGTAAAAAAATAAAAACAAACCTGTGTTCTGATGGTTTCATTGACGAAGCGGGGGTTGGATTCCCAGACCCCACTCTTGAATCCACCGCTTCTGTGAGAGGCAACAGTTAGAGAGAGTGACAGTTGTGGAATTGGATTAGCTAACAAAACCCTCAAACGGTAGTAATTAGTTTGTGGCTTGCTGGTGTGTCCTTATCTCCAACTTCATTGCCCATGACACAATCGACTGCTATTAATTCCCGATTTTCCTTACTTAGTTTGACACTAATTGCAGAAGATGGAAGTTAGAAAGTATAGTACTTAGGCCCATTTGACACCAGGGCTATCTAAAATTTGTGATTAATTGCTTCAATCTCTTGGGCATTGTTTGTATTTTAAGATGTAAACAGAGAAATAATAATCCCAGGGCTGCCCTTTGCCTGCATGCCATTGAGTTCGTTACTTAAAGGTCGTCAATTTGTAAATATTCATAGGCCATCTCCGTGTTCCAAAAACTCTCACCTTCCAAACTTGTGAAACTAATTACGTTTTAACTTCACGTGCGGCCTTTCATACATCGCCTCTATTTGAATTACGTACATAAATTTTACGCTTGCACGCAGTAAAAAAAATACGCGACAGAGGAAATCTACCCATAGCCTCGCTTTGAAATAGAGGCTCAGGAAATGGCCTATTTCCCTCTAGTTAAACGAGAACTGAAAACAACTTCAGAATTTGCCAACTGAAGGTAGCTGCTCTAAGTCCCGCTAATGTTGCATAGTCTGCTGTGCTAAATGCCCAGTATTCCTTAATGGAGTTTCTTTACTAAGTTGTTTATTGTCCAAAATCTCACGTTGATTTTCCGTGATTTAAGGTGCCTTTGTTTGGAGATTCGACTCCACACGTAACGAATGGAGAGGAGAAAACACTTTGGCTTTCGTAGGAGATTTACTGGAATTGGAGGAGGGCAAGGAAGGAGCTCAGAGGAATGCTTTCATGGTGGAGTTCATCAATCAAGATGATCCCTTTGCAAAGTAAGTGTAAAATAACTGAGTCCGTAATACCAATGTCTTTTGATGTCAGGTCTCACCCCCTTCAACGCGGAGCAATCCTTAAAGTAGGCTCAGTCTCCAGCGTTGGGTGTCTCGATGCGCCCGCGATACTCCAAGTCCCTGTAACACGGCGTTTCGCATACATAGCGATGCGATAAAGTCAACAGCTGCCGTAGGTAAGTTTCTAAAACGTTTTGAGCCACCACACTTTGAGTCAACGATCGCCTTCTACGAGTATTCTCTTCATCTCTTTCACAAAGAAAACAATTACAACAGTACTTTTGTTACATTTAACACTTTTGATGGGCGTACAATTAGTAAAAGTTGCCATTCTCTAATTTCTCTCCGATTCACGGCATCTCTATAAATTATGTAAATCACGTTTCGAAATTTATGCATAATTTAAGGTGAATATCATGACGTAATGTACAAGAAACTTTGCCCGTGCGCCCAGCCGTCTGGTGGGGAGTACCGCGGGCGCATCGAGACACCCAAGGCTGGAGACTGAGCCTAACCTTAAAGGAGCTGTGTCACGGCGATCTGATTCATTCTGTTGATAGTGCAATTACACGTCCTTGTTCGCAATGGAACTGGAGAAAGTACTCAAGAGTGCTTCGTGTCAAAACAAACTCCCAAGCATCTTATTAAACCATAACAAACGTTAGGCTAACAAGGTTTCAAACACTACAATAATTGCAATTTACTTTAGTCTTCTTCAAGTTTGTTTTTTCCTCTCTCCTTTTGTATTAACTGTTATTTATTCCCAGGGGGGGGGAAAGAGACGAGGTCTGGGACCGAGAAACGATGTTCTTACAACTTGCAAAGCGGTCACCCAGCGTGGTGGCCAGCGGATAATTACAGTATTTTTCCCACAGTAAATATTTTTAGACCTTTTAGAAGCAAGAAGCGAACCGCCAGAGGAAATCAGAAATGCTTAAAAAATTGAAAAAAATCATATCATGCATCTTTGTTTTTCTTGCATATCGTATTTGTCTTTCGGTACTGAAATGCGGGGGGAACTAAAACGCAACCGTGCTAGATCTTAACCAACAACAACGCGATCGATGGATTTATTTGTAGGTTACACCGTTTTTGCCGGGCAAGGATAACTTGATGCTGATAAAAATTACTGGAGCAAGTGTCAAATTTATCGGAAGCAAGTATATTCAAGAGAGCTCTATAAATATGAGCTTACTGCTCTACATATCATAACTGAATAAAAATTAACACTTCATAACATTTCACTTCGTTTACTTCGATCAGTCAACACCTTGGATCCAAAGTTAAAATTCAAAACGATCCTAAAACAAATCACAACTACTACTGAAAGCTCTGTACCTTGAAGCGACTTTAACTTTCCGAAGGTTTGCAGCAAAACACTGCTCGATAGCTCAACTCTTCGGCGGTTCTTATCAGCTGTACGGAGCTATTTGCTGCATATTCCAAACTCTGCAAAGGGAAATTGTTTAACAGAAAAAGAAAACCACACACTATGTCTGAAAAGCGACATAAAATCAATAAATTTTCGAATAACCAAAATAATAACCCCTAAGAACGTCTGCGTGGGAGGCTACAGTCCCGCCTTCGACTGCCATGTTTTTGTTTCTTCTCAAGACCGTTGATCTATGGTTTTTGACGTAATGCGCATGATCAGTACACAAATCCGCTGACAAGCCCCTTGCTGATCGCTTTGCAAGTTGTGAGAACATCGTTTGGATTTCATTTAAGAGAATGTATGGGAAGTAGCTTCCCCCCCTCCCCTGTTTATTCCTTTTTAATGTTTTAAGAGGTTATTTTCATTTTTCCTGACTCAGTTTGGTGACAGATCCCACCGTTTGAATTTTGATAAATTTCGTTACACAGCTCCTTTAACTGGAAGGAAGAAGGTATTGACCTGTAAGAAAATCTTTACGATGTAGTGTCGGGCGTTTTCTCGGAGCACGGACGGGGTATGAGCACATCGTGGATGGGTCAACCGCTCTATTGTTTCAGCTTGATCGCAGCTTCAATTCTCCCCAGTCTTCCTTTGCCTTTAATCTTAATTGGGAGTTATTGCCATCGTGGTTAAGATACCACGGAGTTAAAGATGTCACAACGGCGGCGGCAGCTACTTTGTCAAATGTAGACGAACACTCCTAAAATATAATTCTTAAGAAAAATAACCAAGTTCAAATTCGTCGTAATTTGTTTACGCTTTTTCCCAATGAAGGTGTCACGGGAATTTCCTTTTCATAAATTATGCGCGCATGTGCACTGGAATAAGACGAAGTTTGAATGAAGCATCTCTCTTAAGTATTATCACGTGATTTACATGGGGAAAACAAAACATAAAAGCTATCCGGTAAGGCATGAACAGCAACGTTCCCGGGACGGCACAAGACGTTCACACACATCGAACATCGTGCCGGCGCGGTTGGCCGAGAGTGTTTGGTGCACGTCACTTAATTTCCGCCCTTACTCTTGAATATTTACTTTTGTCTCGGTGGGTTCCAGTCCTCGCTCCTACTTACATACTTCCGCAACGGGCCGATTAGGTGTTCACACTGCACCAAAGTATGACGCAAAACCTATCAAATATGTACCGCTCCACTTTTGAGATCGGCGCGACGCAGCTTCGCTTCGTCACAGAAATTGCGCCGCCACAACCGTTTTTGTGTGTGAACGGAAGCCCTATCCGGTGAGCTTTTCGTGGCGGCACAAAAGCTATCTAGTCTAGTGTGAACGTAGCGTTAGTCGTGCAGTGACTGGAACGAAATGCAACAGTTTAAAAAGTGTGCTGCACGTGCAAAGTCATTGTTTTGCTAATCTAAACCTATTACTTTTTTGACGTTCTCGTTGTCGGCGCAGTCCCATATAGCCACAGTTATTCAAGGAAAAATGGGCGGAGCACCATGGGTAAAAAAGTTTGGTTATCTATGCGTCCGAGAAATTTTGGTAGTGACTTGTAAGCAGGTGACCTTGCGTCTATCCACCCGCCAGTCCGTCCGTCCGTCCGCACTAAAGGCATACCAATATAAAATAACTCAACCAACAGGTATGGCAACCCGAATGCAACTCGAGATTTTTTGGCGGGAAATCGCATGGCGAACCGCGTCTTGTGAAGCAGAGCAATTAAAGAGTCAATATAAAAGACAATGGAAAGCGGAAATTGTTTCTATATCCGGTTTGGCTAATGTATTAGGCTTTGATTGTCATACCCACAAATTTGGAATGTAGAGAAAGAGAAAGACAGAGAAAACGAGAAAGTAGGCGCGAGGCTAGAGAAGCTCAAGGAGAAAAAGAGCGGCGGTGAGAAAATGAGAAATACTCGTGGCTAGCAAGGTGAAAATGAGCGGCAGTAAAAAAAAAAAAAAAACGAACAGGAACACGAGCTACAAAATTTTTTGTAAGCATATACAACATAAGGGACTTAAAGCAACGACTACGGACAAGAGAGAATGATCTATTCTCTCTTGCTACGGAAGGTCGTTTAGTACAGTAACCAGAAGTAGTTTTTTCCCGTCACGCGTCAATGCCTCAAGTTCACGGTACCACGACGGTGACAGCAGTCAAAACGTCGCTTTTAAAGAAAAAGTGAATTCGCATTCTTTCAGACGTTTTCGCGATTATTCCAAGTCGCTTATTTTGTCAAATGTGGGCGAATTCGTAGTGGAAAAGAGTTCGTCTTCGTTTGTTTACGACTTCAATAAAACGTGAAATTTGGCATTTTCACGTCGTGGTCGTGCAGTGGTGGCAAAGAAACGTTGATAAAACAACACGTGCAAAGTTGTTGATTTGCTAATTAGACTTAATAGGGAGTTTTAGCATCGGCGACGGCAGGGAAAACGTCACTTTTAAAATGAATTACTAAGCGTTTATTCACGCATATCTCAAATCTACAGCGACAACTCGTGAAATGCCCTTCGGGTATATTCTCAAGTTAAAAAAGGATGAAATGCGATTCTGTTTCAAATATACACGGGCGTTGTAAGCACGTAAAATACAACTAAATACTTAACGTACTACGCACTACGGCCAGCCATGATCTTCTGCGTATTCGGAAAGCGTAGTGCGGCCAGAGGAAGTTTTAGCAACAACGACGATGAAGTCAAGAAAATATATATATTTTTATATCACGCTTTTTTTTGTACATTTCTTTGCCACGTCATTGCATGACTACGACGTGAAAATGCCTAAAATCGCGTTTTATGGAGGGCTTAAACAAGTGGCGACAAAATTTTCTTCCTCTTTCTAAACTTGAGGGCGATCCCCAAGATTTCACCTCCTGCGAGTTTATTCACGAGTTCCCCACAGTTTTAACTTTGATTGGTTATCCTTGGAAATTTCTGAAGGCTTATTTTTCGATCATGAGCCCCAAATTCGGTGTCAAGCACGATACCCAAGTGAAAAATACAGCCAAATACGCAAAATGCAGTTGACGGGAAAGAGGATATTTTATAAGGGATAACATCTCACCAAGTGGTGTGAATAGGACTGATAACACACAAGCAAGCCCCGAATTTACCCTTGCATTGCACTGTTTTATTAACATATTTTTTAACATTTTCTTGCCGTGGCCTGGGGACACTGTACGACTTCAACTTCGGGAGAGTTCGCCAACATTTGACAAAGTAAGAGAGTTGGAATAATCACGCGATAAAGAATGAAAGAACACGAATACACTTATAAGCGACATTTTCACCGCTATAGGCCTCGTGGTATCTTAAACTCCCTGACTTAAGGCATTGACGGGTGGCTTAAAAAATTACTTCCGGTCACGGTACTAGAACCTTCCGTAGACTTTGCTTTAAGGTGACTCGACCCAGTTTTTTTGGGGGGGTACCATCCTACTTTGAAGCTGTCTGGTATCCCCACCTTTACTTTTATCGTAAGTCTAACACATAGAATGGATAACATATAGATCAATCTACAATATAACATAGTATTTTTGGCGATCGGAGTAAATGTCACGTGGTTATAATGCCACGCCCCTTTAAGGTCTGAGTCGAAAATCTGCTGTTGCCGGCATTTTTTCGTGAAAATCTCTCGGCTACACATAGTGCGCATTAGGGCCTTGCGCTGAACAGAGTTTCACCAAAATCGCAAAGACCCAATTCGAGAAATTCAGCGGTTTCCAAATTGTTTCTAGTCTGTCATTATACAGCATTCTTGTTCAGCACGCGTGCAATGACCGCGCTTGGCTGACTTTCGAATATGATAATTTTGGTACAGTGAGACAGGCCATCGCGTGATACATAGAGGTTTAACTCACAATTTTTAATCAATTCTCGTGCTTCTTGTGCCTTTGCAAAAAAATCAAGAAGTGCTACACACTAAATCTACTTACTATTAAAAAAATATCATTTTTTCATAGGCTTAATGCAAGCCAATAATTAAACCAACTCGTGACGGGAATCCCTTCTATTTTCTTATACTAAATTATCATATCTCGGTGAGCATTCGGAAGTCAGCCAAGCGTGGTCAATGCACGCGTGCTGAGCAAGAATGCTGTATAATGACAGACTAAAACAATAGACAACTCCCAAAGCACAAACTCAGCCAAAACGCTAAAAATCTTCAATGTTTACTCAAGTTTGGGCTTATAGAAGACAATGTCACAGTTTTTCAATGACCATGAAATTCAGAGTCCGGGTTGTTAGTTAATCAATTGTGGCCCTGAAAAAATTTGAAGAAAAAAAAAACTACGAATTTTTAAGAAAATGCTTTTTTCGTGAGATTGACTCTTAAACGCTGACAAACGTCAACAAATAGCGAAAACTATAATTTCTATATGTTTGCTTTGCTCGAAATCGCGCGCATTTACAAGGCCCTAAAGCGTTTTGGTGACTTGCAAGGACCCATCTTTTATAAGGATGCCCAAAATCAGAGATGAATCTCATAGTTTATTAGATATAATCCGTGTAAAGTTTGCTTATCATTTTCGCATAAATTATGACCTAAATTTGGAAACCGCTGAATTTCTCGAATTGGGTCTTTGCGATTTTGGTGAAACTCTGTTCAGGGCAAGACACTAATGCGCACTATGTGTAGCCGCGAGATTTTCACGAAAAAATGCTGGCAACAGCAGATTTTCGACTCAGACCTCAAAGGGGCGTGGCATTATAACCACGTGACATTTACTCCGATCGCCAAAAATTTTATGTTATATTGTAGATTGATCTATATGTTATCCATTCTATTTGTTAGACTTACGATAAAAGTAAAGGTGGGGATACCAGAGAGCTTCAAAGTAGGATGGTACCCACCCAAAAAAACTGGGTCGAGTCACCTTAAGTCCCTTTTTTCTCCATAAAACGTGTAAGGAAGAGGTTTCACGTTGCGATAACAACGGCAAAGAAATGTACAAAAAAAGTGTGCTGCATGTGTAAAGTTTTTTTTTTGCAAATTATACCTATAGGTGTTTTTGCCGTTCTTGTTGCCGACGCCGTTTAGCATTACACGATTTTTTGGTTTGAGTAAATTATAAGTATATTAACGAGAGCTTCGCTTTTAGCCCTGGCTAAATTTATTTATTATAATTTTAATTGCCTGTCTTGTAGGTACGTAGCCAAATGTTATAAGAAGACCAAGGATATACAGCAGTACAAACAAGACGTGATATGTCAGATGACAGCTCGTGACTATGCAACACGTTTCAATCAACAGCTCTACCAGAAGGGTAAGCATCAATTTCATTCGTAAAAATCCAGCAATGATTTTTTCAATATTTCTATATGTTAAAATAAAATTTCTTGTCACCCAATCGAATGCCGTTGGTGTTTCTATCTCTGTGAGCGGAGGGAGGAGGGAAAACTTTTGGGCGCTTTCCATTCAACAAAAATTCCGGTTTGCAATTTCGGAAACTTCGTGTGCTCAATGGAACGGTACATTCCGGTTGCACAGACCTGACCCAAGCCACGGCGCGTTTTGTTATTGTGGCTTCGCATCACAATCATAATTACGCTCTAGAGAAAAGTAAATACTGTTTATATCCTAAAGCACACTCGACTGTCGAAAAGGGGCGGTGGAAAACAAAAGGCGGAGGAATCCTATTTCGTGTAGAAAGCCTATGAATGCAAGTGAAGGTAAAAAATTCTTGTGAATTGAAGGGATACGTTTCTCAGAATAATTATTCGAACGATTCGAAGCAATTCCTGGAACTGTACGGTAAATAAATTCGGTGTTTAAGCCAATTTGTATTTAGCCAGGCTTTGTTGTATTCATTTCAGCTTAATTGGTAAATTGCTTTAGTTAAATATCGTCGACAGGTTTCAGACAAATAATACGCTGATTCTCACGGACTTTTATACAATTGTAGCTTGATTACACAAACTTTTTTTCACCTACGTGTCGTGTTGCGTCAGTTATTTGACACTGTTGTGTGATGGCAAATATCAAAAAACGAAAAAAATTGCAACTGATTCAAACTATTTGAGATGTCATGCTTTACTCACAGCACTTCACTTTCCATTGGGAACTACTTGGTCTTGTCAGCAGGATAGAAAAGAGCGGTACTGGGGACAACAATTTTGGCAAAGAGAAAGGGACATTTCGGTCCGACCGACCGAAATGACCAGACCGGTCACAGTGGACCACCTTCAAAGCTGGTCCCGAATATTACGGTCGGACCAAACCGAAATGGTCCATTCCATTTGATGAACCAACCGAAATTTCCGGACTTTTGGGTTGAATGGAAAGCGCCCTTTGTGTCCACAAGTAAGTAGTATAGGGCGTATCATCCTGCGGGGAATTACATTGACGTCAGAGCCTCTATGTCATGGATAAAATGTGGTGGATTAGGTGGATTCTCTTTTGAGAGGTTAAGCATCACGTTTACGTGAAACGGCAAACGCGAATTTGTAGCCCGTCACCAAGTTTCCTCTTTGCTTTCGTTTACTTTTCATTATTTTTAAACATAAATTAGTAGTTTCATGCAATTTTTTATCCGTATTATGGTTATTTTAAACTTTATAGCGGAAGGACATCTGTGAGCAGGGAATAAGTCAGCACAGAATTTAATGGTCGGCGAATTTCTGTAATCGTCCATCGTTCTGCTAGTGATAGGCTAGCCGTTGAATCATTCACTCGTCTTGCTTGTTTTGGGCCTTATTCCGGTCAAAGAGAGAGAAAGCGTGTCTGGCAAGGTTCAGCTGAAGGTTTCCAATCAAAGATTTGTGAACTCGTGTCTGGCAAACTCACTGTTCTACACATCTTATAACTTCATCTGCGCTTAACGAGTGTCTTTTGGTCCATAACTTTCATAGCAACTGCTCCACAGAATGTCACTGATAACACGTAACGCAAAAGAGTATCGAAGTATGACTGCACAATTAATGTCACAAAATCTACCTATTGTAAGCTGTTCCTTCGGGGTTTTTTGTGTTTTACGTCATCCTAACCATTTCGTACTTGCGGACGCAAACAAT
Organism: Porites lutea; assembly: GCF_958299795.1. Taxonomy (NCBI): domain Eukaryota; kingdom Metazoa; phylum Cnidaria; class Anthozoa; order Scleractinia; family Poritidae; genus Porites; species Porites lutea. The sequence continues at coordinate 26,796,082 of NC_133206.1, read as the reverse complement.
AGAAACGTCATCATTATCTACCGATTCCTCGCGGCCCTGTTCAAGCAAATCGAGATTTTTTCTATATTGACTGTATGACTGTATATTTCAACTGTAAGTACTTTCCTTAATATACGCGCGAGTTACTAGAGTGCCTCCTCGGGATTTCGCCTTCTGGGCGAAATCCCTGCGGGGCAGTAAGGTCATGTGCTATTTTTGAGAGGTTAAACCGGTTTGACAGGTTTTCTGGTTATTTTAAGGTCGATGAAGGTCTTGCTTTTTGTTTGGTTGACAAAAAACTAAGAAGGGCATTTTATTTGTTGATTCATATTGTCGAAAGAATAAGCTCTTACTCGCCCGTGAGTCATAACGTAATTATGCAAGTTCTATTTCCTGCCGCTTTCGTTGTCCAACAATATGTTCCACTTCCGGTTCACTGATTCTTTGTTCGCAGATCGTGCATATTTAATGAGCACGAAGTCAAACTAGCTCTTGCTCTTTCTACCACGAAAAACAATTTTCCGCTTTCCCTCCACCACCACATTTCTAAACTAACAAGAATCGCCGAAAGGCGATTTTTAACTGGGCTGCAAAGGGGCTATTTTTTCCGAGGGGAGGGGGCGGCTATACACACTCAGGCTACTACAAAACCTTGTCGCCGACCATTGAATGCGACAGAATCTTATGTGAGACTGAAACATAAACTCATTCAGAACATTGTACCCTTTTGAAAGACTTTCGTAACCCAAAAAAAGAGTACTATTTTTAAGTGGGGGCTATATAATAACTTTTAAATTCATTGTTTGTGTCACCCATGACTAACTTTTCTTCATGGACGATAATTGTGCCGCCTTATAACTCCTCCGAAGTTTTTGTGCCAGCTAAACAATATGGAATCACTATTCACAGTCCTTGGATATTAAAAGGACTGAACGTGACGCACTATTGTGACTTTTTTTACTTCTGATCACATCTTCAAGCGAAGTCTCTCTTTTCAAGCGATTCAACTCAATGCACAATAATTGACCCTTATATTAGTTAAAACCCTACGGTTTATTTACTGAGTATATTACTGCTGTTTTTGCCCCTCACATTGACTGTGTTCGTTCGTATTCAAAACACCTTTAGAAAAATAAAGGTCATATAAGTCATGTGTATTATATTTCGAGATAATGGATTATACGCTTTTTTAAGTTTCCATTTTGCGGTGACTTCAGTTTACATCGCCATAAAATGGTAGAAGAAATATCAAGAAACATCACGAGAGCTGAAAATTTTCAAAGGCATATTTCTGGAACTCGCTAATGCTGACATTAATATAGCGTGCTTGCTGAATGGGCGAAAACACAGAATTGTGATCACAAGATCATGTACAAATTTGATTTTATGATAAAAGCTTAGCAAGATACAGATACAAACAAAAGCAAACCCCCTGAAACCTCGACGGGGGGTACACTTGTATGCTCTACTCAGTCACCAAACCTTGTCAGTAATAGCTCCTATTTTCCTCAAGTCAAGCCTTGAACTTGTGTGCGAAATTCTAAGAGTTCCTATTTTTGTCCGTGTCTTCTTTATCCTCAGTATCCGAAATTTAGACCTCCAAATTAAATAGAAGGAAATATTTAAAGGAAAAACCAGTCTTCTAACCTGGCAAAGTTGTCACTTCCCTCGCACATGGACGTGCGTAACATCAGGATTCATCTGACATTCATCGACAACTGACTGGGAAGCCCAGTAAAAACGCCAATGAAAATGCGAACTAAGAAGAATCTCAACTACGCACCAATTTTTTTGCCAAATACCAATCTCTAAACTTTCACTTTGTAAAATCTGTGTTTTGTAGGTTTAAACGTCGGTCTCATCCAGTTCCTACCTGTAGTCTTGCTGCGGTTGATTAACGAGGATGGTTCTTTAAGCGGTGTGTACAATGTCGAACCGTACATGGCAGGAGAGTTTGTCAAACTCACCAATAATTTAAACTTTGTAAGAGTAGGCCCAGTGTCTGACCTCGTCCTGGCATTTGGTCATTTCTCCTACCAGGCTTCCAACGAGCAGTTGGTTATCGTAGACATTCAAGGTTGGACGCCATCAGCAGAGAATCAATCTCGTTGCACATTCCTCACTGATCCGCAGATCCATTCTGTGGATTGCGAATGCTATGGTGCAGGGAATCTGGGTAAAAAGGGTTTTGACGCCTTTTGGAGTGATTTGCACCCAGAATGTAACGAAATCTGTAAAAAGCTACAGTTGGTCAGGCCAAACGCTTAACAGTGATATTGAACTTTAGAGTCCATGTCTACCAGTCTTTGTGAGGCGTTGCCGTTTAGAGTCTGAGTGTTCAAAGAGATAAAAGGTAAAATTATATTGAAACAATGAATAATCAGGCTTTTCTAGAGACCTGAAGGATAAGGAAACCTTTTATTAAAATTCTGGAATTTAGAACTCTTCTTTGAGAACGAGATAGACTGCGAAACAGTTTGTTTTCCCACAAAATCGGTTTTTCTACTCACCCTCGTGAGATTTTCGCGTGAAGTGAACGAGCCTCACAGGCGTGTGAGGCGAGAAAAAAATGTTTTTTTTTTCACTTCCTCTCCCCAGTCTTACAGCTTGTTTTCATCCTCGTTTGGAGATTAGTGTTTGACTGCTCTTGCATTCTTGACCTACGCAAAAATACGGGCTGTTTTGCAGTCTATGAACCAGATAGGGATTTACTTTTATTTATTTTATTTTCTTTAGAAAGTTGAAGTTAAACAGTAAAAATATTAGTTTTACAAGCTTTTAGTCTGTGGAACCAGGCTAAGGGGATAGCTAGCAGAAAGTGATAATATATAATAAGGATATTTTAACATTATGTCGACTTTTAAAGCAATTAAGAAGGAAACAAAAGAGCAATAGTCAAAGAAAAATCAGTGCGTGAAGTTTAATAGTGACATGGTAGTAGAGGCGCACAACCGTAACTAGCAGAGTGATTTTCAAGTTCAGTGTTTTTAAAGGTCTTTTAATAGTCTGCACATTGATCAGAACTGATCAGAAGATCAGAATCAGAAGATGAGTAGGTACAATTAAAACATCTCCCCTCTAAGCGAATGTGTCAGAATGTCTGGGGCACCTCAGTAGGTGTTCCATGGTTTGTAACCCAATACCACATTGACAAATGATGTCGTTAGAGTTAATTCCCCTTAGCAGAGCCGGAGTAGCACCTCGTCACAGCTAAAACCATCCGGGGCTCTCCTCTATGCCTCTAGTAGTAGGGTGAAAACGTTAACTCGTTAAATTGGCATACCGCCTATAAAAAGAGGCTTTAACAAATGTAAACTGCAGAAATAAAATTGTTTTCGAGACAAAGAATACTTCAATAAATAGAAAGAATTACTTGCCAAAATATTCATGATTTTAATCTTTTCTCTGCAACTCTTAAGTACAGGAATTTACTTCAAAATTGTAGTACTAAAATAAAATAGCTTGTGAATCATTAACATTCTTTCTCTTTTCGTGTAGCAGTGTTCTGTAGATCACTTGCGTTATAAATAGCTATTATACTTCCTTTTTTTCTTTGTCTTCACCGTACCTATGTGTGACGTAACTAGCCAATGAAATCATGTCTGTTTGACCAGTGACATTTGAGTCAGCGTACCAAACATTTGATTACTTTGGCAACTGGGCACCCAACGATTTTTTTCTTTCAAATAACTGTTCGAAAGAGCAAATATTGCCTAAAAATTTTTAAAGCTCGGCTAAACCCTTCTGGATAACCGTTCGCCATCTCTCGAAGACATTCGGAGTATTTCTGTTTTAAAGTATTTACGATTTTCTCGGATAAGACGAAAAAGCCCCCCTAAAACTTTCGAGACGACCAAATCTCCCCAAGATATCCGAACAGATAAACAGATTTTTAAGGCAGCCCCAAATTAACCATAAAAGCTTTTAAAGCATAAAGAAAATGATTTGAGACAATTCTTACGTATTTGGAAACATTTTGATCGTTGGGTGCCCTAGAGCAATAGAAGTCTAAAATAATGACTTTCCCTTCGCCAGAGTAATCACATCACAATCTATTTACTATGTCCTGTTATTTCTGTTGTAACTTTTCATATAATTTAACTGTTCCTCAATAAATATCTATACAATCACATAGACTTTTCCTTGTAAAGAGCTAATGAGAAGTTTCAATACGAAACAGGTACATCTGTCCTGGAAGTTGACTTCTTGGTAGAACAGGGAACTTAAGCAACGACGACAGGCAACGGCAACGAGAACCGCAAAAAAGAGCAGGATAATAAAAACAACCATTTTGCACGTGCATCACGCTGTTTTGTTCATTTCCTTGCCGTCGTTGCACAAACACGACGTTAAAATTTCACGTTTTGTAGAGGACGTGAATACAAGGGAACGATTTTTTTTTTCTTTTTTAAAAATTTAGATACAGATCAACTCCAGAAAAATTACTAACATTTGACAAATCGAACGACATGGAATAAGCAGCACGAATTCACTTTTTGAGAGACGTTTCCCACTGTCGTCGTCGTCATTACGGAGTTTAAGATACCACAACGGCGACGGCCACGAAAACGTCGCTTAAAAGTGAATTTGCGTTCTTTCAATCTCTTTCGCGATTTCTCCAACTCATTTACTTCGTCAAACGCAAGCGAATTCTTTTTGAGCCGAATTCCTAAGAACCATATTCATAGCCGTCGCTTGTTTACGTCCTCCATAAAACGTGAAATTAGGCATTTTCCCGTCGTAGTCGTTCAGTGACGGCAAAGAAATGTACAAAAAAGGGTGATGCACGTGCAGAGTTAATGTTTTGCCTATTCAACCTAGTGCTTTTTTGACGTCCTCGTTGTCGTTGCCGTCGTGGCATCTCAAAGTCCCTATTGCTTAATTGTCCTAATTGTTGTTTGATCTAGAGATCTTGGTGGCCTCGATGAGTAAAAAGAAAACACAGCAAAGCGTTCTTACATTATACACAATATAACTTATGACACCACATACTTAAACAATATTAAACTGCACTACTTTCTTTGATTTTATCTCTTAACTCTTAAAGCCTTATACAAAGTCTATTAGTGCTGTCCTTCCGGGTTTATGACGTCTTGACGTGTAATCTGCATTGCGTAAACATCGACTCTGTATAAGTCTGTATTTTCTTTATATTGCTTGCTCACATGTACTACGATTTAGCTACAAAAATATGCAGGGAACACCACCGTGGTCAAACGTATGTGCATAATGAGATTTTACTTCCTCTGAAGTATAAAAACGCTAGCAAAGATATTTTAAATCATACGATGTGTTTTCATTCTTCGTAAAAAGATGAGTTTCTGTTTCCGTTAAGAAAATTAACAGCATACACTGTAATTTTCAGGGAGTTATAATAACTCCTCTAGTGGGGCTAATTTAACTCCTTACAGTGGAGTTATTTTTCGTGGAGTTACTTTAACTCCAATGCAAAAAGGAGTTTAAAGAACTCTTTTTCAGGAGTAAAAGTGACCCCAGATATTGAGGAGTTAAAATAACCCCCAAAAAGGAGTTATCCTGTACCTAAAATTTTTACTTCACTTTCAGAGTTAAATTAACTCCAAAAAGAGTGAAAACAACCCACGTACGGAGTACAAGTAACCCTATTTCGGAGTAATTTTAACTCCAGACTGGGAGTAAAAAGAACTCTTTCTCAGGAGTAAAAATGACCCCAAATTCGGAGTTAAATTAGGAGCTAAAATAACCCCCAAAAAGGGGTTATCCTGTACCTAAAATTTTTACTCCATTTTTGGAGTTATAATAACTCCCTAAAAATTACGGTGTAATCATGATGCAAAAGTATCAAAATTTTAACGGTGAAATAACTGTAGTTGGTTGAAGCACTTTGCTACGTTTGTTGTTGCAAATAGACCTTTCCCACATTACGCTCCAGTGAGCAAACATAAAGAAATGAGGACGAGGCTCGGGTGGACAATTTCATACAAATCACTGTATTTTGTCCACCTGAGCCTCGCGTTGGTGCGTTTGTTTACAGGAATGCGGGAAAGGTCTATTGTTACCGTTTGACAGCGGTCAAACAGACGACGGCAGCCACCAACTATCATTTTCCATCTACTCCTCTAGCTCGGCCCAGGCTTCCTCAGCCATTACATAATACTTGTTTGCCATTTTGCCCTTCATAGAAGCGATTGCTAAATCGCCTGCTGCCGAGTACATCTCGCCAGCAGTCTGAGGATCCTTATCCAGTCCATACCCTCCTTGTTGATACAGGCGAGCCTGAGCAGCAGTCAGTGCATAGTTAGGATCGGTGTGTAGAGGATGTGGATCGCCATCCTCATCCACTATATCGATAGCTCTCTGATACCACTTGACTGCCTCCAGCCAGCTGCGTTCCCTGAAACACAAGATCATAATCACACGTTTCAGGTTTGTTAAAGGGCTCCGACAAGGAACCAAAGTTTGGGGGCATCTGATGAGCAGATAACAATTCATATAGACGTGTAAACCCGAACTCGCCGGCTGTCGATATAGTGATTTCAGTCACCGTAACTCTCTCTGACTGTAATGACATCTTCATACGACGGGCACCTAGAGCTGGTCCCTCCTTTCTTCAGACCTTGTGTTTGACTATCTACAACGCGGTCACCTCTCTAAGACAGACGCCCAGTCCCAGTCCCAGTCCCAGTGATGTCCGTCTTAGAGAGAGTTAACTTAAGATTTCCATGTGATTTTTGAGGTCAGTCGCCAAGTCTGAGAGGCCGCTATCTTGATTCCACATGGTGAGCAAAAACTGAGAAGAGTAAAAACTGCCTGTGATGACGGGGAGGGGAGGGAAGATGGCAGGGGGTGGGGGAGGGTTACATGGCCCTCGCAACTAGTCATGAGGCGCCAAGTATGGTAACAGTTAACTCTGAGTCTAAAACGGCCACTCCTAGGACAAGCACTATGTGTCCGTCTGGCCTGTTCCATGCTCCGAGATAGTCGGGTCCGCTGAATCGAGAAAGAGCGAACGCAAAAAAAAAACTGGAGGAAACCAGGAAGAGGAAGGGCGGACTTCCTTTTTCCTTTTCCCCGCCCCGCCAACTTTTCGCGTGCCTTTCACTTTCGCATCTTCCCCGCTAAATGAGAGCCTGGAACACGCTAGTGTCCGTCTTAACAAGGTATCTGGCTTTTAGAGAGTCAAGAGAAATGGCTGAGCAACGCCAGAGACAAACCCCTAGATGTCCACCTAGAGGTGTCCGTTAAAAAGCACATTACCTCTGGGACGCCAATCCGTTTCCAGATTCGTAGGCTTTCGCCATATAAACCATGGCCTGTCTGTCTCCCAGTGTTGCTGCTTTTAGCATGTACTCTACTCCTCGGTTTGTTGCTTCGTCAGATTCCTCAAAAACAACACAAGCAAATCTTTTACACAAAAACGGCAAGTTTTAAAAAAAGTTCCCGAATTTTATCTTTGACATTTTTGGAAAAAGTGGAACTCAAAATGTACCATGCGAAAGAACTGCTCAGTAGTAATTGTTCGAGTGGTCACACTACACCATTCCATCCACAGACTCAAAGTTAGAACAACTGGTACAGCATTTAATAAACAGTACCACAGGAAAGTAATGCACAGTAGCTTTTATTTGAGCGGTCAAATTGGACAATTGCATCCACCAACTCAATTCTTCGAACCACCTAGTTATAACATAATAAACAGTACCATAGGAACGTAGACTGCTCAATAGCTTTATTGTGAATGGTCCCACTTAAGGATTTCATCCACACACTCAAATGTGAGAACCATCATGTACAGAATAATAAACAGTAGCACAGAAAGGGTTTTTATTTGAATGGTCACATTACATAAACAGAACCAGTGAAAGAGTTATGTTAATCACCTGCACAGTGACTGCAGCTAGCAAGTCATGAGGTAGCTGTAAATATATCTCAGCCATTGCTACTAAAGCTTGTAAGTCTCCACAAGCCGCTGATTGCTCCAAGTGAAACAAAGCGCAGTCCATTTGAGGCTCATTGTTAGTAAAGCGACCAATCTCATTACATTTGGCGAACTCCAGATGAACCTACCAAACACAACAAATATTATTAAATCATCTAAAGTGTTCATGTATAATATTTCTTCTTCTAGCCCGTTACAGTTGCTTTATAATAATCTTTGTGCAGCCTACATTTTATTATTTTAGGGTAACTAAGGGCTGTCACTAAGATTTCAAGTTGCCGGGTAAATACAACAAGTAGGCGGGGAATCAAACAGCTAGGGATTTCTTTTGGTTCTAATTTTCTTCTGTTTTCCTATGAAAGTAGCCGGGGCCCACGTTCTTAGTAGCCGGGGGAAATCCCCGGCCTTTGCCTCTTAATGACAACCCTGTGACTAACTACTATGTGCTGGATTTCCGCCGTCCTCTCGGGTCCAGACTGCTCCCCCCCCCCCCCCCCGCCCCCATCCCGAGAAGAATCCGTTTCAGTAAGTCGGCAATACGTTTGCAACGTAAAAAACACAACAGAATCTTCGCATAGCTTTTCAAAGGATGCTTTCACAAATTACCTTAAAGTTGAAGTTCGAGAGATGTAACCACATGCACACTTTCGAGTGCCCTTTTTATTGATGAAGTAATTTTCTCGCTCTGAATGACAACATCTAAAGCAACATTTTCCACTGTTTCCCATTACTTCATCTCAACCCTGGATCGTTATTTCATAGGTAGGCGATTAAATTACTATAACCACTGTCCAAATATATAATTATATATGTTTAACCACTTTCATGGCTTAAAAGCAACATAAGTGGCCAGGTCACACTGACCTGTCCAAGAATGGACACGCTTTTTTCTCTTTTCTGCTGCTCGGCTGCCTCCAGTTGTAATTTTTCAAGTAATGCAACCTCAGCAAACACGCTAGATGCCTTACGCATCATGCTTTCAGGAAATAACTCATGGACTTCTTCATCCTGAGGAAAACCAAAGTATATACGTATAGCAGTTAAATGGCAATTTAATTCCTCGTCCTTTGTATTTGACTCGATCGTCTTAATACTTTAGCGGCATAGTGACACTGATTTCAGTCTCTAACACAAACCACATAGAAAAACTGTAAACTCTGCGGTGTCTCCAATTAAATTCCGCCCAATTCCACTTTCAACACATTCACAACTATTCCGCCGGTAATTGTCCGTTTCGAACCGTATTCCCTGTACCACTTGTGACACACAAAAATAGTAGGGACACTTCCACCCAACGCTGTTTTTTTTTTTTTTTTTTTTTTCACTTCTGGCCCGTCCCCTTGTCCTCCCAATGTTGTTTATCGCAGTAAACTCACCTCATCTTGCACACCAACATTGGGAGGGCAAGAAGACACCAAAGTGTCCCAACAATTTTGACTGAGACTGTAGGTTCAGTCAACGTGCCAGAAAAAACGTTGATCAGGGATAATCGAATGGCAATCTAATTCCACCACCCACCCGTACTGCATGTCTTTAAAATAATTTCTGAAACTTTGGCTTTTCTTCCAACAAATTTCGCACCAAAATGATTCAAGTAAATGACTATCAAATGACAATTAAACAAAAGCGGGGACGAAAAGCGACAGAATCAGAGAGAGAAAGCAAAAGGCCAATGTCTAGGAAGCAGTGTCACTTTGGGTGCCTCCTGCGCGTGCCTGGAGTTAGACAGGGTTAGGTTCAGTAGCTGGGCATTGGGAACAAACGCCAGCATAGAACTCGACTTGTGATTACTGCTATGTTCGGGTAGTTTTGCCTGTTTTTGGCCAAAAAACAACCAGAAAATGGCTCGACTAACTACTTTAGCTTCAAACGGGTATTTTCGGCGAAATCTTAATCGGGTTTAAGGTTCGCTTAATAGGCTCTCCCCCGATAAGAATTTTCTACGACCTTTCTGTAGGGAAACTAAGAATATCTCGCAGATCAGGCATTTATGTTTAAGGTTGACACTTAACCCAGGAAATAACTGACCTCGTTTTCAGTAAAAACATCACTTTGATCACTCTCAGTCTCGGAGGAATCTGATTGTGAGTCGGAAAGCTGACGCGAGTATCCCGACAATAATCCGGACGAGGACGACAATGAAGATCGAGGGGAGTCTGGTTCCGAAATAGACGGAGATGGAGGAGGGGACTGGGCCAAGTACTCAGTCATGTCATAAATTGTGGAGGAGATTTTGCGGCCAGGAGATGTGCAAAGCTCACTATTTTTCAAGACAGTGGTGGACTCTTGAATGTTTCGCAGAGCTTGGTCAATGCGATCAATTTCTTTAGGGCTAAGATCAAATGGAGACAGTCCAAGACTCTCGCAGATTCTGCAGAAAACAAACAAATAAACAAACAACGTCCTATTACTTGCCAAGCACCAATGAGATGGCCTGTCAAAAAAACAGTACCGTGATTTAAGCAATACTAAAAGTTCGCACGTGTGCGTAACCATGTAAATGAAATGAAATGTAAGGCTCAAGTTTTGTGTATGGATTAAACTTGATGGTCTATTTATGTCAGAACAACAAAAACAGCCATGCTAATTTCTGCAAATATCACTAACAAAGAAAAAGTGTTCAGTGCGGTCAAGTTGCTGAAAATAATAGAATGTTCGTTGTCTCCATCTCTATTCGCGAATCTAGAAACGAGAAGGGAGTTCATTACCGGAGACACACCGGTCAGCTATTGGCCAATTGTTTTCCCTTTCCCTAGTAATAGTTCCAGAAGCGTGAAAGGTTTGAATCCTGCAGGAGTCATTTCAAAAGTAGGTTGAGTATGATCGTCCGGGTGAACGTAGTCCTGAATAGTGATGTTGACAGTGACTGACGCTTCGACAACCTGTGCGGTAGTTATCTTCAGAGTCAAAGTGAGTTGTATCTCGTCAGTTGATGGTATTTAACTCTGGTTATTGATTTTGTTGGTCAATTAGGTCGCGATGTTATTGGGCGTCCGTCAAGTAAGCCGTATAATGTTATTGGCAATGAAGACTCGTAATGTCATTGGTGCGTTTCGATCCGTCTATTGTCACGGTTAAAACAGTCGTTTATTGCTAGTCAAATTGTTGGTTGTCCAGTCAGTCTCTGATAGTTAGTTTTGCTTGAGTCCGTCAATAAGTCGTTTCTACGGTGCCGGTAACTGTTGACTACGATCCAGTGGCGTTTGTTCTAAGTTAGTAAACCAACCAAAAGTGAGTCGTTGATAGTTGTCCCAGAAGTCTTTGCGAAATTTACTCGTCCCAGTTTCCTTCTCGTTTCTTAAGTGGCGAAATTAGGGTGGGGCCCTGGTGCCCTGGCACGTGTGATGCACATGACCATTTACAGCCGATAGCTGTCACACCACAAGGCATTGAACAAGCTCCTTATTTGCGGAATAGAGTCAATAAAGACTGTGAGATATGGCCAAAAGTTTCCTCGCGCATTACTGCGAAAATAAAAACATGTTTTCAAGGACATAGAATGAATTACCTGTTACATTTATGGGAGCTGAAGAACAATGACATGCCTCTTGGACCTAAGTTGGCGTCTCCATACCCCTTGCCATCTGAAGTGTGAATCTGTGGGTCTGTGTACAAGTCACCAACTCCTGCAATAACAATAAGCAAATCCTTGTTTACATTTTTTCTATTAACATACGCTTATTATTATCTGATGAAGCCAATAAAATAGAACCTCTGAATATAGAAAGAGCATACCAATTCAGTTATATCTGAAACTTTGAGCCCGATATAGGGAATAGTTTCAGGGAGATTCTCTTTGAAAGTCGAAAATTTACAAAGAATGTATGAGCTCATTAACGTTTTTGCCACCCAGTAATTTCTCAGTTTTTGATTGCCCATGTTTCCTTTGTTATTGATTCGAAGAGCTGAAGATTGCAAAAACTTCTCAAATTAACCAGCTCTTTCAACTTTTGAACCTAATTTGTAAATACGGCGACATATTCAATGAGTTAACTTGTACGCTAATGAGCAAAAATGTGAACAATGACGTCGGAAGGAATTCCCCTATAACGTGATTTTCCACTTAGAGCCATGACAACAACTAATGTCTACCAGGCAACAACCTTAAGAAAAGGTTTAAACTTATGAATTTTGATAGTACAAGATGACGATACGAAAATCTTGCTGTTTTATCTAAGAAAAATTTAACATTATTAACAACATAGCAAAGAGAGGAGGAACTTGAGTTTTCCCGATATTTCGGACAGACAAGCCGTCCTTCTTCAGGTGTCAATAAATCCCCTTATTAAAAAGGATGGCTTGTCCTTCCGAAATATCGGGTAAAACTCGCGGCCCTTTTGTCTTTGCTGTCTTGTTAATAATGTTAAAATTAATTTGTTTTAATTTAATTGCAATTCGAACTCGTTTGTCACCAAGCCTATCTATAGGTAACAGACAACAAGTGACATTATTTGTAACCTTTCCCTCTCCCATCGTTTTAACCAGTTTCTATCCTGTTTGTGTTCTATTCGATAATCTTTTTTCCAGTTCCTTATTTCGTTTGTTTTACGTCCTCATTCTTTGCCTTTCGTCCGTCCGGGATAATCCTCTACACACAATAATGATAATTCACCTCAAAAAAGAGGCTAAGATAACCTCCCCGTATAGGACATGTCCTTAAGAAGGACAATGAACTATCCAAGTACGACACTTTATTAATTCTAGACTTTATAACTCGCGGAAAAATCGAGACAAAATCTATTATGAACAGTTAACGACTTTAGGATATTTCGAGCAACAACAATTTGCCGTCTGTCCTTTTTGAATTCTAAAAACAAAAACTTTTTAAAATCAGAGATTACATACTCGGGAGCTCGGGAGAACGACCAGGGATATCTTTACAGTCCAGCTTCGAAAAAAAAATACAGCTGAATACAAACATTAACCACACATTCATACACGGTTAGGCCCGACATAAAGTATTCCAGCAAGTAAGTGTTTGAAATTTGAAAACACACAGTAGACAGAGTAATAAACAGGTCTTCTTCTTATGGAAATTTGTGACTATATGATGGAGGCTAAGCCTGTAAAAATTGCTAATTTACATCTTTTATTCAGTGGCCATAACTCGAAACTGGACTCTTGTAACACAAACAATAATTTCAAAGAACCATTCCAACTTACCTTGAATGTCAACAATAATCAACTGATGTCCAGATCTCTCAAATGTAAAATGACTGAAAGCCTGTGAATGTCAAGTATGACCTTGAATGCTTTTATATATTGGCTTTTCTTATACAGTATTCATGACAGAGACTTGTTGGAAGAATTACACTAAACATGTTCTCATTTAAAGATGGACAACATTCGGACATGCACAAATTGGTCTTAGAGGTTGTCTGATGTAATATAACTAGAAACAAGGCAAAAACCTGAAGCTCGGCTTAGAAAGAGTTTACTGCACCTAAACATAAAAAGTGCAGCTGGAAACCAATTGAAAACATGACAAGAAATCACACACATGGATAAAAAAACTTGATGTTCAAAAACGAAATTCTGTACAACTATTTTGAGCAATGTAAAGGGATATTAACTACTATTTCAGCATGTAATATTCTCAGTGCCTACACCTATCACAATAAGGAACTAAATTATGGGAGAAAACCAAGACTGCCAGAACGATAGGCATACCGATTATGGAGGGTAGGCATTGTTGAGACTGCCATCAGGGGAGGTGGGAGGGATGAAACTTCCAAGTCACTTCCACTGAACTTTGTTGAATTGGCCAAGAGGCATGGCAAAAACTGTACATTTCTAAGCGAGGGTAGCCTTGTAGCATGCTCTCGTTAGCTTGTCTGCAGGCTACAGCATCTAGTTGATTCTTCAGTGCAGTCATACATCATGCTACTGGTGTGCAGGCTTGACATGATGCAATTTAAAGGAGTTTTTTTTTATCTCCCATGTTTCAGGGCAGAAGGACAATTGCATGAAGAAGTCATTTTACTACAACTACCAGAATCCTTCTGTTTGTTGTTTTCTTTTGCAAATTAGGGCTTTTGTTTTTTAAACCTCAGCGGGATTGAAAAATTTAAGTAGGTAACAAAAACGAGACTAGTCAAATGTCATCAAGGTCAAAGTGGGCTAAAATGTATGCAGTGAGAGTGCTGGACTTTTTGTGCCATCGTGCAGGCAAGTTACCTGAGGGGTACATCGCAAAGTTTCGTCTTGACGTACGAATCCCGAGTTTGAGTTGTACTTGATATACTTTCCTTCAATAAAATGTTCCAAATGAAACAACGGTGAACCTTCCCTTTCCTTCATTTCAATCACATACACCTGGAAGATATCAACCTGCAGGTAAAGAAAACACAAAACACAAGGGGTTGATGAGTTAAAATCATCTTCATAAGGATTGTGAAACATTAAAAGAATTCCAGATTCCAGATTTCAAAAAATTGATTCCTGGTATGCAGGATTTTGGCCAGGGTTCTCCTAAAGCTCTGGTGTGGGGTGAAAATTGGCGTTAAGTCACCATACGGGTGATGGCTACTAACAAAAAAAAATTTCCATTTGCTGTTTGTTTCCAAAAACTTTGCTTGATAAAAACAAAATAATATATGATATAAATTTAAGAATGAACAAAAAGTTGAAAGGTGACTTCCTGTCATGACCAAAATTCTTTCCCTGGTCAATCAATATGCACTGAAATACCTATTTCAAGGTCGCCCAAATTAAACTTGTATCGGGAGGAGCCCCTGGATCCCCCTCCCCCCCCCTAATGGAAGGGGGATGAGCCCCAAACCCACATATGGATGCACCTTTCAATCTGATCTGTTTCCTCCTACTTACATTTTTTTTTCTCCTTCTAAATTTACTATAAATTTTCTGGAAAACTTTGATTTTGGTACTGTCCAGTATTTTGTCATTCTAGAAGTGGAATGTTAAAAAGTACTATGATTATGAAAATAAAGCAAACCTTTTTAGGTGGGTTATATCTGTTATACTCTTCACCCCAAAGCTTTGCATCCATCTGTAGCCTGACGTCATCAAAGTAAACGTTCCTGGGAACTTGTTCCATGTACCGCTTTGCAACATAATTAGCTGCATGCTTCCAGTTCGTGTGCTTTGAGAAGTTTGATAACTTTTTCCTGTAGTAAAATCATTTATCAAATAAACACTGATGAAATACCACACGGAATCTTCACATGAAAACATGACATTTTCACACATGAAAAGATCATTGCTACGTTTACATAATAAATTGCACCTCATTTGAGTTTATACTAAAACAGAACATTACATGGCTACTTGCAGATACAAAATTTCTCTTCTTGTGTTGAAAAAATATTTTATGAGTGAGAGCAGCAAAGGAGTGAAATATTTTTCAACAAGAGAAGAGAAATTCATGTGTAGTGGTGCATATAAACACCTTGGGTTGACACAGGAGCGGAGGAGGGGTGGGGATTGACACTTGCAAGCACCACAGCTGAGCAAGGTTAAGGGTTACTTTACACCAACTTGTTATGTGGATGGAAAAGAAATCAATGACCAATTTTGAAATCTACAACCACAGTAGTCAGTAACTATGTAACTCTGTAGCAAAAAAGGTAGTTTTGAAGACATTTATTATGAGCAATCATCAGCTGATGCTGCTGCTGCTGTACTGTTGTACTTACAGTCTGAAACACTCCCTCATTGCACCTTGATCAAATGGCTAGAAATTAAAAAATAAATAAACACCACATATGTATTACTAAGTGTTCTACAGACCAATTAAAGTTACCTTGTAAATTTCACATACCAACCTCCTGGCCTTCATGAACACGACTGATTTTCAGACTGATTGTTCTTAAGTTTATGAGGTGATGTAAATGTCAATCATCAATTCTACCAGAGACAATATCACCCAACATCTGAGCTTACAGACCACCTTAAGCACATGGCTATGTATTTTTCTGTGTCTGAGAAGTTCCGTGGGATACTACATACCCAAGTTTGACCAGTATATAGATGCCACCAGGGTTGTGAAACCCTGACCCCGTCGTTTGGAAGGGAAGCAAAAGTAACCTTAAAGACAGCTACCCTGTGTCCTAACTGATTCTTATTCCTATTTGGAACATACAAGGTCATACAAGCAAAAACCACGCCCCACCAGTCCAGGGGAAGTCCCCATTAAAGCAATGTGTAAGGAAGTTGCCCTCCCATTGGCTCTTACTTTGGATCAAGTGTCAGTAAAGCTGTACAAAATAGGCAACAATAAAGTAAAGTGGCCTTATTAGTAAATAATAATAAAATCTGAATCTCACCAATAATTCCATTTTAATCCTCACTTCATCCTTTACCCAGCTTTTCTTAAGTGCATTATATCTGTGTCTTATGGCAACTTCTGTAGGACAAGAATCATCAATATGAAATTTCTCCCACGGATCAGGCAAGGACTGAGCCTTTCTTAGAGCATTCTTCCAACTAAGATGGTGGTGTAAATGCTTTGGATGACGACTTTTGCTACTTTCATTATTCTTTTTGTTGTTGGCTGAATCAGTATTTTCCAAATCATCAGCTTTATTGTCCTCACACTGTCCATTAATTTCCTCTGAAGTCAAAACATCATCTGTTAATGAGCCAATTTCTTCATTCCAATCCTGTGATATTTCATCAAAACCTGACTCAGCTTCTTCACCATTACAGCCATTTTCTAATCCATCAGCCAAATCATAGTCAGTTTTACCACAATTCTCACGTCCATCTGCAGCCTGTGAAGATCCTTCTTGTAAATTATGAGGATCTGCATTTCCTGGGGTCAAAACAAAAAGTGCTGTGACATCTTAGTACCTGTGAATGCTGATCACTGCTACATTTCCATTTTTTTCATGTTGGATCTACAAATGTTCTGTGATAGAAATTTCCTTAGGACTTGAGTCATTAAGTGTTACTAAAATAAACAAATGAAAAGGAAAAGCATCAAGGAAAAGCATGGGGTTCAAAAACTTTCCCTCTTATCTTAACATCTCCAAAGCAATTTTCTCTTACAGAACTTCAATTTTTAATTAAAGCAAGGTCTTTCAATTTCAGAAAGCCACAGATTTGACTATTAACTACCCATTACCCTTAATAACAAAGGGTGTAACAAAAACCGGATTGACTAAGAAAACATGAAATAAATCCAATTTTAAAAATTTCCATGAAAATATGAATAAACGGGAATGTGGTTGTCACTGTTGAATGAACAACCTAAGTGGTTGATAAAGACCTGAAAAAAAATCATACCAGGAATCAAACTTTGACCTTTGTAATGACTGGACATGATGCTCTATCCATAGAGGTAATAAAGCCAACTGGAAATCTGGGCAATTATTGTGAGTTCATAATACACCCAATGATGGAACTGTGCACCCCTTACAAAGGTCAGGGTTAGATTCTCATTGAAGCCTGTCCAATTTGTTCTTGTCTTTATCAACCATCTGGAACCTTTTTTCTTCTGTAAAGATCACATTCTCACTTTCAT
The DNA here is from genome assembly GCF_958299795.1 of Porites lutea. Lineage (NCBI taxonomy): Eukaryota > Metazoa > Cnidaria > Anthozoa > Scleractinia > Poritidae > Porites > Porites lutea. The sequence continues at coordinate 26,778,701 of NC_133206.1, read as the reverse complement.
AGAGAATGCATTTTCAGAAATCAGTAAGTAAATATAATAATAAATGATATGTGATAAACATATTTTAAAATAACAAAAAATTTCACAAGGAATGGGCTTTTTGCAACAGTTGATCACATGATCAACTTTTTCTTAACAAGGAAACAATGTATTTTGGAAAGATAATTTTAGCAGCAATAGAAAGAGTACATAAAAATAATTATTACTCAATGTGTAAATTTGTAGGCTTATATCTCAAAAGAAGCTATTGCTACAGCCTCTGAAAATTGGAAGGATTTGCATGGGAAGAACAGATCAGGTACCATCCTGTCATGGTTCAATGGAGGTAAACTTTGAAATTTTCAAACCTTCTTAACATCTCTCTATTACATATAACACAACTCAAATTGCCTTTTATGATTATGATTATTATTTTATGTTCTTCCTAGTCTTCCCTACAATGAAGCACCCTTTCCTTTTGAAAAAGGTCAAAAAAAGGAAATTAAACTGAGAGGCAAGGCCTTGTCATCTCATCTCCATACACTACAAAAGGTCTCTTCATTGAGTAGCACAGTGGCCTGAAAATCAGCATTACACTGTATAGTTAATTCAAAGATGCTATTTTCATTCCTGAAAATTATATTGCTCTATTTAAAGTTTTTTTCTTTTTAACTGGACAGATGACCAAATGCCCAGCAAAAGTCCTGTCATTTCTAAGACCATTACTTTATTCAAGGCAATGATCAAACAGTTTCAGTTTTACAGGCAACCTCCATCTACTGCTAACTCAGACAACTAAGTACCAGGGCTCCTGCAAGTTCAGAAGAGCCAACATCTGGAACACGCTTCCTCTGGCCCTGAGGAGCCAGCATGATTTAAATAAGTTTGGGTTTGACCTAAAAAGGAACTTTATGCATCAGTCAATTCTACCTGCACCCAGCCCCCACCCCCCCCTCCCATTTGCCCGCCTTGTCAGTCCTGGGGGTGGGGCATTTGCAAATTTTGCACTGCCAAGGGGCCAGGAATTTGCCAACCCAGGGCCATTCCCGAGCTTTTGACACGCACACGGTTTCCTATCAGAATATAACTACACAGATGGTTTTACTGGAAAAAAAGCAGATTGGCTCATCTGTCAAGGACAGGAATAAATTGATGAGGGTTGTAAAGGCATGTTCTCGATTTTATGCATGCACTTCTTCATTGCTTATCAAAATTGCAAAGCGAAATTGGAGCTATCGATGTGAATCAACGTTTTTCAAATTTCTGTTGAAGTATTTATTCAACTATTCATAACATATAACTTCACAGCGCTCTATTAATTTTAATGTAAATAACTTTATATCAATATTAAAACCATAAACTGGTGCATGTTATCGTTAGAATTGTTAGAATCCTAGCGCGTTGTAAGAATCCTAGCACTATTACAAAGGAAGACGTTAATTGAAACAAATAAAAGAGAACATTAAAATGGTTAAAATAGCGTTATTCGACCGTGTGATCAATGAAAATTATTGCAGTGTTGACGGAGGACAGGCATTTGACGTCTTTTTTTGTCCCCACCCTGGGGGATTTGACAGCTCAAGAGTCCCCACCCCTCGGAAATTGCCATCCAAGGCAAAAAAGTGCCAATGCCCGGGGGTCAGCCCAGGGGGAGGGGGGGGGGCTGGGCGCAGGTGGAATTGGCTGATGCATTAGATCCAAGCCAAATTGAGCCTCCAATACTTTCGCTATACTTAGTTGTTCCATTTTCTTTGATCTGTTATTGTTTTTTGTGTTGTTTTTTCTTTTCATCAAGGCCCCATTTAAACCAGCCTCACTGAACTGGGCACCTCTGACTAAAAATTGTTCAATATAAAATAAATAAATAAAAACCTCCCCTGCGTCCTCAAGAAATGCGCGATCATGATACGCAGCGCAAAACTATAAAGGAATCGCCTTCGCGAAAGTAACAGCTGTGTGTCTTGAAATTTTCTGTCCTTACAGCTGGTGAACTTGAACAGACGCGGAAGTAATAAAATAAATGACTATTCCTTTCATCATAAACAAAATTCCTTTTAGGTTTCCCTTTCGCAGTAATGTATAGAAAAATTTATATCGTTTTCTTTTGTTACTCATCAAAGCGATACTTTTAACTTACATACCACATAAGAAGTGAGTGTATGTTCGTCTTTGAGACCAGCTAAGTAAAGATACGTTATCAGTTTTAGTGCGCTGCCTTTTTTCAATGACAGGTGATACTGTTAACGGGGAAATTTGAAAGATTTTATCGGTTATACCGAAGATTTGAAGAGCATAAGGTAATTATTTTACCCAATATTTTTGACCGTAATTACAGGCCTATAAATTGTAAATAAACTAGGAAATTTACCTTCGCTTCTGGGTGAGTTTTCCATCGCAGTAGGGAAAAGAAATCTCAGTCTTCATAAAAGACAGTGAAAGACAGAAAGACTGAAAAAAAGACCCGGAGATAAAACAATTCAACACATACAGCTCACCATATTTACAAAGTGCTCTCGAGGTCTTATACTTGGGGGAATTACAACTATGCATACACAAAGACAATTTTTTAAAGTTAAATCCGCTGGTCACATTGTGTGTTCTTTCATAAACAATATTTATTGAGCCGGCAGCGGCCAATTTATTGTTTTTCTCTCCGTTTTCAAGCCTCTACTCTTCGTTGAGTTCTTAGCAAGTGTAGATCTCTCGGTCTTCACTTAATACTTGAAACAACGACGAGAACAGCTGTTGAGGAGCAGACTGGACGGTCTTTATATCTTGCAGTGTAAAGGTGCTGTCACTTGCGGGAATTTTTCATTCGCGCTACACGTGTCTGATCAGTTACATACATATCACATCTAATGAAAGGTCTTGAAATTGGTTTAATCTCCATAGAACTTTGAAAAGAAGAATGACGAAATCAAAGCTTTATACCTTGGCTTTTATTCGAAATGGAAACAACATTCTTCTGGGGATGAAGAAGAGAGGGTTTGGAGCTGGTAGGTGGAACGGTTTTGGCGGGAAAGTGGACGCTGACGAAACAATTTTGCAAGCTGCTAAAAGGTAAAGCTGCCAATCGTTTTCAACCCTTAGTCTTCTTGTTGCTTTAAAAGCTTTTTAATCTTGCTATGATCTTTCTTCGCTATGATTAGTCTGCTATTTTTCTTCGCAATTGTTCAGAGGCAACGCATGTGAGCGCGCGTGGTCACATCCCAAACACATCCGGCGAGGAAACGCGACGGGCACTGCATGCACTGCTTACACCATTCCTTGGGGGTCATTCCTTACAATCTATCTCCCAGCGCGGGACAGGATGGGGGTTAGCGGGATATCAATCATCATATAAGCTATATGGGCATGTACTGCTGTCAAGGCAGAACCACAGCCAAAAGGCCAAAACAGGTCAAATTAGCTTATTGGCCCTATATAACCTAAGGAGGAAAACAGAGACATTAGAATAAGGATGGAAGTTGGGGAGAGTTGAAAACACTGACCTGCGGTCCCCAGACTACCCACTGACCCCCACTCCAAAGACTACCCTAAGGACTACCCTAAAAAATCAACCAAATTCACTTTAGCAAAGGAAATAGATAGAACAAACCTACCTCCACTGTGCTTCCTACAGATCCATAAACAGCCACCATCCTGCTTTTCGCCTGTTTCATCGGCCCAGTCTTTTTTTTTTTGTCCTGCTCCATTCTTTTTTGGCTACCAGCCAGCACGCTGTTAGTTGTACAGCATCAAAAAAAGTGTTGAAAGATTGGGTTCTTGAAAACAAAGACTACTACATGTAGGACCTCTTACAGAATGACTTTGAACTTTATTGATTAGAGGAAACTGGGTGAATCAGGTTCCATTTAGGTCATTATACTGGGAAACCTGACCTGAAAGAATTGATTCACTCAGTTTCCTAACCCTAATCTTAAGGGGTCTTAAAGGTCTTTGTTTTCAAGATGGAACTCTGGGTTCTGTGCTTTCGTGTAGTTTACACCTGCATGATGAATGACATCAGCAACCCAGTCTGCTGTCTTTTGTGAAATACCTGCCAACTGATGGTAACTCAAATTTCATAAAATAAGTCAATGGATGTGAAAAGAAAATTACGCTAATACCAAAACCCCAGGGCAGGAGACAGGCAAATTTGGAAGTAGCCATCTCGCCCATAAGCCCTGGCCTCAATCTCCTATGTTTAGAATTGACATGTATTGGGCATGAAGTTTGGTTGCAATAAGAAAGACTGGGTCCAGGAAAAAGCAAGATGGCGACTGTTTATTGCATAGCAACGCAGGTAGGTTTGTTGTATCTCTTTCCCCAAAAAAACTGAATTTGGTTGACTTTTTAGGGTAGTCCGTAGGGGTACTCCGGGGGGTGGTTCGCCCAGTTGTCCATAGGCTAGTCCACTGAGTGGGGTTCAGTGGGTAGTCCGCAGACCAGGGTCAGTGTTTTTCAATTCACCCTTAAAGTTGAATGGGTTGGAGGAAACCTTTTTTTACTTCAAAAATGGAGAAGAGGTCCATACAATTATCTAGACAAATGCGCAGAATGTCAACGCACTGACAATGTGCTCAATCAGTTACTTAGCGTAAATGTTTCAACTTTAATAATGCTAAAAGTTTTCTTAATTATGAATAAAATTCAGTCCAACAATTTACCTTCTAAAACATAAAAATTGAACTTACAAAAATTGAATTGAATTACAAAATTTTGGTTTTTGATTAGTACTCAAGGGAAAGCGTGGCAAATGGTTTTCATATTATGGATATAATTGTTCTCATTGGGCTGAGGTAAAAAAATTGTTTCTGGTTAACAGTTACATGTAGGAGAGTATTATATTTTTAATTACAGTTGAACCCCAAAAAGCAGCCACCTATCAAGCAGCTACGTACCCTCTATTAAGCAGCCAGTAATACCAAAATAATTGTAGAAAAGAATAGTGAATAGCAGCCACCTCTATGAGCAAGTGGCCATGGCCTCCTTATGGCCATTTGATGAGAGTTCTACTAATGCTGTCACCTTTATTAAGCAGCCATTAAGTATTTGATACACATAATTTAGCTTCAATTTAAAATATGATGAAGGAAAATACAGTCAGAGATAGAAGATGATGACTGTTTGTGGAGAGATAATGCTAATTTATGACAAACCTCAATTGAGTGGCCAACCTCCATTGAGTGTCCTCCTGCCAAGGGTGGCTGCTTAATGGGGGGTCAACAATATCATATTATTTTAAAAACAGCAAAATCTGGGTTGGTGAGCAAATGGGGGAAAAGTAAATTGCATTAGACTTTTTTTTAAAATAAGGTTATTGGTGGCATTTTAATGGGATTCTGTGGATGTTGTCTTTGTTTGTTTACAGGGAATTGTGGGAAGAGTCAGGTCTGACAGTAGACGAACTCCAAGAGGCTGGAATTTTAAAGTTTGAATTTGTTGGTGAACCTCAAATAATGGAGGTTCATGTTTTCACCACTAGTATTTTCAAAGGAACACCGGCTGAATCTGATGGTAATTAAGTTTAACATAGAATGGCATGCCTTGTTCCCATTCAAAGTGAAGCAAGCAATGAAGAGTGTTACAGCAATACATTAAACCCCTCATGACTACTGACCAGTCAACTAGGAGGTATACCCATCCCTACCCTGGTCTACTCTCGTTTAGATCTGAAATGGTGTCATTCATATGGCATTAGTTTATTAGGTTCAGCTGTCAAACCTGACCTGTTTTTAGGGCAATCTTTTCTTATCTTTTGTGGTTTGAGCTGAACAAAACAGGACCTGGCTTTTAAAAAAGGGGCACCTTGTTAAACAAAATTTGTTAACCTTGAAGCTAAAACTATCAAGAAAGTTGCTAATTGACTACTATTAGAACAAATCATGCAGTTGACATCTGTTTGGCTCAGTTTGTTGGGTACCTGAGTCAAATGATGTAGGTCCAGTTTGATTTCTTGATTCCTCTAAAAGCCCCATCTCACAGCCCGCTTACTAAAGTAAATCTTGTGGGATGCAAATAACCACTAAGGATGTATCCATCAGTCCAGTGATCTATCACCAGGGAGACTTAACCTGAAGCCAAGCTCTGCTTTTTTGACCTTACCCCTTTAAAGTGGTTTATTATGTATTTAAACACAGAACAATTTTAATTTTTTTTTTCTTTAGAAATGAGTCCCAAATGGTTTTCTTTATCAGAGGTACCATTTAGTGACATGTGGCCAGATGACCCTCTATGGTTTCCATTGATGTTGAATGGGCAGAAGTTCTCTGGATATTTTAAGTTTAAAGGACAATCAGAAATCCTTGATTACACCCTTGAGCCCTCATGTGCAGTTTGATGTTTTTGTAAAAAATTGTTTTTGAGAGTTACATTAATGTTATGACACATCTTATCACCAGTTTCTACCCCTGTAGTTTCACCCTGAGCTTTGACTGAGCTTTTCTCGTTTAAGTAACTACAGTCAGCTATTTTTAAGGAGTGCCCATTGTAAGAAAATCTCTGCATTTTATATAAGTAAAACAAATGAACGAAGCATGGCAGGGACCCACTTTAGGGGTCATTTTATAGGGTTTGTACAGTTTTGAATTCTTGATAAAGTCTTAAATTTTTTTGCAGACTAATTAAATGTATAGATGTTTTTTGTTTAAATACATGTAATTGTCTCTCGATCCCCACCCCTGGATGATTCATCAACTTTCATTTCCTTGGTCTTCCTTTTTCGTACCATGGTGGGAACATGGTTACGCCACCATAAGGCCCATGGAAAGGTGGTTATCACTAGGAAAGTGAGTGCACGTAGGTCTGAATATCAGGTTCAGTTATTCACAGTTTAGGTGTTATGAAGGGCTAAAATGCCTAGAAAAACGAGCATTTTTGATAACTTTCCCCTATTTTGGTGAAAAAGCGTAATTTTCCTGTAGATTCAAAAATTGAGATTCATAATTAGCAAATTGCTACTGGAAGAGTCTGTAATTTGATGCTCTTTAAGGAAGCTTCAAAACAGTTTTTTTCATCAATTTTTAGCTTTGAGTTGTATTATTTCTCTCATATGTTAGAAATAGGAAAATGATATATTTGTGAGTTAGCCCCAGTGAGAGAGCAAAATCTGCCCCAGTAAATGAGGTGTTCCAAACTATGTGTTTTCATATGCCTCTGTCGTAATTGTTCTTTCTTTTGTAACAATCACATATCACAGGTACGCCAGATATGATGGAACATCGTAAAAGTTTGCGCCTATAGACTAATTTCAATATACTACAAATTTTGATTCCAAAAAAAGTTGTTTTGAATATGACAGTGGCGTTCCGAAAGCTTCTTAATGACGTCACCCTGACGTAATTGGCGAGATAACGAGGCTCAGACATTGCCTCACAGCTTATTCTCAGTTTCACCAATGTTTTCTTAGATGGGTTCTTTATTGTTAGATCAAGGTAGGTAGGGGGGCTATAATTCGTTTTGATTTTGTAATAAAGTTAAGTCAAGTTAGGACAGTGTTTAGTAGAAATTTCTTTGAGTGTCTGTAACCTGAGATTAGTTCATTTCTATTGTTCAGGGTAGACATTACAGGTTTACAAATTATAAACGTTAACTCTGATGATGTCGATAATCAAGTTTCCTAGAAACCATAACAACAAGGCCCCACAAAAAATAATTATATGCAGAGAATTCCCTGGTCCAATTGACAGGCGTTCGAAAGAAAAGGAAAAAGGCTCAAATTACTGTGAAAGCGCTGGGACGCGAAGGAGTCGCTAGGGAAGGAGAAGGAAGGCGAACGCCACGTCCTAGCTTCTTCGCCAAACGTAGGCTAAAAAGTCAACTTAGGCGAATTTTTGCTGAATTCCTTGGTTCTTATCAGTGTGGGCTCTGTACACAAGAAGGAGAAGCAATGTCCATCACGTGCTTCGTTTTATGTCGCCCTCTCCACATAACCAGTAAAAGCGTGTCGATCAAAACCTCTGGCCAAAAAAGAGCGACACCGTAATAAGTAGCGTAGGCGAGGGCTCATGTTGTCAATAAGACCACCATTTATAACCCTTTTTGAAATTTCTTAACAATATAGGACAAAAATATAAAACTTCGACCCCGCCAGGATTCGAACCTGGAATCCCCTGATTCGTAGTCAGATGCCTTATCCGTTGGGCCACGGGGCCTTCTGTAATGGACGGGTCGGTTTTCAATCCCAAGTAACTCACCCTGGTTGGATATTTCACTTTTTGCTCTTCATTGAAGCAAAATATAAAGTAATTTTATTTTCCAGGTATTCAATAACAAGAACATATCCACGAATTTATCTTCATTTTAATCATCCGTCGTTTCATTTGCGCAATTACCATGATGCTAATGCATCTTCAATAACACCACTGGAATGTCGTTTTCTTTATTTTACAGTGTGTTATGTCTTTCAAAAACATGTACATCAATTACAGGTGTTTAAAAGGTATTTCAGTGGGTATATACTTTAGTTATGATAGATGTTTTTAAAGCCACTAAGATTGCATGTAGTCACGCTTACGGCAAACGTCACATTCAAGATGGAAAATGAGCAGATAAAAACACTTCAAAACAATTCATGGATAAAACTGGCGAGAAAATACTAATTTTTGGTAGTAGTAAT
>NC_133206.1:26762623-26765123 GCF_958299795.1 Porites lutea | reverse complement strand
AAGAAATAATGAAAATCGCGGAAGTTCTTCATTCCAGTATAATTAAAGCACAAATTATTTTTTATCTCAAAAAGGTTATGAGTTGTTTCAAACAAAACGAAAGAACCAAATGTAAAAAAGTACGACCCCGCCAGGACTCGAACCTGGAATCTTCTGATCCGAAGTCAGACGCCTTATCCATTAGGCCACGAGGCCGACATAGCATACACAGAATTCTACTGCTATTTCAAAATCAACTGTATTACAAATATGCACTGTAATATTGTTATTTTGTGTTTGCATTTAAATGAAGAAAGTGACTCTCGAGATTTTTATTCTTTTCTCCTCCCTTTTTTCTTCACCTTGCAAATATTCTCATTGTAAAAGGTATTGGATTGATGTTTCCCCTGAAGCAACTTTGTTTGGATAGTATTAATGTTGTTAATTGTACAGCATTCAATCTTCGTGGCTTTAAAAATATCTGTCGTTATTTCAGTGCCGCAACTAAAACAATATCCAACCAAAGTCAATACTATCAGAGGAGCAAAATTAATTAAAATTAAAAACCCAATCAGCTATAACAGGCCCCGTGGCCCAACGGATAAGGCATCTGACTACGAATATATCAGGGGATTCCAGGTTCGAATCCTGGCGGGGTCGAAGTTTTAATTTTTTTTCCTGTGTTTTAAAGAAAGCTGCTACTTTAACAGTTAAAAAAAGTTGGTTATAAATGGTGCTATTTGACGACATGATCCAGTGCCTTTTCTGCCGGACGTTCTGATCGACCAGTTATGTAGGGAGGGCGACATATGAACGAAGCACTTGATGGACAAGGCTTCTCATTCCTGTGTACAGAGCCCACACTGATAAAAACCAAGCATGCAATTCAGCGAAAATTCGCCCAAGTTGAATGGACTTAATCTTAATCCTTCATTAGAGAATTCTTAGCCTACGTTGGGCGCACGAGCTTGGACGCGGTTTTCCCCTTCATTCTTCTTCCCTACCGATCCCTTCGCCTTCAATAGCGTCCAAAGTTTTTCGCTCCCTTTTCCTTTTTTTTCGGATTCCTGTCAATTATTCGAGAGGCGACTTGTTGTTGGGGCATCTCGGAAACTTGACCATCGACCTCAAATTGAATTAGAGCAAGGTGGTGTCTCTCATCTTAATTAATTGGCCATCCATCATTTGCTAGCAAAATCTTAAATCAACATCACTGATGTAAATATTTTACTTAGTTTTGTCGACATTAAACCGAAGAAATAACTTCAGAGCGGAGACAATAGTAGAATTCAGTTTCACCAATGTTTTCCTAGAAGGGTTCGTTATTGTTAGATCTAGGTAGGTAGGGGGGCTATAATTCGTTTTGATTTTGTAATAAAAGTTAAGTCAAGTTAGGACAGTGTTTAGTAGAAATTTCTTTGAGAACCTGCAACCTGAAATTAGTTCATTTCTATTCAGTGTTAAGGGTAAACATTACAGGTTTACAAATTATAAACGTTAATTCTGATGATGTCGATAAATCAAGTTTCCTAGAAACCACAACAACAAGGCCCCACATAAAAAAATTGTATGCAGAGAATTCCCTGGTCCGATTGACAGGCGTTGGAAAGAAAGAGAAAAAGGCGCAAATTACTGCGAACCAACCTCGTTCCCAGGGTTCTCTCCTACTCGTCCCTACGGAGCAAGAGAGACGACGCTTAGGAGAGAAAACCTGGGAACGAGGTTGACTGCGAACGTGGTAGGACGCGAAGGACTCGCTAGGGAAGGAGAAGGAAGGCGAACGCAACGTCATAGCTTCTTCGCCAAACGTAGGCTAAGAAGTCAACTTAGGCGAATTTTTGCTGAATTGCTTGGTTCTTATCAGTGTGGGTTCTGTACACAAGAAGAAGCCATGTCCATCACGTGCTACATTTTATGTCGCCCTCTCTGCATAACCGGTAAAAGTGTGTCGATCAAAACCTCTGGTCAAAAAGAGCGACACCGTAATTAGTAGCGTAGGCGAGGGCTCATGTTATCAATAAGACCACCGTTTATAACCCTTTTTGAAATTTCTTAACGATATAGGACAAAAATATAAAGCTTCGACCCCGCCAGGATTCGAACCTGGAATCCCCTGATTCGTAGTCAGATGCCTTATCCGTTGGGCCACGGGGCCTTCTGTAATGGGCGGGTCGGATTTCAATCCCAAGTAACTCACTCTGGTTGGATATTACATTTTTTGCTCTTCATTAAAAGAAAATATAAATTGATCTTATTTCCAGGAATTCAATAACATCTTAGGAAGAACATATCCACGAATTAATCTTCATTTTAATCATCCGTCGTTTCATTTGCGCAATTACCATGATGCTAATGCATCTTCAATAACACCACTGGAATTTCGTTTTCTTTATTTTACAGTGTATTATGTCTTGTCTTTGAAAAACATGTGTATCAATAACAGGTGTTTAAAAGGTATTTCAGTGGGTATACTTGAGTTGTGACAGATGTTTTTAAAGCCACTAAGAATGCATGTAGTCAC
>NC_133206.1:26752623-26757623 GCF_958299795.1 Porites lutea | reverse complement strand
TAGGGGGATACCGCCCAAGTTTGAGACTTAACTACGTCGGCATGAGTAAAGATATGGAAAAAAGGTTACCACAACTGTATTACATAAAGATGAAAATTTCTTATTATCTGGGTTTTATTGCAATCGGAGTCGCCATGGCAACGTAATGACGCCATTACGTTTTTCATTTATCTTTGTGTTTCTCTGTACCAGGAGTTTTTTGAAGAAATCGCTCAAGGGAGTATGTACTTGCCATAATTGCCTCCATTATGGCAAAGTTTGAAGAAATTCTATGAGAGCGTTTTCGAAATATTTTGAAATGCAGTTTTAAGAATCATAAAAACATTGAAATAGCATGCTAGCCGCACAATTCGCTAATATTTTAAGAAAATGATAAGCTTTGGGAACGCGGCTTCATCTCATAGTGGATTGATTCCATTGAAAACTGCATACAAAAAAGGAAGGGAATTGCTCTGGGCGATCGCGAGTAAGAAGGGTTTTATTAACTTGCATTCAGATGCTTTTGATACAGTTTTTGGAGGTAATTTGGTCCATGCCTACAAATCTCGCATTTTCCAAAAACTGCTCGATAAATTTTTTTATAAATTCGACAATCCCGAGATCAATCGTGAAGATATATTTCCTGCAGGTTTTAAGAACACTGAAAACAGGGAAGGCTTTAAAATAGGGCCTCAAATATAGCCAATTTTCCCCACAGATTTTGTGGTTACAATCGAGCGTCCTCATTATTCACTGGCATTGTTTTCAAGTTTCATATACACGTGCACATTTAGCAAAAAGATAGAATTTGCATCAAAAAGGACCCTCGGTTAAATCTCCGGGATATGCTAATTACCGGGTAAAGAGGTTAGTGATACATTATAACATCAGAGCAACTCTTTGTGAGAGTTTCTGTGATGTTATAACCCGAGTAAGATAATTAAGTATTGCATCCTACACGATGAGCCGTGACGTTCACCGTTTCGGCTCTCACTGCTATCTGTGACGACAAGCCAATTATTAGCATATACCGGATATTTCTTCGGAAAGTAATCGACAGTTCTTTTGTATGCAAATTTATATCTTTTGCTAGTTGTGCACGTGCATATGAAACTTGAAAACAATGCCAGTGAATAATGAGGACGCTCACTTGTAAACACAAAATCTAGGGGGAAAATTGGTTATGTTTGAGTCCCTATTTAAAAGCCTTCCCTGTTTTTAATGTTCTTGAAACTTGCAGGGAACATTTCTTGACGATTGATCTCGGGATTGTCGAATTTATAAAAAAATTTATCGAGCGGTTTTTGGAAAAATGCGAAATTTGTAGGCATGGACCAAATTACCTCCAAAAACTGTATCAAAAACACCTGAATGCAAGTTAATAAAATTCTTTTTACTCGCGATCGCCCAGAGCAATTCCCCTCTTTTTTTGCATGTAGTTTTCAATGGAATCAATCCACTATGAGATGAAGCCGCGTTCCCAAAGCTTATCATTTTCTTAAAATATTAGCGAATTGTGCGGCTAGCATGCTATTTCACTGCTTTGATGATTCTTAAAACTGCATTTCGAAATATCTCGAAAACGCTCTCATAGAATTTCTTCAAACTTTGCCCTAATGGAGGCAATTATGGCAGGTACATACTCCCTTGAGCGATTTCTTCAAAAAACTCCTGGTACAGAGAAACACAAAGATAAATGAAAAACGTAATGGCGTCATTACGTTGCCATGGCGACTCCGATTGCAATAAAACCCAGATCATAAGAAATTTTCATCTTCATATAATACAGTTGTGGTAACCTTTTTTCCATATCTTTACTCATGCCGACGTAGTTAAGTCTCAAACTTGGGAGGTATCAACCCCAAAAAATCCAGTCGAGCCACCTTAACTTCTTCTCAAATGTAATCAATCTTCAGCTTGGAAGCTCAGCAACCGGATACCCTTTTTAAAATAGAAATTTATCTCATATTCCATTTAAGTTTCTTTTTCCGTTTCGAGCATTTGACATGGTTTGAATCATTGTTGAGTTTATCCCTCATTTATCATGAACATGTCGGATTCTCTCACCTCGGATGACTTTTCTCGTGTAGCTCTTGAGAAATTATTAAGAATCACTTTAAGTTTGGTGAAGGGTATGTCCGTTGTAATATTTTTCCCGAGTGCGGTTAATATTGAACGTTTGTCCCAAACGCCATCAGTCATATGTTAATTTGCATTTTTGTCACGCAATATACCTCCAGTATCGATCCCTTTCTTTGCATAAACAAATAAAGGTTGAACCATTACCTTATTAATAGGGGGTGGGGGGAGGACAAGGACACCGAGATTAAAAAAGAATTTTACAGGGCTGGAAAGATAATATCAGTATATTATACATACAACGAAGTGCCAGAGTGGTGTCCTGATCGATAGTTAACCTTGAGCAGAAGAGAAGTAGACTGATGAAACTGGATTAAATCTTGAACATTTGTTGCTACCCAGAGTTTCATGCCTCTTGCGAGGCAGTCATCAGGCAACTGCCAAAATTAACGGTTACAATCAAAGGTATAGGTAAAACTGAACGGTAAATACTACGTAAAGTGCCACATTGCTTGTAATTAAATTGGTTCATTGATTACCAGAAAAAATCCCTACTCCTTTTATATGCCAGGGGCACCCAACGACGGTTTCCTTCTAAATGCATTGAAAACACTTTTTTCACTTAGATCTCTAGAAATGTATTCCAAGTGGCGCTAAAAAAATTTTTATCTGTTGGGTCATACTAGGGTAACCGTGAGTCTTTTTTCCCGAAAATTTTAGCTGCAATTTTAAGTTTTACGAAAGTTAGGATTTTTCTGATTCCTTTCTGTATGGCATTTTCGGTTCCGGGAATTTTAGGTTTCCTTTCTCTACGAAAAATAGCTTCACCTGGGGTTTGAAATAGGAAAAATTAAACTTCAGAAAATTGTAGGGAATTTATTAGATTAGCTTCGAAAATTGTACATGCATGGAACGGTCACCTAATAAATTTTTAGTCTTCCTCAAGCTATAGAAAATTCTAGGCAATTTTTTGCTTCTCCGAACAGATATTTCACAGAAAACAGTCGTTCGGTGCCGCTGATATGCATTTGGTGACTTTTTAACGTTATTTATTTCTTATTGCCAAAAAGCAAAGTGTCACAATAATGATCTTAGCTCATATGTATTAAAGAAAAAAAAAACTGTCCTGCGGACAACTTTTATCCTTCCGGGGCCCTGTTGTTCAATGGGTGGATAGCGCTATCCACCGTGTAAATCACTATTCACTGGATAGAGCAATTGGTTTCCCTAATACTTATGAATTGGATAGAGATTCATCCGATGGATAGCCCTACCCAACTTTTGAACAACTGAGGCCTGCTCTTTTACTAGTATTGTAAATGAAGTACTGAACGAAAAAGCAGGTCACATACTTAACATACTCAAGGGTTGCACACATGTCCAATATACACAAACGGATACGATTCGTCAAACTGATGGTCCATTGGTACCAATGGTACGATTGGTACCAATAGAAAAGCACCCTATTCCAATGGTTCTACTGGTGAAGATGCATCTCATTAAGGGGACTTAGATTATTTTCCCATGTGACCTGTTTGGGTACAGGGCAATTGCAATGGTCCATTGGTACCAATGGTACGATTGGTACCAATGGAAAAGCACCCTATTCCAGTGGTTCTATTGGTGAATATGCATCTCATCAAGGGGACTTAGATTATTTTCCCATGTGACCTGGCTGGGAACAGGGCAATTCCGATGGTCCATTGGTACCAATGGTACGATTGGTACCAATGGAAAATGATGCCATTCCAATGGTTCTATTGGTGCAAAACAAGTTCCCTTTTACACCAAGTAAAAACGCGCTAATAATTATTATGAACGTTCCTCGTTCTATAAGAAAACCACGCAAACAAGTTCGCTTTTACATCAAGTAAAAGCGCGCTATAATTCTTATGAATATTCTTCGTTCTATCAGCCAACCACGCAAAACAAGTTGACTTTTACATCAAGTAAAAGCGCGCTTTGATTCTTATGAATATTCCTCGTTCTTTAAGCCAACCATGCAAAACAAGTTCGCTTTTACACCAATTAAAAACGGCTAATAATAATGAATATTCCTCGTTCTATAAGACAACCACGCAAAACAAGTTCGCTTTTACACCAAGTAAAAACGCGCTAGTAATTATTATGAATATTCCTCGTTCTATCAGCCAACCATGCAAAACAAGTTCGCTTTTACACCAAGTAAAAACGCGCTAGTAATTATTATGAATATTCCTCGTTCTATAAGCCAACCACACAAAACAAGTTCGCTTTTACACCAAGTAAAAGCGCGCTATAATTCTTATGAATATTCCTCGTTAAGCCAGCCACATAAAACAAGTTAAAACAAGTTCGCTTTTACACCAAGTAAAAGCGCACTATAATTCTTATGAATATTCCTCGATCGTTCTATAAGCCAACCATGCAAAACAAGTTCGCTTTTACACCAATTAAAAACGCGCCATAATTCTTATGAATATTCTCTATAGGCTAACCACGCAAAACAAGTTCGCTTTCACACAAAGTAGAAACGCGCTAATAGTTACAAAGCGAGGGTGACCTATATATCTAGCGCTAATAATATCTCAAGGTGCTGCGAGTATAACAAACATCGTACGAACATTAACATTGAAAGGTAACGCGTCACCGTCGTGTTCGTTCTGTTTATTGTGATTCACGAGCAAACAACAACATGACATATGAATGTCTTCTTTCCTGTACGCAAGCACTATTTTTTGGTAATTCTTACTTGTTTAAAAGATGGCCCGAAACAACGCGGAAAGGCGCGAAACTAGCAAAGTGGTATTGAGGCAACAGGTTTTAACAACTGTACTCAACTCACCGTGAAATTAACTTCTGAAATTTCTTAGCGCAATTTCATTATCTACATGGAAGCGTTTAAACCAAAACAAGTTTTCAATGAAGAGTTTCCGAAAAGGGTGGTTATATCATGCTGTTGG
>NC_133206.1:26745123-26750123 GCF_958299795.1 Porites lutea | reverse complement strand
AAGGAAATTGAGCTGAATTCAGTCTTTATTAAAGTGCCTTTTAGTTGCTGAGACTCCAACCTCAAAAAGGGCTTCGTTTGAGCAGAAGTGAATTGTATTCTTTACGATTTTGAAAATTGCTGAAATCGACAACCCGCTGTAAAGGACTTTTAAATTTGCATAATATTCGAGTAGATGAAGAATTCCTACATGTATTTTATGACATTTTATGCCGGTTTACGGGCCTAAGATGGCTTATAAAACAACAAATGTGCGTTATTTTGACGAAGCATGCCAAGATTCTGCCCCGTGGGAAAAATATCAGCCTTATCATATGAGTTTAAGTGTAGGCGCCAAACGTGCAATTTTAGGTAAATATTGACAAAAGGAGCTCTCAAAAACGCTTGTTCGCGTCCGACGCAGAATGATACCCGCACCCTTAACTTTATTTTCTAACAGAATAAGGTAAGGTCTTTCCTGTGAAGTGCATTTTGCCTGTGATTTTTTTACCGCTTTGGAGATTTTAGCTTTTACTTTGGAGGAATTAGTCAAGGGAGCAAAAAAACCGCACAGGGGCTCGTCTTTGATCTTATTAATTTTATTTTATTTTTCCGTCAAGTTATCCAAGATTCCGTCATAGGACAAGTCAAATGCAGCTAAATCCATTGTACTATGTAGAATTTCGCGAGTTTTATCCGTTACGAAGAAGCGCGGCTTTTAAAATTGCTGAATTTTGGCCATTGAATAAAGTTGAAAAGCGCTCTCAGACAGGAAAGAAGTTTTGTGCTGTAGCGAAGCACAGAAAAAGATTTTGAAAAAATTAGCTCGATTGTAATCATTCCTCATTAAGTCCTTTTCACCCACAAAAAATAAAGAGAAGGTTTATTGGCGATCCCAAACTCGCCGGACCGCTCTTAGGTGAACAGCCACTTAATGTTGTTTATTGTACAGCATGCAATCTTCGTGGCTTTAAAAATATCTGTCGTAATTTCAGTGTCGCAACTAAGACAATATCCAACTACGAGTCAATATTATCTGAGAGGAGACAAGTTAAAACATTAAAAACCAAATCAGCTATAACAGGCCCCGTGGCCCAACGGATAAGGCATCTGACTACGAATCAGGGGATTCCAGGTTCGAATCCTGGCGGGGTCGAAGTTTTATATTTTTGTCCTGTATTGTAAGGAAAGCTGCTACTGTAACAGTTTAAAAAAATGGTTATACAGCTATTTCGAGAAAGGTTGTCGGAAAAAGTGCACGCGACAATGCCGAAAGGTATTGTGGGTGGTTTTGAGTTCACTGTTCTTCAGAGAAATTGGCAAGAATGGAACTAGAGGCCATGGATTTATGTTTGTAATTGCTAAAGGAAAGAAACAATAGTAGGTTCGACAGCTACAGTGTTAGGAACAGGTTATTGATCATATCCCATATTACCTTTTGGGATTGTCGCTTGCACAATTTTTCCGACAACCTTTCTCGAAATAGCTGTATGTAAATGGTGCTCTTTGACGACATGATCAAGTGCCTACTTATATCATGTCGTCTTTTCTTTTTTTGCCGGACGTTCTGATCGACCAGTTATGTAGGGAGGGCAACATATGAACAAAGCACTTGATGGACAAGGCTTCTCCTTCTTGTGTACAGAGCCTACACTGATAAGAACCAAGCATGCAATTCTGCGAAAATTCGCCCAACTTGAATGGACTTAATCTTAACCCTTCAACAGAGGCTTCTTCAGTAGTCCATCTTGGGGGCACGAGCTTGGACGCGGTTTTTCCCTTCATTCTTCTTCCCTAGTGATCCCTTCGCCTTCAATCGCGTCCAAAGTTTTTCGCACCCTTTTCCTTTTCTTTTGGATTCCTGTCAATTATTCAAGAGGCGACTTGTTGTTGGGGTCTCTAGAAAACTTCACCATTAACCTCAAACCAAATTAGAGCAAGGTGGTGTCTCTCATCTTAATTAATTTGCCATCCATCATTTACTAACAAAATCTTAAATCAACATCACTGATGTAAATATTTGACTTATTTTGTCAAAATTAAACCGAAGAAACAACTTCATAGCGGAGGCGATAGTAGAATTCAGTTTCACCAATGTTTTCCGAGAAGGATTCTTTCTTGTTAGATATAGGTAGGCAGGGGGGCTATAATTCGTTTTCATTTTGTAATAAAAGTTAAGTCAAGTTAGGACAGTGTTTAGTAGAAATTTCTTTGAGTGTCTACAACCTGAAATTAGTTCATTTCTATCGTTCAGGGTAAACATTACAGGTTTACAAATTATAAACATTAATTAAGTTTCCTAGAAACCACAACAACAAGGCGCAACAAAAAACAATGATATGCCTGGTCCAATTGACAGGCGTTCGAAAGAAAAGGAAAAAGGCGCAAATTACTGTGAACGCGCTAGGACGTGAAGGAGGCGCTAGGGAAGGAGAAGGAAGGCGAACGACACGTCCTAGCTCCTTCGCCAAACGTAGGCTAAGAAGTCAACTTATTAATTTTGTAATAAATGTTAAGTCAAGTTAGGACAGTGTTTAGTAGAAATTTCTTTGAGTGTCTGCAACCTGAAATTAGTTCATTTCTATTGTTCAGGGTAGACCTTACAGGTTTACAATTTATAAACGTTAATTCTGATGTAAAAACAAATTCAAAACAATATTCTTATGGATAAAACTGGCGTGAAAATACTATTTTTTGGTAGAAGTAATTGAGGAAAAGAAAAGGGAAACCTTGGTCACGTGGCACAAATTTACGTTTGCCGCCAAATCTCTCTAATGACCAGCCTGCGAACGCAGACAGCGTATTTCCGCAAAATACGTCTGCGTTCTCAGGCTAACATTGACCAACACCATCCAAAAAATCGCCTTTCTAGGGGTAACATCATTCAATATTGGCAAGTTGCAGAAAAAAAGGAAAAGAAAAATGAAATCGCGGGAGTTCTTCATTTCAATAAAAGCTAAAAATTATTAATTTTTTATCTCATAAAGGTTATGCGTTCTTTCGCCAGGACTCGAACCTGGAATCTTTTGATCCGAAGTCAGACGCCTTATCCATTAGGCCACGAGGCCGACATAGCATACACAGAATTCTACTGCTATTTCAAAATCAACTGTATTACAAATATGCACTGTAATATTGTTATTTTCTGTTTGCATTTAAATGAAGAACGTGACTCTCGAGATTTTTATTCTTTTCTCTTCCCTTTTTTCTGCAACTTGCAAATATTCTCATTGTAAAAGGTATTGGATTGATGTTTCCCCTGAAGCAACTTTGTTTGGATAGTATTAATGTTGTTAATTGTACAGCATTCAATCTTCGTGGCTTTAAAAATATCTGTCGTAATTTTAGTGTCGCAACTAAAACAATATCCAACCAAAGTCAATACTATCAGAGGAGACAAGTTAATTAACATTAAAAACCCTATCAGCTATAACAGGCCCCGTGGCCCAACGGATAAGGCATCTGACTACGAATCAGGGGATTCCAGGTTCGAATCCTGGCGGGGTCGAAGTTTTATATTTTTTTCCTGTGTTTTAAAGAAAGCTGCTACTTTAACAGTAAAAAAAAATTGGTTATAAATGGTGCTCTTTGACGACATGACCCAGAGCCTACTTATATTATCATGTCGTCTTTTCCCTTTTTGCCGGACGTTCTGATCGACCAGTTATGTAGGGAGGGCAACATATGAACAAAGCACTTGATGGACATGGCTTCTCCTTCTTGTGTACAGAGCCCACACTGATAAGAACCAAGCATGCAATTCTGCGAAAATTCGCCCAACTTGAATGGCCTTAATCTTAATCCTACGTTAGGGTTACGAGCTTGGACGCGGTTTTCCCCTTCATTCGTCTTCCCTAGTGATCCCTTCGCCTTCAATCGCGTCCAAAGTTTTTCGCCCCCCTTTCCTTTTTTTTTCGGATTCCTGTCAATCATTTGATTCGAGAGGCGACTTGTTGTTGGGGTTTCTAGAAAACTTGACTATTTTTTGTTTACATCTAGATTTTTATTCTTTTGTCGTCCCTTAGCTTTTTTCTGCACCTTGCAAATATTATCATAAAAGCAAGAGACTATAAAGGGGACAGAGAGGGCATCCCCCATATACACCCTATTCCATAGGTAATTCGTCTCGAGTTATTTTTAGAATCGGGATTAAGTTACCTCGCGCGAGGCGTGGATGTTTCGTGGAGGTTTCGCATGACCAAACGCCGTGCAAAACATGTCGGGCGAGAGGCAATGAAAGCGTAAAAAGATCGAGAGCATTCCTGAATATTGAAGCGAAATGATTCGGCGCTCACCTGGGAAAAGGAATCGCTGGACTCTTTGACAACCCGTGAAATCAGTTTAACTCGAAGTTGTCGTAACCTCAGCGCTTTAATAAAATGAGAAATTTCGCCGGTCTATTGAAACCGGTCGTTTGTACAATTTAGGGAGTTTAAGATCCAACGACGCGGACGACAACTAGAACGTCAAAAAAACAATAGGTTTAATTGGCCAAACAACAACTTCGCACGTGCAACACACTTTTTTGTTCATTTCTTTCCCGTTTTTGCACGACTACGACGTGAAAATGCCTAATTTCGCGTTTTATGGAGGACGTAAATAAGCAACGACGAATTTTATTTCTCTTTCTGAGCTTGAATATGGTCCCTTGAAATTCAGCTTTAGGAGGGTTCGCCTACAATTGACAAAGTAAGTGGGTAGGAATAATCGCTATAAAGACTGAAAAAAATAAACATCAAACCAGAAATTGCTCTCTTCAAACAGTAAATTAAAAATGATCCTGAGAGAATATTCAGTGTGTTAAGGATCTCCCTGCTCTACTGTTAGCTCTATACAAGAGAGGAAGGGCGATTCTTTTTTAATTTCGGTTTCGCTGACACAGCTTTCGCAGAAATCTCGCTGTAGTCGTTTTCGTCGACAAAAGGAATAGCAAAATCGCTCTCCGCGTCTTCCCCCATTTTGTTCTGCGTCATTTCGTGAAGGACGCGTGGCTCTCAGCGTGGGTCATCCACGCGGAACACA
>NC_133206.1:26735123-26740123 GCF_958299795.1 Porites lutea | reverse complement strand
AAGTCAGCAAAACGCTTTAGGGCCTTGTAAATGCGTGCGATTTCGAGCAAAGCGAACACATAGAAATTATAGTTTTCGCTATTTGATGACGTTTGTCAGCGTTTAAGAGTCTCTCTCACGAAAAAAGCATTTTCTTAAAAATTCGTAGTTTTTTTTTCCTCAAATTTTTTCAGGGCCACAATTGATTAACTAACTACCCGGACTCTGAATTTCATGGTCATTGAAAAACTGTGACATTATCTTCTATAAGCCCAAACTTGAGTAAACATTGAAGATTTTTAGCGTTTTGGCTGAGTTTGTGCTTTGGGAGTTGTCTATTGTTTCTAGTCTGTCATTATACAGCATTCTTGTTCAGCACGCGTGCAATGACCGCGCTTGGCTGACTTCCGAATGCTCACCGAGATAT
Organism: Porites lutea; assembly: GCF_958299795.1. Lineage (NCBI taxonomy): Eukaryota > Metazoa > Cnidaria > Anthozoa > Scleractinia > Poritidae > Porites > Porites lutea. The sequence goes on along the minus strand of NC_133206.1, from coordinate 26,739,717 downwards.
AATAATTTTGGTACAGTGAGACAGGTTATCGCGTGATACATACAGGTTGAACACACTATTTTTAATCAATTCTCGTGCTTCTTGTGCCTTTGCAAAAAAATCAAGAAGTGCTACACACTAAATCTACTTACTATAAAAAAATATCATTTTTTCATAGGTTTAATGCAAGCCAATAATTAAACCAACTCGTGACGGGAATATCTCGGTGAGCATTCGGAAGTCAGCCAAGCGTGGTCATTGCACGCGTGCTGAACAAGAATGCTGTATAATGACAGACTAGAAACAATAGACAACTCCCAAAGCACAAACTCAGCCAAAACGCTAAAAATCTTCAATGTTTACTCAAGTTTGGGCTTATAGAAGATAATGTCACAGTTTTTCAATGACCATGAAATTCAGAGTCCGGGTAGTTAGTTAATCAATTGTGGCCCTGAAAAAATTTGAAGGAAAAAAAACTACGAATTTTTAAGAAAATGCTTTTTTCGTGAGAGAGACTCTTAAACGCTGACAAACGTCAACAAATAGCGAAAACTATAATTTCTATGTGTTTGCTTTGCTCGAAATCGCACGCATTTACAAGGCCCTAAAGCGTTTTGCTGAGTTGCAAGGACCCATCTGTTATAACGATGCCCAAAATAAAGGGATAAGTCTCATAGTTTTTTAGATATAATCCGTGTAAAGTTTGCTTATCATTTTCGCATAAATTATGACCTAAATTTGGAAACCGCTGAATTTCTCGAATTGGGTCTTTGCGATTTTGGTGAAACTCTGTTCAGCGCAAGGCACTAATGCGCGCTATGTGTAGCCGAGAGATTTTCACGAAAAAATGCCTGCAACAGCAGATTTTCGACTCAGACCTCAAAGGGGCGTGGCATTATAACCACGTGACATTTACTCCGATCGCCAAAAATTTTATGTTATATTGTAGATTGATCTATATGTTATCCATTCTATGTGTTAGACTTACGATAAACGTAAAGGTGGAGATACCAGAGAGCTTCAAAGTAGGATGGTACCCCCCCAAAAAAACTGGGTCGAGTCACCTTAAGAGCTATTTATTTCTTTTGAAACCTTCACTTGGATAATGCTCATATTTGCAGATGATGAGAACATTAAATAATTAATTTTGTGCCTAGAAAAATTGCCTCGTATCCTTCACAGCTTGCCTAACTTCTCTGATCTTCCAGCAATAAAGCAAGGGGTTTAATGAGGAGTTTAAGAGGACTAAATTTTGCTGTAAATTGTATGGAAAGATAAAGCGAAGATGATAAGCCTATTTGAGGTCTCAAAATTTCCACTATTCCATACGGCAGGTGACAAAATGTCATTGTCACTTGCACCCACAGAGCACTTGTCACCGCTTTTCTGTATCGAGTAATATTTAGTGGAGTTGCTGGGCTGGGTTGCCTAAGAGAACCGTGGTGCTGAATATGAATTTGATTGTGGCGCAGAGTGCAAAATATTTTTGTGTAAGAAAAAATTGAGGTAAATTGACACAGGCCGGTGCCTATAAGTACCCACCATGAAGTGAAAGAATGACTCCAAAAGTAGTGATGTGCCGAAAATACACATAATCCAAATGACTATCACACTTAAACAAGTTCTTTTCAAAGTTATAACTTGTCTGTATCTGAGACTCAGCAACAAGGCGAGAAGTCTGTCCACGCTTATTGCAGTAACTGTGTACAGAGATAGTGCACATAGCAAGCTGGCTGCGACATGATTTATCACACTTGCATAATAACAAATCTCCCATTTTTCATTGATCACAGACAGCAAATAAGTAATAGCTGTAGGTTCCAGAATGACGCCAACACAGAGATCAGAAATCGCTCGGTTTCGATACAGAAGTTTGGACGGTGGATGAAGTGAAGTCTCCTTGTGCAGAGCAACTAGGATCGGAGTGTTGCCCAGAAATGCTGTAATGGAGAGAAAAATATTTAGCACGGATAACCAGTTCAGCACGTTGTGAACTTCGCCAGTGAATTTTTTCGAGCAAAACAATTTGTTTTATCGTTTTCTGGATTACGTCTTCAGCGAGATTTCCTTCTGTCATCTTTCTTCAATGCAAACACCTGCATTGGCTTTTTACTTGAATATATCTCGTCTTATAATAAGAACTGAGATGAATATTATCTCATGGTGTCGTCATCAAAGGTTGTTACGTAAGCTTCTTAGGTGATGTTACACGAGACGATTCGCAACAACCCAGTCTTAGAGCAACACAGCATCACAACATTGTTGAGACATTGCTTCGAATGTTTTCAACATTGTTCCAACATAGCGTCTCTGTGTTGCGCTAAGCATCGTCGTTGCAAATCGTTTCGTGTAACATCACCTTTAGGGAGTAGTTCTTTTTCCTCCTCAGACAGTAGACTAGGTAGTCGAAGTCCCTTTGTTTGTTTGTTGTTGTTCTCTTACCTGTACGTAGTGCGAGGGCTCGTTTTCAGGTTACACAAACACTCTAAGGCTTCATTAATTGGTGTCAGCTGTGTGTTTTTTAAAATTAGTTACGTCTGCGAAAATAACGTAACTTGAATTATTAACAATTATTGTTCAAAATTAACATAAGAATTTTAATCATAGTTTAGAGCCATGGTTGCGTAAAGAAATGCTTCGTTTCCCTTTACTCTTTGCTTTTTTAAGGAAAAAAACTGAAACTGGTCATAACCAGCCTCAGAATCAACCTCTTAAAACTTTCAATCCTGTGTTAATATGTAAGTTTTAAAAAAGGCAGCAAAATGTGTATAATTATCCTACCAAACTTACTTTTCCTTTAATGGAAGAAAGTAATATTAATACAAATGTTTGAACAAAATCGTAACGAAATACTTTTTTTAGGGCGTTGTTCACTTAATTAATAATAGGGAATTGAAAAATTCTTCTATTATTATTATTATTTCCTATAAAAATGGGTCAATGCGACGAGGAGGAACGGAATTCTTCATTGGCTTGGCTTTACAAAATTCTCAAAGCTAATTAACTGTTATTAGCTTGTATAATTAGAACGAATCGTTGTTACAGTGGCGTAATTAGCTAGGGACATTATGCTAACATTTTTTCGAGCTCTTTAGTGAGGTAAAAGAATCAAGCAAGGAATTTTAGGATTCCATCACGTAGTTGTCGTCGTTTATGTCAAGAAATTGAGGTTGGTGGGAAGTAGTCTGGGCAACATACAGTGAGACAAGGTTCAAGAAGACCTTTGGGGAGGGGGAGGAAGAAAAACGTATCACTTTCATTTTCACGCGGATTCGAGCTGACATCAAGAAAAACATAATCTGACAGGGTTCCCGGTATCAGCTCGAAAGTAAAATTTTCCTCCAGGAGAGAGCTTCGTTTTTTCGACTACACGCGGAAAAACAACCGACATGGTGCTAATTCGACATTCTTATCCCCAGAGCTACTCGCCTTTATCTTTTATACCACGTGACCAGACGTAGCGCGGATTCTTGGAAGGAGAAAGGCAAAGCGAACTTGAGCCCATAGTTAAGCAGGGAAGGAAACCGTTGCCACAGCCCGCCGGCACAATTTTTTTTACGTTACAATAATTTGTTTTACATTAAAATAATGTATGCATTCAGCGTTATCAGTGTGACGTTTTAAACAAGACGGTCTACGTACGTCCGAGTGGAAAGGCGGATAAAACGTCTTGGACGAATTTAATTCTTCAGAAGAGTTTAACTCATTTTTAATATCGCTGAATTTCATTGCATAGGAAGCTTTGAATTAATTCGTCTGAATCATAAAATTTGACGATTGCGCAACGTACAAATAGAGCCTATATAAGATAAACCGTTTCTGATAATGGTACGCGAGCATGTTTGCCACACCGTATGAAAAGGCGAAAACGATTTTCCAAACCAGAAAAGAAATTAACACCAGTTCCGGTGTAGGTGGTAGGTGGCCGTGATATTTAAGGTAGGTTTCCCTTGCCATGGATAATCGGTTAGGCTACCGAGTAGAGCCAAAAAGATTATCAAACTTTGAAAAGCACGTTTCCCTTTAATATCAAAACATCATAGAATTTATTCAATTTAAAAGTTCTCTTAATACCCGTACCAGTAGGCAGAAATGGACCCTATATTTTATGCCATCACCGTTCTACCCGGTAGCCTATCCAAAGCCAAAAATTAACCGTTATTTATCGTGAAAGAGCGTTTTCACTCATGTGGCCAGCATCTATGCAAATTTATTGGAACGTAAGAAAGCGTTTACGTAAGAAAAGAGTTCAACTCCCACGGGATTGGCTTGGAACAACAACATGGCCTCCGTTGGCAGCCGTTTCATTGTTTTGGAACACCAATATGGACGCCCTGGCGTCATGTGAAAGCGCTCTTTTGAACAGTTATAATTGAATGCCCTTTCTTAATTTTGTGTCTGGGCAAAAAAATTCTTGTCCCTTTTTTTGCTAATTACAAATCAAATGACGAATATGATTGATAATGGTACTAATGATGTGTGCGCCTGTTTGTGTGAGATACTTAATTGCCAAGGTTGTAGACTGCGCTTAATTGTGCTCTTCATAGCTCAAGATTTTTTATTCTTCCTGTGTATTAAATTTTAGCCCTGTTTTTAGGTTTTAAGAAGGAAAAGT
>NC_133206.1:26692623-26730123 GCF_958299795.1 Porites lutea | reverse complement strand
TACTTTTATTGTGGCATAATGAAAAGTAGGAAACGTGACACTATCTTAGTTTCACAATTACTGTGATGTATTATATACATACTAATATGGCTTGATTCCCACTGGAAAGCTATGTCGTACATTTTTATACGCAACTGCGTTGCTGCCAATCAGAGGAGCGAGCGTTGCTTTTGCCCTTGAACCCGTTATTATATGAGAGTTGAGTTTCTTACGGGGCAATTTATTTTTCGATCTTAACAGTAGTTAATCACGAGACAGCGCCCAGAAATTAGCAGTTTTAAAAGTCATAAATTCATTTTGATAGGACCTTGTCTAAGCTTTATATCTCTATTGATTTCTTTTCAGATCTACAAAAATGTTTGGAATCAATCAAAGAACATCTCTTTTAGTCCTATATAAAAAGTACATTTCTTTTGCCTCTTAAAGAAAGTGATGCACAAGTCATCGCGCAGACGACAACCCAAATGTCACTCAAACACGCGCATAGCCATCATGTGGCACGTGCTACTCCATTCTCGTTGGAACAGGTAATGTTTTTCAGAATTGTAGCTCCTTTTTTTGTGAAATATAAATTTAGGATATACTATAGTATGAAAGCAAAGTAATATCAAACGTTATAGTTCAACAACAACGTGAATTTGTTTTGCCACTGAGAACATGTCTGCGAAGCATATGTGCGCGTGCTTCCTTGAAAAGCAACTATGGAAACTTGGTAACGCAATTTCGAATGAGTTGACAAAACAAACGAAAACGAATTCATCGATTTCAGAAAGAGTTTCAGAAGATGGTGTCCCAATGGAAATTTAATGAAGTGGGTACTTATATCGAAACCAAAAATGAAAAATACGAAGAAATCATTTCGATGGTAGAGCGAAGACGCACAGCGGAAAAATATTTAAAAATCCCAAAAGTGCGTGAAGAGAAAACTGTTGGCGTGCGCCTAACCAGGACGCTTTTTATCTACAAAAGAGGAAACGACTTTGGTTACAAGAAATTTGTCCTGGTAGAGTTGGTGCCATCTCTCAAATTATATCTACGCGACAAGGAATTTTACACAACATATGTAGGTACTCGTTTCAGATTGCCTGAGGCATATACTTTTAAATTTTATGAAAATGCGGTAGAGTGCTGGCATCACAATAACATTCTTTTCGATCAGAAACAACTGAAAATTTTAGTGAGATGTAACTTTGACAAATTTGTCAGATCGCTGGAGACAATCGGAAAACCCACAGCAGCGACAAGACAGTATGATTACAACACCTGCATGTCCAGTATCTCCCCATTCAGCGAAAGTGATGACGAAGACAGCGAATCAGATTCTGATTCAGATGTCGAAGTTGAGCACAACGGGAATAAAGAACACGACCAGTCTGCTGACGAGAAGTCGCGATTCAGCGAAAGTGGCAATGAAGAGGGCGGATCAGGGTCTGATTTAGATTACGAGGATGAACGCAGTGAGGAAAAAAAAACATCACCAGTCTGCTGATGAGATCGCAGACGGTGAAGAAAAAATTTGCTGTATGGAAAAAGAAGATCATGATATTAAATTTGATTCACAAAAAATTCCTGACATAGATTTGCTTAATTGTACAAAAGAAGACGACCAGAAGTATGATTCAGAAGATGATATTGAATTAGATGCGTTGTTCAGTACAGAGCAGCCAATTCAGAAGTGTGATTACAACACCTACGTGTCCAGTATCTCATCATTCACCGAAAATGATCAGAAAGACAGCGAATCAGAATCTGATTCAAATTTCGAAGTTGAGCACAGTGAGGAAGAAGAACGTGACCAGTCTGCTGATGAGATCACATACGATGAAGAAGAAAATAACAGTTTGCAAAAAGAAGATCATGATACGAAATTTGATTCAGTGGATGTTTTTTACCAAGATTTGCTTAGTTAGTCTCGCTTGCTTTAGCAAAGCGAGAATCTTAAAATGCGGTTCGGTTTTTTTTTTTTTCGGTGGGACCTAGTTTGTAGGTCCCGCGTTCCTAGCGAAGACCGTGGAAACTGGGGATAAGAATCGTGACGACTTTCATTGTATGGAAATGAGTCTCGTGATGAGCATGTGGTTTATTTTGGGGGATGACTGGAATAACGCGCAATGTTTATCACGTTTTTAGTGCTTTTCTTCCATGCAAGAAATCAGACTTTGTCTTTTGCGTTAAAACAGGTTACGTTTCATGCTTATGACATAGTAAGCCGATAAAATCGTAAGTGCAAAACAGACATAACAAAAAGTAAAACTGTAAACTCTCTCTGATCTTATGGTAATTTGGTTCTGACCTTCACGATCACGTGCCAAACAGTAAATACAGCTAAACGTGACACAAAGAATAGTTTTGTAAAGACGTGTTCCGGGTCATGGTAGCGAATCTGGGGATGAAAATCGACACGATGCTCTCAATCTCAGTGAACGCTTCGAAAAACAACGCGCAATTGTCCGAATGTTATGTTTTGAGACGAAAAATTTGGAAAGATTAATGGATTATACGGTGATGTCGCTTACAAATCCACACACCATTCGTGGTAGACCCACATTAAAAGATGTCGAGCGTTTTCGGAATGGTTCGTTCTACGAATTCTGTCGTATGAAAGCGTTGATAACTTTGAAAGAAGTGAATACATCAGATGTTGAAACAAGGAAGAATGTTCATGAGCAGAACTTCGATGATGAGGTAAAAAACAACAAGCAAATCGTCGTTACTTTACCTCTGGTGTTCAACAGCCTGATTCTTTTCCTTTTTTCGTGATGCTGGATACTTAATTGTAACGAACAACTTGATATTTCGTACATCATTAATATTATTGTACAGGCGATTATAAATGTCGAGGAAAAAAATCTTGGGTCGATTTTGGAATCTTTGAAACTCAAATGAAATTCAATGAAATTGCCTGATTTGACTAACCTGATCTAGAATTCTTATGTATTTGCGAAATACTGTAGGAAAACGGCATAAAAAAGAATTCAAATTCATGTTCGGCGACTGAAATTTACGGCTTCGAGACAGCACTTTCGTTTGCTGTCCACTTGCTGTCCAACGCAACAGATGATGACGGAAATGACGTAGTAAGGTAAAAGTGTTCAAGATCGGAGCAATAAAAGGAGATGGTAAACCTACACGACTTTTACCTCATGCGAAAATGCTGCTCTTTCCAATAAAGTTTTTTTCCTCTGCTGGGTAGATTATGCTCTGGAAGGTTCTAAATTTTCAATGAGTAAATGTTATTTTACCCGCATGTTTCACACTGAGAGATCATGACACACATATCGATTTACTGTGGCTATTAGCGGGGAAGAGCGTTGCGTGACGACATTAAAAACGGCTGTGTAGCAGACTATTTTGAAGCATGATGGTGAAGCTTTTTATTACGGCTGAATGAGGGTTCCAATTTTCTACAAAGTATCTTCTGGATCTGAATAACTAAGCGATTTTCTTTAGTCCATGAAAGTAATGTTTTTGTGCAATGCTGTATCACGTTAAGCCCAACTCATTAGTTTTGTTTGGAAAATCTTAAATTATTACGGGTAGTGATTTACAGGTCGTGAGTACTGTTGCAATAAAACCTAATACTGAGTAGAGCGGAGGTACAAGGCAACTGTAATATCATCACGACTGAGCCATTCTTCGGTGGTTCCAACAATGTTACCTCTTGCGTCTTTGGCTGTTCGTTTTGCGACTGGGAAGTGGGAAGCCTTTACACAAGCGAAACCTGCTTAAAGACATCGAAGACTGTTGGCATGTACCCAACAAATCTTCAGTCTTGAAAGATCTTCACTTCACTTAAAACTCTGTTGCCTTCGCATAGATCTCTAAGATCTTTAAAACTCCCTCCGCAGCTGATGTTTTGATTCTCGAATTAGCAGCGGTCTGTTGCTTTTGCGTTTCCGGTCTCATTCACTTCCGTCACCGAGAGATGCGGTTCACAACGAACTAAGTCACGTGGTACAAGTATCCTCCCTTATCCTTTTTTTTTACTCGCCACTTCGCGCTTCGGTCGCCCTTCGGGCGGCGGTCTTCCGTCACCCTTCGGACGACCTGCTGTGCACCAACGAGAATATAGCTTGCGGTTATTGATTTTCAAAATGGCGAACAACAAAGTCGATCTGGATCAGGTAAAAGCAAAGAAATCCTTTACAGTAGATTCATAAAGATCCCATTGGGCTAATTAATCGTGCTAAGCGACAGGTATAAACATTTTTCGAGGTGAGACTTTAAATAATTAATTTATTTATTCACACGCAACTCCTCTGGACCCTGTGCAATAGATTGAAATCATAATTCAACTTTTTCACTTGCTGTCGGTGACTATGAGGAATTATGACGAACCCCTGGGGAGGACGACTCTGCATATGAAAGGCAAGGGGATGCTCGTCGGAAATTTTGAATTAAACCCCTACAAGAGGTCGACCCGGGCGTAGCCCAAGCTTTTTGACCCCTGAGAGACTATGTTACTGAAAACTCAGACAATACACGTATTTTTATATTTTTTCACATGCAACCCTAAACAAGACCTTCACGGCTAAATATAATACCGTTTTTCCCAGAACACCGTAAGTGAGACCAAAATCCGAAATTTACACCCCGGCCTAAGCAAGACGACGAGCATCCCAAGCCCTTTTATATGCGGAGCGCCCCCTCCCCCCAACCCCCCCCCCCCCCCCCAAGTGACGAACGCTCGCGCTCTATCCGCCTCCTCACTTCTTATCTTATCTACAAACAAGCGAGACTCAACGCTACTGAGAGCGTTCTTGTTCTTCTAAAAAGGCCGACTGGAAGTATGATTCAGATGATGACATTGGATTAGTTGTGTTATTCTATAAAGAGGATCTAGATCAGAAGAGGGATTTAGATGGAAAATTTGACTGGAATTTGTTGGATAACAGGAAAGAACAAGGTCGGAAATAGGATTCAGATGAAGGGATGAATTTGAATTTGTTGTATGGTGCAGATGAGATGGATTTGAGGTGTGATTCAGAGAAAGATAGTCAGAATGGAAACGATCAAATGGCAGAGGAAGTGGTTTTGGCAAAAGAAGTTGAAGAATGCAGCGAAGAATGTTCTTACAACGAGCAGGAACGTGTTCAAAGCGAAGAGAAACGTGATATTGACCAACCGGTCAGTTCCCTGGATTAGCCGGACAAGAACCCGCTCAAATACCACAGCAAGAACATTTCATTGAACACGTGCATGAACATCGACCCGACAAGTACAAGAAACGTAGCACAAAGAAAAGAAAGAACATTATTATGGGATGGTTGTGTTCAAGGGTTATCAAGGTATTTGTGAAAATTAAAGTTCTTTTGTAGTTTTATACAAGTAGTTTCATTGCAATTTTTTTTTTTTTTCGCTTGGAAATATTCCTCTCTGACTAATATTGAACTATGAATTAGCCGAAAGCATATATGGAATAATTCCTGCTTATAGATCAGAAAACTCATTTATCTTGTACTAATGAATTCTAGATCTTTTTTATTTATCCCTTATTATCCCCTATTACTCCAGCCGTATCCCTCTCTTGTTTTGTTGCCCAATAACCAACATTATCTTTTCATCCGTGTTACATTGGAACCTCGATTTAACGAAAAGGCCAAAGGACTGGCAAAATGTGTTCGCTATAACGAGGTTTTGTTATATCGAGGTTATTTTTCATATAATTTACTATTACTGAAAGAAAGAAAATTGGTCTTTATACCATCGTTATATAGAAGTTCGTTATATCGAGGTTCCACTGTGAGATGTCGTGTTCAGGCAATCGAGATGGAAAGCCTCGGATTCAATGCGGGACTGAGCCGGTTCCGAACGACTACATGGGGCAATAGCAATAACAATAATTATTCGGTATCGTTCGATGGTCCTCTAAAAATCTAGGCCGCGATCAACACAATCCCGGATTATTGTACAGACACCCGGTTTTAACTTCAAATATAAAGCTGAAAGTCGCAAAACCATGACCAATCATGACGTTGCTGATGATGCAAACAGAACCAGCTCAAAGCACGTTAGAGAAAATCATGATTGGTTTCGTTTTATTTCCTTTTTTGTTTTTTAATTTTCTCAGCGCAAACTTTCAATTTTCGTTTTTTTATTGCAACTCCTGTTACACTTAAACTCGTATGCACTTAGATTTTGCGGTATTTTAAACAAGAGAGGGATATTTAAACTTATTATAATTTCAACCTATATATATTTCATAAGTCCTTATAAAACTAGAAAAAACACGATGCAAGGATTATAACAATTTTCTAACAAAATGTTGAATATAAATGTAAGAGAGGGATAATTGCAACAGTTTATTTCTCTAAAAAATAATGGTAACAATTTCATATATCTTCTGTACAAAAATTTGAATGTACTGTGAATGATGTAAGAAAGAGATAGTTGCATCTTTTATCTTAATAATAGGCATTATATTTTAATATATATTGTGCGGTATTCGGATTAATGAATGAGAAGGCTTACTGTAACTTTATTATAGACGCAACGAGCTTTCTTATAATTTCTGAAAAGAAAAAGATCAAAATAACTTTATCCGTGCAAAAATACATTTTTATTACGATTTTCTGTGGAAAGTTGAATTAAGTATTCCATGTGAAAGAGGGATTTAAATGTATCATTTAGTTTATTGCTTGATCATAAGAATAAGTACTATGAATATATTTCCTCGGAAAATATACTTCCTGGCTTCAATATACAGTCAGTTTAATTTGTAATTATTCCATGAATAGAAGGGATAAGTGTAAGGTGGTGTAAAATGATTGTTGTCAGTTGTGTAAGGACCACACTTACGTTTCTTATTTTTGTATATTCATTGCATGGGACAAACATTTTGTGTGTATTGTATTAATTTATTAAATAGTATTGATGATAAAAAAGAAATGGTTGTATGAACGTGTCTTTACTTCATCTCAGAATATAAAATCTAAGAAACATCTTTAGAATTCGAATTTACGGTCCATCTTTAATGGGAAGCCTTTCTCGCAAGTGGAACTTGACATTACTGTAAGGAAAACTTTCATCCTATTCTATCCCAGGCGTTCAGATGGTGGGAAGTGAGCGAGTTAAATCGTACGCGGTGAGAGAAAAGGGAAAAACGAGGGGAGACTAGTCTCCTCCCGTTTTTTTTCTCGTCGATTTTTCGCCCACGACCCATGCCACCATGAACGCCTGGAACAGGCTCCTTTCATCAGGACCAAAGCCCTCCATTCTAAGTTTCCACCGAAATCTTGATTTCTTCCCAGTGGAACTGAATGGCAAGGGAAGAAAACTAAAAATGGGATGGAACCAGAAACTTGTGGTAAGCTCGCGCGCAGCGTTCGCTCCCATTCAGCGTGCTTCGATGTAAGAGATTTCCTGTACGCAATTTTGCTTCTGTCGCATTTATGTAACTAGTGTAACCTCCTTCAGGAGAGTGCAACGCTCTATTTCGATAATCTTCTGATAAGCAGCTGCTATGGCTGGGCCCTTTACCAGTTTTCGCTCGGTTAATTTCAAGCGTTTCTCAGCTAACGTCCTTGGCTCTTGGCAGTGTGATTTATTCACAAATCACACTGTTTTTTGCTCTAAAACCTGTCTGTTCTAAATCGAGTCATTCATGTTCTGGATTCTTTAAATTCATTTTAAGAAATTTTACTGGCTCCGCGAGTAGGTAAGATGAATCGAATCCGTGCTCTGATGGGTTGTCCGGTAACCAATACGAGATGTCCAAGACAGTAATTTTTTGATGTATGATGAAAGATTACACTTTTAAGCAAGTGTCTCAGCTATATAGGTATGAACAAACCGCACCTTACCTTATTACGAATCAATATCGACACGGTTATGCTGACTGCGTCAAACAAAACCACTCTTTTCTATTATGGTGAGGTTTTGCTTGTCCCTGATGGATTTCCTGGCTTTATGTTCTCTATGGGGAGTTTGGCTGCAATACATATCAGATGCCTACCAAGGTAAAAGATAAAATTGCAACTGTACCGTTATTTTAAACGCCAGCTGCCTTGTTTACGCTGGATACATGAATCCTGCTTTCATATTTAACAACGCAAAGAGCTAGTGCAGTTTCAAAACCCTTAAAAAATTCTGATAGTACCAAAATGAGGAGTGACCGTGAAAACAGACTATTCTCGTGAGTTTATGTACTTATAACTTTAACTTTTCGCTAAGAAATACGGAAGTCCCCCATATTATTTAAAAAATCATCTTCCTCTCTCTTGCATAATTTCCCTCTTTTTGGGTTATATTGGTTCTGTTTGTTTTGTTTGTTTGGACATTTGTTTTATTTGTTCTATCTCTGACACCATAATGGTTTGTTAAATAAAACCGTTTTTTGTTAATGTCTTTGCGGCTTAAGAGAAGTTTTTGTTAAAATTTTCGGCATGAATATTGTTGCTTACACCTCCTCCCTTTTGACTGATTTAGACGATAGCAGACTATAACATTAGGTCACGCAAATAAGGTTCGGTGTCAAAGTAACAAAAGTTTTACGTTCGCTTAGACATTGTGATGAACGATCAGGCAAACAAAGGGGCGCCCTGGCTCACAACAGTCTCTGCAAAGCCAAATTATAAGGATTTGTATGGGAGTTTATTATTTCAATAGAAGGGTTACGTAATACTTTATTTAAAAAATTCACATTACAATAGAAACACGCTAGCCCCAATAACACTTGGCTGGTTTCCATGGAGGGCGTGTTGACACATCTTAACACCGTATATTAAATTACGAAACTAAACAGTACTAAAATTTTCTGTACTACTACTACTACTACTACTACTATTGCTATAACTACTACTATCGCTATAACAGAAAATCATATAAAAGGGTAACTATTAAGATACACAGCTTGGCAAGACCCAACTATGATCTAACAAGGTTTTTACATGAAGAGATTGACTCAGCGAACTTTGCTTCATTCGAGAGCTGGTTCCAAAGCATAGCACCGCTAAATTTAAAACTTCTTTTTAGAAACTCTCTTTTCGGTTTAGGAAGTGTTCAGATCAGTAGCCGTGTTACGCAGATCAGTGGTAATTATACTGATCGACATTCCTTCTCACAAAAGAGTTCCATAGGCCGGGGGCGGTGTGATCATTTAATATTTTATACTTCAAAAATTGATTTTGTACAGCGCCGTCGATCGTCAAGTGTTTGCCATTAAAGAGAGTCCATTAAGTCTGCGGAGCCAATATCATAACTGACACCTATAAGAACTCGGGAATCTTTGCAGCTTATCTTTCAATAATTTGCCGCGGGTGTCCCTCAAAGGAGAACCGTTTTCAGTTATCAAAGTCAAAAAAATATCTTTTCTTAACAAAATACAAAATTAATAAAACAAGACATAAGCATCGTCAAATTAAACACCTTTCACCTTCACAAAGCAGTCATTCCGCAGCTTACATCCACGGAACCACTCAAAAATCACTCACGTGTATATCGCTTTATCAAAACCGTGTTCTGTGATCGTTTTTTTGCCAAAATAGTCTGCAATTGACATCTACAATTCACCCCATGGTGTTCTGTAGCGCTGGGAACATGGACATGCTGTCAACTGGTTATTTTACCTTAAAAAAGGAAAGATCTATTACCGAACACAGATAGATAGATAGATAGATAGATAGATAGATAGATAGATAGATAGATAGATAGATAGATAGATAGATAGATAGATAGATAGATAGTTTATTTGTAAAAAGCTTGCAGCTACTAAGCTGAATTGAGTATTTACAATATAATATATAATATAATATAACAGAATCTTACAATAGTGAGTATAATAAAATGATAATGATAAAGTCCTAAATATATAATAACATCCTATAAATATAAAAAAGCTTAAAACTGTTAAAATACAGTACAACGTCATCGATCTCATTTACAAAACTCACCGAGCGCTAAAATTCGTTATCAATACATGATCTTACTAAAAAACTGTTTTTGAAACGCTCGGTCTTACATTTGGGAATCGCAAAACACCTTTTGCACCGAAGATTATAACACGACGGCCCTGACGATTGAAGCATGTTATGTAAGCGATGGGCCGGGTCATTAGCAATCGAGAGGAAGGACTTTTTACATAAGCTAGCGATGTAGTCATTGATAGACATAATATCTGAAAGCTCTAAGGCCTTTCTATAGGCCAGTCCGGGCAAATGATTGATAGTGCCCGTTTCTCTACATTCTCTAGATCTTTCTATAAATACAATGGCAGGGCGTAGAAAAACGCAGGCGATGCGTAGGTCATGACTGACCTTACACAAGATGTATAAAAAAGAATTAATTCATGCCTTGCGACATTGGCCCTTTTCAATTGCATTAGGAAATACATACGTTTAGACGCTTTCTTTATGATTTGATCAATGTGCATATTCTATGTAAGGTCGTTGGAGATCGTAACACCTAGTAATTTGGCGCTTTCAACACATTCTAGCTCTTGATTATTTACTACTATAGGCGTGAGTTGTGGTTTGTTCTTTGCAAATGAATCCTAAGCTCTTTACATTTTTCACTGTTTAGTTTTACTCTATTCTCAAAAAACCACTGCACGACAGTTGATAATGAAGTGTCCGCTTGAGTGAAGTTGGCTTCCTATGAGAATCTGTTGACTGGGCAAGAAACAAATTTTCAAGTGTCCGTTGTCCCGATTAACGGGCGTCCGTATTAAGTGGGTTGAATTTAGAGAAAATGTAAGAGCTTTTCCCAGGGACAGAGCAAACTTTCCGTAATAATGAGGTGTCCGTATTAAGTGGGTGTCCGTAAAGCGGATTTCGACCTACAAAAAAATAATTCCAGACAAAATTCCATACAAATCCTCATAACTTGGCTTCAAGGAGGCTGTTGTGAGTCGGGGTTCCTTGTGGGTTCACCTGCATTGTTCTGCAGACACTTAATTAAGGAGCAACACTTTCTCAAATCTTTGTTCCAGAAATTTAAAGAACGACTTTCCCAAATTTTCGATTCTCTCGGCGAAAAAAATAGGTATTACTAGCAGATCTTCTGCCATAATTAGTTACAAACTGTGTTTAAGTCCACCAGTTTATTTTCACTGTCAACAGTATACTAAATAATGAACTTTCAGTGCAGAGTATTGTTGATGATATAAACTACTAGTCGTTCTTAAATCACTACTGACAACTTACAATACCTTGAATCTGTCATGAACCATGAGCTTTAAAGCGGTTTATACAAGTTATGTTTTCTAACTAAGTTCAGATTATGCTGCCTACATATACACATTAAGTTCAATAATCATGAAACCAAGAGCCATAATGGCCTCTTGATGAAACCAACGGCATTCCAGACTCCAACATGTCCTGACTTCAGCATATAATTTTGGAAGAAAAAGGAATCTAAGTTGAGGAAACTCAGAAAATCTTACGAGCTTCAGTTGTTGAGATTTGAATACTACATCAGACACACTACCACTAAAGACTGCTGGAGGTTATGTCGCAAGCAGGATGGAAATTTAAGTTCATTCCACCAATGAACAGCTATTATTTTAAGGACCACGTGTACAGAAATCTTTCTATTGAAATATATGCATCGTGTGAGCATCTGTGCGTCATGGCGAACGAGTGCGTGTCCGTCAATGTTGGCCCGCGAATAGAGGATAAAGTGATATGCGAGTTAAGCAACTCTGATCATTGGCATCATCCAAAGGATCTTCAACCAAGACAGGGCTGGACATACAGAGGTGCAGAGGTACGATTGCGAACTTGAAAAATATGAGGACATTGTATCGTTCTTCGTGTAATGATTGTTATTAAATCTGGGGTCAATTTAATAAAACTTTTACAAGTGTAATTTAAAAGTGTAGCTATTGTTTTAGAGTCTGAAAACAATTATAGCTACACTTCTAAATTACACTTTAAGAAGTTTTATTGAATTGAACCCTGATGTAGATAACCTATTTTCAAGAACTGTTCTAGGGATAAAAGTTTCTCTCTTTTCTATATTGTTGAAACCTAGTCCACTCCCACCATAAACGATTTAAATACTTGACTGTTTTTTAATCAGAATCTCTGCTGCAGTAACCCTTGCCTTAACAACGCCAAATGTCTTCTTGGATATACAGACAAAAGATACCTTTGTGTATGTGCATCTGGATATACAGGGGAACACTGTGAAACAGGTACAGTTAAACTGCCGCATGAAAAAAATCGCCGTCTACCCCTAGCCACTGTTCTAAAAGATAGAAGCAAAGTCGTTTATGTTGTAACCTGGGATTTGCTAGAGATAGAAGTTAGTAAATATGCACCGTGAAGATTTTTAATGACATATCTCTCTAGCAAATCCCAGCTACTTTATACCTTGCCTCTATTTTTCTTTCGTTACGGTCTCCAGTTTATCTTTTGCTGATTAAGCTTTAGTGTAACTACCATTAGATTTATTCAGTTGGCATATACAGTTATCATAAAGGCTCGTTAACGGGAGTCCAACTTTCATAATTTTGTGTTTGCCGTTCTTAGTAGTAGGGTATGCGTTCGTTCCAACCCATTTTAGCCCTTGGTACACTGGTCAGGGGACATGAAGATGAGCCTGCAGTCAGCGGTTACTCGCGTGTAAATGTCTGGGACCGAGTGAGGGAGGGAAAACAATAGAAATGTGTTGGCGGCGGTGGTGGCGCTGGAGGAAAGAAAACAATAGAAATGTGGTGGTGGTGGTAGTGGTGGTCTTGGGGGAGGAAAACAATAGAATCTTGTGGCCTGAAAACCTATATAAATGCGCAACATTCTACCTCTTTCTCAGTCTACATTTTGCTCCTGAGGAGTTGACATGAGCTGGTTCTGTTCTGTCTGCGAAAAATCCTTTAGTAGAAAAGATAGTATGCAAAGGCACGTGATTTCTAAACACCACAATACTAGTCTCACCCCATTTCAAACAGTTCCGATGTTTTCACAGAAATGTCAGCGGTTTCGCTTCGAGCATCCTTACACCTCCTTGATTGCCGGAATGACCGGGTCCGGAAAACGGCCTGGGTTCGATCGCTATTGCAACAATCTTCAGAGACCATTTACCCTCCCCCGGAGAGGATCGTTTGGTGTTATTCACAATGGCAGCCTGCGTATACACAAATGTTAGTCGCCATGCCAAACATTGAATTCGTCAAGTGAATTCCTACGGCTTTGGAGCAAGATTCCTATTTTGATGTGAACAAACGGAATTTGATCGCCAGTAAAGACAAGCGAATTGTGAACCTCTTTACTCGAGGTTCTCATCATCGCAATCTGAGCGTGATTTATATCGTGCAGAATCTATTTCATCAGGGAAAGGTAGCCGCAGCATAAGCCTAAACAGCCATTATCTGGTGTTATTCAAGAATCCACGAGACAAACTGCAAATCCTGACTCTGGCGAAGCAAATGCATCCCGGGCAGACGGATTTCTTTTTAAATCAGTACGAAGAGGCTGTAAAAGGACCTTTTGGTTATCTTCTGATTGATCTGAAAACTACTACCCAAGATAATTGTCGGTTGCGAACAAACGTCCTGCCTAGTGAAGAAGGCTTTAACCAATCAGGTTTCAAGAAAATATTCCTCAAGAGCTTCTAAAATATCTGAAGCAGCAAACTCTTTCGCCTGTCCCGCTTCTTCCAGCTATGCAAGAAATACAAGGCAACATGGATGACGTGCTTTCTCGAAACGATCTTCGGGATGATGAAAAAGCTAAACGATACCTTCAGTTGCAAAACAGATACCTGGCTTTTAAAGGACAATTAAGAAATAATCAGCACTGTTCCAGACTTAACATCAAGGACACAAGATTCTTCGACAGCAACGACAGCATTCTCCACTCCCCTCAACCCCTTTAATGTAACACCTGAATTAACACAAGCGGCTAACTCTCAAAAACCACAGTAGAAACCCCATCACCACAAGGCCCGAAGCGCAAAAGGCGTCGGATTCAATTTCTAAATTATTTAGATGATCATAAACCTCATGGCAAACAGCTGAAGAAACGTCGGCATAAGAAATTCAAACCTTACAAGTACTCCATGGGCGAAGAAGAAGGAATTAATTAATTTCCATTCCTTTGTATTTGACTCTTTTTGTCATTGTTTTTTAATAAAGTTTTTTAAAACGGTATCTCTCTTGTGTTTTTATTGCTAGCAACTATGAGTCGCGTGCTTTAATTGATCCTTGTTAAGTTATTTTTTTTATAATAATATGTCAAGATGCTCCCTTGAGGTTTTCCCTGTAGAGCTAATTTGTATTCAACTTTGGGCTTTTGAACTCGCATAATTACCTAACGGTGCGTGAAACGCTGAGACTTCAATAGTTTTTCATTTCCTCGAGATAAAACGAAGAAAACGTCAGACAAAATTGAAATAAAGCGTTTTCAGTCCCACTTTGTGTATGTTTTGTTCATATATCCGAGTTTTAGCGCTAAATAAGAAGACGTAAACTTTATTGAAATAAAGACTTTTCAGCTTACTTTCTGTATGCGTTTTGTTTATATATCTGAGTTTTAGCGCTAAATAAGATATAGGAAGCCGTTTCTAGCGTTGCTAGGTGATCGCTTCTCTTATTCCTATTTTTCTTTTAATAGACAGTCCGAAAACAGGGCTCAAATTACTTCACGGGCAAGTCTAGGCAAGCCTATTGTTCCTATTGTAGTAGAGTGACGCTCATTAGTAAACCTATCCACTTTATTATATATGGAGGAAGGCACTTTTCCCCCAGGTTATGACAATGGGTGACGTCATAGACTAAACCTAGCTAGACCTTGCTAGACACCAACGGGGTTAAGTTTGCTGCAGCCCTACTACTTGCCCACTTTATGCGAACATTTACAAGAGCACGCATGCTCATTAAGATAGAACGTTAAACACTTGCGTTACATTAGTAGGCGAGAGTCAAGTCGCATAAATGCGGGAGTGGAATTTATGTCCACTTATGCCAACATTTATGAGAGCAGGCGTGTGCATAACAATAGATTGATATGTACTTGTGGGAGCAAGATTAGATAGTAGTCATGCGCATTCGAATATCTTAAAACACATACCAAAGACGTTCTTCTTTTACAAAGTTGCTAACGTGTAGGGGTTGAGCATGTATTGTCAACCTTCACCTGCCTTCGAGAGTCTGGCAATTGTCGCATCAGCCCCAGAGTCTACACAAGCCACCCATGCACACTCCACTAACTTCAACATTCACTCCGCATTCAACTGAAAACAATATTCACGCTTGTAGATCGCGCTTTGTTTTGACTGTTTTGTTCACATAGAAATAAATATTTTTTATTTAGCTGCATGTCACATTGAATCATGCTGGTAGGCGAAAAAATAAATAATGAAGCCTTAAACTGTGACAAGACAAAACTTTTATTAACATAGAGTTTTGTTTTTCAGCATATATGTAACGTTATATAATGATGTAAATGCTACGCCCACAATGATTGGTCGTTTCCCATGACAGTGATATAAAGTTCATATCAAAAACAGGACCGTTTCTTCAAGTTAAAACTGAGTTATGTATACTGTGCTATAAAAGACATTTGTTTGTCATGGACTAAAAGCACTGAGTTATGCTTCCTCCCCTGAGTCAGAGAAGAATTCGATTTCCTCTACATCTGCTGATTCACCCATTCAGTAGTCCGGTAGACCACAGATGTTGATGTTGGTTTTTGGTCCCCGAAATCAACGACCCACCGAGAGTAACGACACCCCGAAAGTAACGAGCCCCAAAGGCTGCTAATTCCGAAAGTAACGAGGGTCGCTACTATGGGAACTTTACGGTATTAGGTGCACGTTTGGCGAGGTATCAACAAGAATTTTGAGGGAAATTTACTCCTGGAGAGTAGATGTGTGTGTTTTTTTTTTCAATGACAAACTATAGAGATATTCAGAACAATTAACTGAAAATAAATAAATGCTGACTCTCAATTGTTTGCTCTTTTTAATTGCTCATGTTCGAAATAAGGGAAAAACTCAAAAAGTCGGCAAAGGACTAAGCGTTCGGAAAATTTACACAAACATGCACATGCCGCAATTCTTCTAACCGATGCTTTTAAACTCCAAATTTCCGCACAAAGAAGGCGCCTCGCCTTGTACTGGTAAACATTTTCAGTACCACTCAAAGGAGAACTTTTTAAAGCTTTTTTTTGATATCGCGAGCCATTGGAATATCAGTAAACTGCCAATTATGTATAAAGGGAAAAGCAAAAACCTCATTTTGAACGAAGTTTTAAAAACCATATGGACCCGTGTGGGAACTTGTCAAAATGGTCACGCTACGCTGCTGGTGGGGACAAACGGGCAGTGTTGCCGCAGGGGACTCGCTCTCTTCCTTCTCCTCCGGATATTATCTCTCTGCCGGAGGTCCAATGTATGTGGGACAGCGAGGCCTCGGGCTGGTTTCACTCTTCTGGTTATAGGGTGGAGGTTTCCACTGGCACTAACCGGTCTTGCGGTTGCGCCTTTTCTTTGACGATGAGGGTCGTTTCGTCCACTGCTCCTTTTCTTTGGCCGGTGTGTCGGAATCCTTCAAGGGCGCATTTTTTGGATTACGTGTTGGGAGGTTTCAATCCGTTTTCCGTGCAGTTGGAAGCCCATTACTCTGCTCAATGTCGACTACAAAATTGCCTCCCGTGCGATCATCGGCCGTCTTCTTAAAGTTATTCATTTCGTTGTGGCCAATGACCAGACTTGTGGGGTGTCGGGTTATTGAAGACAGTGTCTCTTTGCTGAGGGGTGTGACACACTGCGTCTACTGGATCCCATCGGCCTAAACCCCATAGACACCTTATGAATTTTACACAACGTAGTATTCCTTATCGTCGTCTTTTTCGGTTTCGCTTCGGTTTCGAGCACTGACTATAGTAGACAAAGCTTGCCGGTGTTTCCTATTAGTAATAAAATAACTAACATAGTACGCGCGTTCTGATTGGTTAAAAACCTATGGCTTATTGTGCCGGTAAAGTCATAGAAAACTTAAAGTTATTTTATAAAAGCAGTAGACCACACTTTCTATGAGTTTACCGGCGTGATAACCCACTTGGGATGTTGGGAGAACACTCGACAAGCTACAGTAAGTGAAAGTGTCATTTTCTTATCACTAATTAATCCCCAGGGATGATATTTACAATTCAAATTGAACGTGAATAGTAGACGGGTTAGAATTAGATGCCATCGGTTTAAACCCCTTGGACACAGTATTGTTGCTTAACCCTAATCACTATTCACGTTTCATTTGAATGCAAATAACATCCCTGGGGATAAATTAATGTTAAGCAAATGAGTATATATAATAGGAAACACCGGCACGCTTTGTCCCATTCACTTCACTTTGTCCGACACAAAGGACGACTGGCGACCCACCCGACCTCCCCAGCAAGTAAGTCGGGTTCCAGATTGCCTATATTCAATTCAGTCTGTCTTGGGCTTGCCCCCGGTCAGATTGATTCCCCATACCTTTTTATAATGTCATGAATAACCATACCCAGGGAGGAATATTGTACTAATATAATGGCAAGTGTTTAACGTTTTATCGTAATGCGCATGCCTCCTCTCAAAACTGTTTGCATAAGGGGACGGAAATTCTACTCCCACGCGTATGCAACTGAGTTTCGTCTACTAAAATACCGCATTTCCAACACGGGCACTGTGGGACCCGTTACCTTATAGCAGCCCTAGCACGCCCGACTGCTCAGGTGCCCCGTTGGGCGGGGGACGTTTCCGGGGGCCAGGTTCGACTCCTGGGCGATTTTGGCGTACTGGTGTACCCTCCTTCAGGCGTTGCTCGGCAGAGCCATTGCACTCCGGCTCTGTTAAGTATCGTGATATCGTTCGGCTTTTGCATTGACCATTGCACTACCGGGTCCGTAGCCGGGGGCGCCTGAAAAACAAAACAAAAAAAAACATTACAGTGGGGTCGATTTTTTTCTTCGCACAAAAAGGGGGGGACCATGCGGGTAGGGCGATTACTTACAAATATTGCTCACGGGAAGTCTTGCCCTAAATATTTTGTTTTACTATCCCATCAAATAAAAAAATGACAGATTCGAAGCAAAACTCGTTATAATCAAGACTAAAATTGCTTTTGTTTTTTTCGCAGCTATGTCAGGTTATTTTGATTGGAAGCCAGTGGAGTCATGCCTTGATATCAAAACGATCGAAGGCGAACAGGCGGTCAGCGGTGCATACTAGCTAAATCAAACAGGTGTTATATTTCAGGTAAAATTAGTTTATAATTCTATGCTTTTTTACTATTTTTGATTTTCACATTCATGGCATGTTTTTACAGGCCTCTTTCAGGTCTGTTAATTATTTACAGTCCTGATTTTTGGATTTTCCTAGGGGTCGAACGCGGCCAGATTCACTTTATAGCTGCGCAATGTTTTGAAAGATAATGGCCATATTTTCCCTAGAACAGAAATCTTTGTCAGTAATGTTTAGTAGGAATTACTACCTAGAAATTTAGAGTAAGTAGTAAAAGGGCTTTTAATCGCCACATTCCTTTTCTATCAGGCATACTGCCAAATGGAATCAGTTGGAAAAGTTTGGACCCATCTTGCTCGTTTCTCCATGGCAGACGCAATAAACTGGATGAAGGACAGTGGTGAATGGTGGTATGATAAGAGTATTTCCACTGGAGAAACAACTGATCCATCAAGTAACACTGATATGATTTCACCAGGCTTTTGGCTAGTCAGCGGCAACGAGTTTAAGATCACGCGTAATGATGACCGTCAGCACACCGCTCTATTGCAAACAACAGGTGACTGTCTGGGTGGTCAGACATTCAGGAGGAAAATAACAAGCTACGGGGACTTCCGGAATGGCACGACTTGGAGGTTTAATTTTCGGTGTCTGGGGCATTGTACGGTTCACTACGGTGGGCAATACGAGACAACGCAAGGTTTTGGTAACGCAAAGTGTAATGGAACCATTCTAAGCGGGGATAAGATTGGCTTCTGGTGCGACAGAGGGAGATGGGATGGGGCGGTTATGATGATCGGTGGCAGTGGAAGTGGTGATTGTGGTCATACTTATCATGGGCTGGGAATAACTGGGGCGAAAATACCTTCCTTTTCTAATGGTGCTAGGAGAGAACAAGACTTCGGCAATTCACCATATAGCAAACATTACACCGGCAATTACTCATTAAACCTGTGGATACGTTAGGTAGGCTATGTGCCACATCCACTGAGATGTATCCCACACATAATGTAGTGTTAAAAATTGCACCTCACAATTGAATTTCATTTTTTAGACAAATTCTTAAATCAATTTGCTTTTATGTTAACAAACATTCTACTGAGTACCGATTTCTGCCAGTTGGTGACACTTATTACGGTGAGAAGGGCCCATGAAGATAATAGGGAGCTTAAGCAACGACGACGGCAACGGCAACGGGAACGGCAAAAAGGCAATAGGTTTAATAAGCAAAACAACAGCTTTGCTCGTGCAGCACGCTTTTTTTTGTACATTTCTTTGCCGTCCTTGCACGACTCACGACGTGAAACTGCCTAATTTAACGTTTTATGGACGACGTGAACATAAGACAACGACACTCTTTTTCTTTTCCTGAACTTTGATACAGTCCTTTAGAGTTCAGCTCCAGAAATATTCGCCAACATTTTACGAATTGAACGACATGGAATAAGCGCGATAGAGTTTAAAGTAGTGGGAACACACTTGATAACTGACGTTTCCGGAACCGTTGTTGTTGCTTAAGCTCGCTGGTGGTGCTGGTCAACTTGGTTACGATAATGATGACGATGATGGTGATAATGACAGTGATCATGCTTTAAGATTACGATAATAACGTTATCTTGTGATTATGATGGCAAAACAACCAGTCCTATGGATTTTCGACTGGTGGAGTCAATTGGTTTGGTCTCCCTAATCTTTACAGAGAATTAAATTGAAATCTTATTTGCGTGTTTATTTGTTTTTTGAATAGACCGGGTGTGCGATGGGGTGATGGGGTGCCGGGATTTTTTTGGGAAGGAATGTATGGAGTCATCAGAGCACAACTGAGCTAAGACAATTGTCCCACAATACTAGTTTTTTGCAAGTAGGCCTCTTGGATGTTGTTCGTACAGAAGATCCCGACAAATCCCATAATTTCACAAATTTAATTTTTTTATGACGTCCCACTTTAGTACTCTATATACGGGGCTATTCTATTCCAGTTTCTGAACTGTTGTTCACTTGTCTATCACAACACTCTTTCCTCGTTGAATGACTGTGGGACAATGGTCGTCGAGCAAAAACTCAAAGGGTTGGTCGCCTTTACTTATGTTTCCAAGAAAACCAAGAGACCAAATCGCTATTTTATATTTGTACGCAGATTATTTCCTTATCTGATTGACAGGCGTTTAAAAAAAAAAGGAAAGGGTCAAAACAAATAAACCGCAAAAAGAGCGCTTGAAAAGAGCATTTGAGGAACAAGGTAAACGCGTCCTTCAGAAATGCCTCCAGAGTAGGCTAAAAAATCTTTGGAGCATGGTGTAGAGATAAGGTATATTACGATCAACTTGGGCGAATTTTTAGTCTATAAAATTGTTATCAATTAAACTAAAATTAAATTTTTAGTTAGCATTTAATTTTAGTTTTATTCTTATCAGTCTGGGCTTTGTACTCATGAGTGAGAAGTAATTCGCTTTCTGTCGCTGTCTCTTTGAAACTGTTAAATGTGAGTCGATCACGACGTCCGGCAAGAAAAAGAAAAAGAAAGAAATCTACCTAGTAAGCAGAGGATCACGTTGTCAAAGACCACCATTTATAACCCTTTTTAAGAAGAACTTTAAAAGCAGACGGTTTCATTAAATTACAGGACAAAAATATAAAACTTCGACCCCGCCAGGATTCGAACCTGGAATCCCCTGATTCGTAGTCAGATGCCTTATCCGATGGAGTCGATTTTCAATCCCAAGAAACTCATCTTTGACTCCGATATTATTTCAGTCGTTTATTAACTTGAGTTTTCTAAGATTGCATTTCATGTAATTACAGTGGTGACCAACATTGAGTAGCCTGTGAACGCACATGTACTTCCGCAGAATATGTCCGCGTTCGCGGGTTAACATTGATCAACACTATCCAAAAAAAAATGCCTTGAGGGTAACATCACTCCATGTACTTTTAAAATGATAATACTTACAAGTAGCAGAAAAATCAAGGGAAAAGAAATAAGAAAAATCGCGAGAGTTCTCTATTTCAATGAAATCATCAAATTATTATTTTATCTCACAAGAGTTATGCGATATTATTTCAAACAAAACAAAAGATTTAAGTTAAAAAAGTACGACCCCGCCAGGACTCCAACCTGGAATCTTCTGATCCGAAGTCAGACGCCTTATCCACGGCCACGAGGCTGAGATAGGACAAGACGAATGCTACTGCTTTTTGAAAATCATCTGTCGTATAAGTATTTTTTCAAAGTTTTCTTCAGTTCATGTTGTGAAACGTGGAGGCCAGTACTGTTGGATGGCATGGTAACACGCAACAGTTTTGCTCCTAGTACATACAATGGTATAACTTAGAGGACCAAGCGCGGGATCGGCACGCGGTGGGCACGCAGCAGGAGTAGAGAAAGTGGAACTATCTCCTTCCTCGCGCGCCCATCGAGTCTTTGTTGCGACTGATATACTGCTCTTCTATTTGTAACACCTACACTGGCAATGGAGTCCCCGGTAAAGGGTCATAACAAGAAAGGATTTTAAAAAAACTAAGTCAACTGGGCGAATTTTTGTCTACTACCTCTAAAGCACTTGTCATAGCAGGAAATACTTATCAAGTGACTGTATACTGAACAGCTGGTTCATGCACTCATCACATGCCGTTTGGACTACGTAATAGACTGCTTTACCGTGTTCCCGATTGTCAGATAATGAAACTGCAGCGCGTAATGAGTCAAGTCACAAACGGTTTGGGGGACGAGGATATAATGAATTTGAAAAAAATATATTGGTACCTCTAGCAATAAAATGTTTAAAGAAAAAACGACCCCGCCAGGATTCGAACCTGGAATCCCCTGATTCGTAGTCAGATGCCTTATCCGTTGGGCCACGGGGCCTGTTATAGCTGATCGGGTTTTTAATATTAATAAACTTGTCTCCTCTCAGATAATATTGACTCTGGTTGGATATTGTTTTAGTGGCGACGCTGAAATTACGACAGATAGTTTAAAGCCACGAAGATTGAATGCTGTACAATTAACAACATTAATACTATCCAAAAAAAAGTTGATTCAGGGGAAACATCAATCCAATACCTTGTACAATGATAATATTTGTAAGGTGCAGAAAAAAGGGAAGAGAAAAGAATAAAAATCTCGAGAGTCACGTTCTTCATTTAAATGCAAACACAAAATAACAGTATTACAGTGAATATTTGTAATACAGTTGGTCATCAAATTGCAGTAGAATTCTTTGTATACTATGTCGGCCTCGTGGCCTAATGGATAAGGCGTCTGACTTCGGATCAGAAGATTCCAGGTTCGAGTCCTGGCGGGGTCGTACTTTTTACACCTGGTTCTTTCGTTTTGTTTGAAACAACGCATGACCTTTGTGAGATCTTGAAAAAAAAAATTGTGCTTTTAAGAACTCCCGCAATTTTCATGATTTCTTTTCCTTTTTCTCTGCAACATGCAAATATTGAACGATGTTACCCCTATAAAGGCATTTTTTTGGATATTGTTGGTCAATGTTAGCCTGCGAACGCAGACGCATTTTGCGGAAATACGCTGTCTGCGTTCGCAGGCTGGTCATTAGAGAGATTTGGCGGCAAACGTGAATTTATGCCACGTGACCAAGGTTTCCCTTTTCTTTTCCTCGATTACTTCTACCAAAAAATAGTATTTTCACGTTTTTATCTCCCCATTTTTCAATATATTCAATATTTAAACCTCAATATTCAAACCTCACTATTCAATATTCAGACTTCCATATTTATCTTAGTTTCATTATTTAAACAATTATGACCTCCCTCGTTACTCATTGTTTTTCTATAAGAGCCACGTCCGTTATTGTAGGCTACCAAGACACACTGCATTCCTTTGCAATGAGTACTAACTAATGGCAGAGGTCGTTCAGAAAATAACAAATTATAAACAAGACATGCTCCTAGTTACATTGAAATAGATTATTATCTGTTGGTAAAGGTTGGTAGAAAAAGGCTTGACCTGGTTACAAACATTGGCCTAGTCCCTGGTGGGGGGGTACTCCCTTATATAAGCTATATAGGTATGTACCGTCCCATCGGGTCAGGGTTTTGTGCCGTTTTGGTCTGAAAACGAGTATAGACTTTGCCCATTTTGGTCTGAAGTCGGGTATAGTTTTCGAGGGAACTACGGGAGCGTATGAACGTATTTATCGTTTCAATTCCAAATGAGGAAGAAAGAAAGAGAAATACGCGAATTCGAAATGCATTTAAAGAATTCTTTTGTTTGCACTCTAATCTAAGTAGTGATTGACATTGTTTCTGCCTAAAGGCCAGGTCTGAAAACGGGTATGGATTTTAGAGGTCTGATCTGAAAACAGTTCTGGAAATGACATTTTTCGGTCTGAAAGAGGGTCTGGATTAGGAGAACCGGGCGGCACACCCCCAGCAAGAATTCCCAGGAGTACCCCCCCTGGGGCCCAGTTTGATAGCGCTAATCCCCAACTGATTTTCAAAGTGGATCGATACCTGGGCTTCTCTCTTGACTTGTTTTTCCCCATAGCTACTTCCCTATTATCCTGTCTTCTATTTAGAAGAGATTTCACGCAGCTTGGGATTCCAAAATTCACTTAAAAACAGAGACAAGAGTCAACGAGACTCGAGCGCGAAAGGTGTTGTCCCGAAGAGTCAGACAAAGAGTAACAAGAGGGTTGTAATGTGACAAGTCTCGTATTAGTGCGTGGTCATCAGTCAGGAGAACTGTACTGATGAATCACATAACCAAGCCGACTGTGTGAGCCCGCGTTCCTTGGCTTATCCTAGCTAAGGAACGCAGGCTAACTGGCTGGACCGGCCCGACAAAACATCAGTCGAACATAATTAGGATTAACTGAATTTTCGAGAAAAATAAAGATTCATTATTCAAGTATATTTGTTCATATTCAAACTAAATTTTCAAATATTCAAACTTCAATATTCAATATTCCGCTTCCTCCCCCGATAAGAGAACACTTGCGAAAATTGTAAGTACAACCACTTAATTGAATTCCCAAAGTGGACCACTTAAGTTACGAGTGCGCGTACGTATACCCGTAGTTGCTACGGGCATTTTATGCAACCAGGCCCAGACCCTTAACGACAATTGTACAGTCAGTGGGGATGTCAATGATGAACTAGAGTGTTGACCCCAAACCATCTCTTAATTGGTCAAATTGGTGCTCCAGAGACAGTTGACACATCAGCAACCACTGTTCTCAAACGATGGAGACGAGTGCAGGAGTTGATTCGCAAGGTATGGAATCGCTGGATGCGGAAGTATTTACCTACAATTGGATCTTGTCACAGATAGTTTCTATCTACAGAAAATCTCAAAGTGAGAGATTTTGTCTTGTTGATAGAGCCAGACGCATCAAGACCAGATGATTGGACGGATCGAGGCAGTGTATCCAGGACAGGATGGACTAGTCAGAGTGGTAGACGTGAGGACTGGGGGAAGTGTGGAGCGCAGACCAATTACGAGACTCTCACCGCTGGGAACTGAAGTACTCTTATTAAATAAGCACTCTTGTGACATTCTTGGTTAGAATAAACGGTAAATATGAAATAGAAAAATATATTTTCACTAAGAATAAGAATTTACAAAAATTAATGGACAAATGGACTTTGTAATCTAGGTAGTTTTTCTTCTTTTGAAAAAATGATTAGTTTCTTCTTTTTTGATTAGCACTTGTAAATAACAGTAGGCATTACCTTGTGTGTAATTGTGGAATTGCACGTGTGCTTAGGTGTGTAGTAAGTTTGTGCATGTATGCTTTGTGATAATAATTGTAATTGTTGTAATTGTTGTACTTTGGAATAGCAAATGAAATAAAATTAATTAATTAATTAATTAAAAAAAAACTCTTGTGACACGAGTCATTTATGCTTTTTCATAGACTTTGAACAGTTTTTGGAAACATAATTCTAGTAGTTTCATTAAACTAGCACTGGATTTCGATGTACTGGAAATCCAAGAGGGGAAAATGTTCAGGATTATTTTCATTCCCCATTTATAGCTAAGTGACGCGGGTATTTCTGTTATTGACATTTTAACGTAAAAGTCCCCGGATGTGAAAACAGTCTTTTGTGGGCTTATTGGAAAAATAAAGTTGTGCTGACTTCACGTTGCAATCTTTGAATGGATTTTCTATAGACATCGAGTGGAAACCTAAGGAAAAACAAGAATAATGGGAAAAAGAGGAAACCGAATAGCGTTGACCGAGATTTGTCAATTTCACTCATGTTATTTTTAGAGGTTGTAATTAAACGGAATTCTAATACCTGAAACGTGGTCACATTTTTATCGATTGTCTGAAATGTCATCAAGTCCACACGCAACTGCCTCAAAGCGAAAATGTGGCCAAAACTTTAATATTCTCTACTCTTTGGCAATAGGCTATGGTGTAGAGAGGCAATCTGCGAAGGGGTATGGTTTAATTGGCAACGTCATGGGAAAGAGAGTTGTTGCAAGAATTGAGGCTAGTAGCCTAGTGCGACGTTTTTTCGATAAGTAATTATTAGGCTGCCCATGGCAAAGCCTAATTAAAAAAATTAGTCGCGTCAATGTCGAGAAAAGACAAAATGGCGGATACATCCCCGAGAGATAATAATGGGACAGAAGAAAAATGCCCAGTCTGGCCCTTGGGATAAGTGAATTTCATCAAAGTTGTTCTTAGAACAATTTAATGCTCGAAATTAATCGGAAGCTGGTTTCCGGAGAGGTCCTCAAATGTTAATTTAGTGTTGTCAAGAGAGAATTGAACAGTCGCTATTAAAATATTCTACTACTAATCACAAGATAATCTGAAGTTAAAAAAACAAAGAACAGCCGATATCTATACCACAGATGATTTAGCATCAAAATAACTCATACACTGTCTTGGCCTCGTGGCCTAATGGATAAGGCGTCTGACTTCGGATCAGAAGATTCCAGGTTCGAGTCCTGGCGGGGTCGTACCTTTTTTCAATTGATTCTTTCGTTTTGTTTGAAATAACGCATTACCTTTGTGAGATAAAACAATAATTTTGCAGTGCCATTTAAAAGGAAAACTCTCGAGAGTTTTGTTATTTCTCGTAACTTTTTTTCAACAACTTGAAAATATTCTTCTTGCAAAACGGAAGCTAGAGTGCTAGAATGCAAGGCGCCGGGCAGGCCGAGGTTCAAACGGATGTCTTGATCATGGACTTTTCGAAAGCTTTGGACAAGGTGGGCCACCAACGCTTGATAAAGAAGCTGGACTTCTACGGTGTACGGAACAAAACAAGGCATTGAGTACAGGCTTTCCTAGCTAACCGAACACAGCAAGTTGTCGTTAAAGGCAAGTTGTCAGACATTGGTCAAGTGCAATCTGGTTCCCTCAAAGGTCTGTACTGGGTCCATGTACCCATATACCAAACAAAATAGGGATAGAGTAGAGATAGTGCAACGTAGAGCAGCACGTTATGTCCTAAGTTGTTACGAAAGGTCTGCCAGTGTCACTGAAATGTTGAGACAACTTGATTGGGAAACTCTAGAACTACGTAGAGAGAAAGCTAGATTAACAATGCTGTATAAAATGGACTGTAACTTAGTTGCGATAGACAAACAGAAATATCTCGAGCCAGCAGGACGGTCCAGCAGGCATACGCACAGACTCTCGTATAAAGTCCCAGCGTCTGAAACAAACTATCACTTATACTCTTTTTTCCCTACTACCATTACTAAGGACATAAAAATGTATTTTTGGACAGATAAAGTTATTTTGATCTTTTTATTTTAAGAAATTATAAGAAAGCTCGTTGCTTCTACAATAAAGTTACAGTAAGCCTTCTCATTCATTGATCCGAATACCGCATAATATATACTAAAATATAATGCCTATTATTAAGATAAAAGATGCATCTATCTCTTTCTTACATCATTCACAGTACATTCAAATTTTTGTACAGAAGATGTATGAAATTGTTACCATTATCTTTTTAGAGAAATAAACTGTTGCAATTATCCCTCTCATACATTTATATTCAACAATTTGTTATAGAAAATTGTTATAAACCTTACATCATATTTTTTCCAGTTTTATAGGGACTTATGAAATATGTATATAGGTTGAAATTAAGTTTAGTCATCCCTCTCTTGTTTAGAATACTGCAAAATCTAAGTGCATACGAGTTTAAGTGTAACAGGAAGCTACAGGAGTTGCAATAAAAAAACGAAAATTGAAAGTTTGCGCTGGGAAAATTAAAAAAGAAAATAAAACGAAACCAATCATGATTTACTCTAACGTGCTTTGAGCCGGTTCTGTTTGCATTATCAGCAACGTCATGATTGGTCATGGTTTTGCGACTTTCAGCTTTATATTTGAAATTAAAACCTGGTTTCTATGCAATAATCCGGAATTGTCTTGATCGGGGCCTCGATTTTTAGAGGGCTATCAAACGATACCGAATAATTATTACTATTACGATTGCCGCATACAGTCGTTCGGAACCGGTTCAGTCCCGCATTGTATCCAAGGGTTTCCATCTCGATTGCCCGAACACGACATTTTTCAGTGGAACCTCGATATAATGAACGATTTTCTTTACCCCAGTCATAGAAAGATATACGAAAACGAACCTCGATAGAGCGAACACATTTTGCCAATCCTTTGGCCCTTCGTTAAATCGAGGTTCCAATGTAACACTGATTGAAAGATAATGTTGGTTATTGGGCAATACAAACAAGAGAGGAATACGGCTGGAAATGAAAAGTAATAATGGATAATAAGGGATGAATAAAAAAGATCTAGAATTGCTTGTTACGAGATAAATGAGTTTTCTGATTTATAAGAAATCCATATAAACAGAAACAGCAATTGTACCATAGATGCTTTCGGCTAATTCATAGTTCAATATTAGTCAGAGACGAATATTGCCAAGCGAAAAAAGAGAAAATATTGCAATGAAACTACTTGTATAAAACTACAAAAGAACTTTACTTTTCACAAATACCTTGACAACCCTTGAACACAACCATCCCATAACAATGTTCTTTCTTTTCTTTGTGCTACGTTTCTTGTACTTACCGGTTCGATGTTCATGCACGTGTTCAATGAAACGTTCTTGCTGTTGTATTTGAGCGGGTTCTTGTCCGGCTACTCCAAGGAACTGACCGTCATTGTTTTCTGCATCAGAATACGGTTGTTCTTCACTAAGCACTTTCCCTTGGTCAATATCACGTTTCTCTTCGCTTTGGACACGTGCTTCCTCGTTGTAAGAACATTCTTCACTGCATTCTTCAACTTCTTTTACCAAAACCACTTCCTTTGCCATTTGATCGTCTCCATTCTGACTATCTTTCTCTGAATCACACCTCAAATTCATCTCATCTGCACTGTACAACAAATTCAAATTCATTCCCTCATTTGAATCCAATTTCCGACCTTGTTCTTTTCTGTCATCCAACAAATCCAAGTCAAATTTTCCATCTAAATCCGTCTTCTGATCCCGCTCCTCTTTATAGAATAACACATCTAATTCAATGTCATATTCTGAATCATACTTCAAGTAGGCCTCTTTTGAAGAACTAAGCAAATCTTGGGAAGAAACATCCTCTGAATCAAATTTCGTATCCTGATCTTCTTTTTGCAAACGGTAAATTTTCTTCTTCATCGTCTGTGATCTCATCAGCAGACTGGTCACGTTCTTCTTCCTCGCTGTGCTCAATTTCGAAATCTGAATCAGAATATGATTTGTTTCCTTCCTCATCACTTTCGCTGAATGGTGCGAACTGGACACGCAGGTGTTGTAATCACACTTCTGAATTGGCTGATCTATGCTGAACATCGAATCTAATCCAATACCATCTTCTGAATCATACTTCTGGTCGTCTTCTTTTGTACAATTAAGCAAATTTATGCCAGGAATTTTTTGTGAATCAAATTTAATATCATGATCTTCTTTTTCCATACAGCAAATTTTTTCTTCACCGTCTGTGATCTCATCAGCAGACTGGTGATGTTGTTCTTCCTCACTGCGTTCATCTTCGTAATCTGAATCAAAACCTGATCCGCTCTCTTCATTGCCGCTTTCGCTGAATGGCGACTTCTCGTCAGCAGACTGGTCGTGTTCTTTATTCCCGTTATGCTCAACTTCGAAATCTGAATCAGAATCTGATTCTCTGTCTTCGTCATCACTTTCGCTGAATGGGGAGATACTGGGCATGTAGGTGTTGTAATCATACTGTCTTGTCGCTGCTGTGGGTTTTCCGATTGTCTCCAGCGCTCTGACAAATTTGTCAAAGTTACATCTCAATAAAATTTTCAGTTGTTTCTGATCGGAAAGAATGTTATTGTGATGCCAGCACTCTGCCGCATTTTCATAAAATTTAAAAGTATATCCATCAGGCAATCTGAAACGAGTGCCTACATATGTTGTGTAAAATTCCTTGTCGCGTAGATATAGTTTGGAAGGTGGTATCAACTCTACCACGACAAATTTCTTGTAACCAAAGTCGTTTCCTCTTTTGTAGATAAAAAATGTCCTGGTCAGGCGTACGCCAACAGTTTTCTCTTCACGCACTTTTTTTAATTTTTAAACATTTTTCCGCTGTGCGCCTTCGCTCTACCATCGAAATGATTTCTGCGTATTTTTCATTTTCGGTTTCGATATAGGTACCAACTTCATTAAACTTCCATTGGGACGCCATCTTCTGAAACTCTTTCTGAAATCGATGAATTTATTTTCGTTTGTTTTGTCAACTCATTCGAAATTGCGTCATCAAGATTCCACGGTTGCTTTTCAAGGGACCACGCGTACATATGCTTCGCAGAAATGCTCGCAGTTGCAAAACAAATTAAAGGGACAGTGTCCCGATTGTGCGCATGCGCGAGCGTCATTTGTTTTTTCTTCAAAAGACAATAGAACTGTCATATTGACTCGACAAGATTTCCTTCCGGACCGCACTGGCTCGCGGCACGAAGACTTATCGCGATTTTGCGGCTACTACGGCCGCCTGGCGACCCGAAAATCGTTCCGCTCGCTTTAAAACAGCTTTTCTAATGTGAAACTCGTGTCAGAGGTTACTTCAATCAATCAATCAATCAATAAACTTTATTTACCCTCGAATTTACAGTGTAGCACTCAAGTGCTAATATCTTCGAGCCAACTACATTAATAAATAATTATAATAAAAAGTTAATTCTATATAGCAAAAAAGATAACTAATTACCTAGACAAACTAACTTGCAAATTATCATGATGTAGAAAGGTTTGCAGTTCCTGCCCTTTTAAGTAAATTATTGTTCCCAGTAGATATCAGTCGTCGAAAAGAAGTAAAATCAGAAATAGTGCGGTAATGGTCAGGGAGAGAATTCCAAGATGTTGCTGCCAAGTAACTAAAGGAATTGATACCATAAGAAGTGGTCGATGGTTTGGGCAAACAGAGCATATTATGTCCTCTTAAAAAATAGGTGCTAGAGCGTAAACGAAACATATCTTTTAAATATCTTGGATAATCAGAAAAATGAAGACATTTAAAAATAGTGAGAATCATGTTTTGTAAACGCTTGTCCTTAAGGTTTGCAGTTCCTGCCTTTTTAAGTAAATTATTGTACTCAGAGTTAAAATCCTTGAAAATAAATCGAAGAATACGTTTGTTTAAAAGGTCCAGTTTATCAGAATCTTGTTTACTAGAGAAATGCCACACCATAGAACAATAATAAAAGTGAGGAAGTATAAATGCCTTATAAAGACGGAGCATGGTTTCAGTAAACATCAGTTTGCCAAACCTTGACATAACGCTAAACTGATTGTTTACCTTTTTACATATAGAGGACACATGTTGCTTAAACGTAAGATCTTTATCAATTGTAACGCCGAAAAGTTCCACTGAGTCATTTACTGAGAAATTAAACTGATGGTCAGTTTTTCCTAGTATCATCCCTTGGTGTTTGCTGGGATTTGCTATCATTCCATTGATCTCGTACCAGGCATTTGCTGAGCTAACCTCACGCGAGATACGCCTTTCCAAAGATACCGGATCCGTATCGGCGGTGTAGAGTTGACCATCATCTGCATACATATTTAATTGTACAGTTTTGATTTGTAGGAATAAATCATTTATGAAAATATTAAAAAACATTGGACCAAGAACACTGCCTTGAGGTACCCCTCGCATGACTTCTTGCCAATCAGAACTTGTATCACCTACTTTCACCCGCTGCATCCTACCTTGTAAGTAATCTTTAAGAAGCATACAACTTCTACTGTTAACACCATAGGCCTTCAGCTTGGCCAGCAAGAGTCCATGCGGTATCGTGTCGAAAGCCTTAGATAAATCCATTGATATCACTGCAACAATTTGTTTATTATCCAGACTACGCTTCCAATCTTCTGTTAACCTCATTAGCGAGGTTTCACAGCTATAGTGTCTCCTATAAGCTGAGATGTAGTCAGACAATATTTCAGAATAGAACTGGTCTAGTTGAGCAGCAAGAAGTTTCTCAAAAACATTATTTAGGGCCGGTAAAACAGTAACGGGTCGATAATTCTCTTTACTCAATTCATCATTTTTCTTGAAAAGAGGTGTAACCTGCCCCATTTTCCATCGAGAAGGATATTTGCATTGTTTGATCGATTCATTCATTAACTCTGCTAGTGGACCAGATACCGCAGAAGCGGATTCCTTAAGAAGCCGCGGAGTTATGGTGTCGTGGCCGCAGGCCTTGCGTGCGTTGATGTTTGATAGTAGTTTTTCAACCTGGGTCTTACTGGTGTATTTAAAATTAAAATTATGTGTGGCGTTCTTTCTTCTGTTTTCCTCTGCAATTGCTCGAATGCTGGGGTGTGCACTGAATTCATTTCCAAAGTTATTTTCTTTAATGTCCTGTACATCATCAACGATGTGAACAAAATAGTTGTTGAACAATTCAGCTAGTTCTTTCTTATCCGTAATAACCACATCGTTTTCAATTAGTGTGATGTCATTGGCTTGTTTACTGGACCTCGAATGCATAAAAGGACGATAAGCCTCCCAAAATGCACGTGGATTGTCGGTCTCTGACTTGTTTTTAAAATGATCTTTAATCGCTTGTTCCAGTCCAGTAATATTTGCCTGATTTGCTCGCGTTCTAGCCTCAAACGTTTGAAAAATATAAATAAAAATGCAATCTCAACGCGATGAATTATCGCAAAGCCCCGGGTTAGTCAAAAATATATTATGATTTCATTGCACTAGTTTTCTTTAACATGTACCGCCTGTTTGTTTGATTTTTTCGGCCGTAGGAAGGTTCATTTAGGTGAACTAGGTGAATGATGGAGTCACGCAAAGTGGTTCTAGCTTTTGAGTCCGTGGATAAAATGATCTGTACAGGTGCAAATTTTGAATGTATATATTATACCAAGACGAGACGTTGCAACGGTAAAAGCCGTTTATTCGAGGTTTAAATTACAGATGAATGCTAGTTAAGCAAAAATAAGAAAAAAAAATGAAATATATCCAACTGGTTCGTAACTGTAGAACCTTTCTTGTGGAAATGAGTTTAATTTGCTTGAAAATAAAAGATTTTTTTCATGGTATTGGCTTCACACTTATTCTCGCTTTGATACACAGAGTCTTTTTTTCCATCAATTTATTTCGCTTCGGAAATTTACTGCTTAAAAGGCGTGGGTGACAAATTGCTCCTTAATTTTGGCGCGAAATTTCAGCGTTTATACTTTACTACATGAGAAATCTCTGAAATTTGATTGGCTTAGAGCAGTGGTATTTCAGCTTAATTTGAAATAACTACATGTGAAAATTACAAACCTTTCGTGGGTAGTAGTATAAGCAAATAATAGCATGATTTGTACGTGATATTTGGCATAAATACCACTTGTGTTATTTCAAAATTGTCTCAAATTTCACTCGCCTAACGGCTCGTGAAATTGCGTATAACAATTTTGAAATATCACTCGTGGTATTTATGCCAAATATCAATACAAATCATACTATTACCTATACTAATTTACAATTGCACATGTAAAATTACAAAATTGCCATGGCAACGTGCCGTACGAGTCAGTGCCAAGATGGCGGCCAAGTTTTTAAATTTTTTGACTGGTCTTTTGAGTGAAGATGTCAGGGCATTAAAAAAGCTTTAGAAATCCTAAACGCAAATAGCACATCAATAAGGATTCTCATACCTGCCAACTCTGACGATTCTGCCGTGAGTCTCACGGTTTTTTATCTTCCCTTACGAGTCTCCCAATCTCACGGTTTGATATCATTCTGAAATGAGATGTTACGCTGTTGAATAAAAAAGGACATTGCGGGGGAATTCTAGTGCCTGTTTAGGGCTTGATTGAGCTCTGTAACATTTTAGCCACGAAACCTGTTTATCCCGAAGCATCGACTCTTTGCTATAAGTTTCGTCTCAGTGATGACCTATTCTCTGGCATCTTAAAGCCATCATAGAAAAAGCGGCATCTAATATGTTACAAGAGGGACCCCTCTAAATCAGGGTAATATTTAAATAAACAGTTAATTCCCCCAATGTAAAAAGGGTTGTGTACTTCTTTTAATCTCGATCGGGAAAAAATAGAATCTCACTACTTTTGTCTCCCGATTTTTTTAAGAGTCTGTAGATTTTCCTTTAGCAGAGGTTGGCAGTTCTGGATTCTATCGGATATTTTGTCGAAAAATTCTGAAAATTCTGAACTTGAGCCAACATTAAGCTCTAAAGGTTTCAGTGCTTGGAGTTTTCGATTGATAATCAATTCGATAGACACGTCAAAATCCTACGATTGTGAACATAGTTTGTCACCCGTGATATTAATAGATAATCAAAAGAAATGATACACTCGTGAAATTGAGAATAGTTTCACTTGAGTTTTGTCCGAATCCTAATAATTTCCCGAGCCTAAAGAAAAGGCTCGGGAAATTATATGGATTACAAAAAGCAAGTGAAATTATTCCCTAATTTCACTAGCCACCATTTGATTACACATCATGAAACATCGTGAAATGATAACAACTTCGCCTTTCGAGAACTATAAAAGCAAAAATAATAATGCGAGTAAGGATTTGAGGTAATACACGAATTACAAGTAACGTTCTGTTCTAAATTTACAATTGCCGGCAGAAAATGAATGAAATTGACTGAAATGGCCGAATTAGCAAGCTTAGAAGAAGACAAAAGATTAAAAGTACGGCGGTAGCTTAAGCTCCAGCCTTTTTCTTTTTTGTTTCCTTCTGTTTCGCGGGCACCGTACCATTTTCTTCGGTGACAGTGAGATATACGTAGCTATTCTATTGCAGTTTCCGCACTGTTGTTCACTTTTCTATCACAAAACTCTTTCCTCGATAAATGACTGCAAAGCAACTCTCAAAGTCTAGAAGCGAGGGCACCCGGCAATCATCTTGGAAACCTTGGCGCGAAACTCATGCGCGCACAGCTGTGGCTTTTGATTGGAAATACATCGGTCGCTCCTCTGATTGGCTACAATTCAGTTGCGTATTAAAATTCACGACATAACTTTACAGTGGAAATCAATTGAATTCTAGCCAATCAGTGGAGCGACAGTAAGATAGTGTCGTGTTTTCTACTTTTCATTATACTACAATGAAAGTAAAATTACAAGAGAAGTTTTTTGAAAGCTCCTGTGATTTTAAAAGGTTGTATGGAAAGCCAAGGTTGGGAACTGTCGCCCCTCTTTACCAGGCAGGAAAAAAAGTAATAAAACCATTATAATATTCATCAGCAGGCGGTTAAAAGCTAACTGAATGCATAGTGCTTTTGGAGCTGCATTTCTAGGCATTGTAATCAGCAAAAAATGCATGCGCCAAGCGTAGGCTAAAGCTAGAACGTCTTTGCGGCGTGGAGTAGGGTTATGACATATTCCAACCAACTTGGGCGAGTCAGTTAAGTTCATAAAATTGTTATCAATTAAACCAAAATAAATTTTTAGTGAATTTTTAATTTCAGTTTTATTCTTATCAGTCTGGGCTTCGTTCTCATGAGTGAGAGGTGATTCACTTTCTGTCGCTGTCTCTTCGAAACTGTTAAAAGTGAGTCGATCAGAACGTCAGGCAGGAAAAAGAAAGAAATCTAATTAGTAGGCACAGTATCATGTTGTCAAAGACCACCATGTATAACCCTTTTTAAGAAGAACCTTTAAAGTAGACGGTTTCGTTACAATATAGGCCACAAAAATTAAAACTTCGACCCCGCCAGGATTCGAACCTGGAATCCCCTGATTCGTAGTCAGATGCCTTATCCGTTGGGCCACGGGGCCTTCTGTGATGGTAGAGTTAGTTTTCAATCCATCTCTCACTCTAATATATTATTTCCGTTGTTATACAGTATGCCCGAAAAAAAAAAGGAAAAATGTGATAGTTTCCACACGACAACGTGATTTAAGCAATATTTCAGGTATTTTTTTCTATTCTTAATGCAATATTCAAGCTCGATCATTTCGCACATGGTACATTGATGGATTATAATTTAAACAAACCGATTCTTCTTTAGCGGTATCGTTTTAGCATCTACCAGTCGACAGCTTCTCATCTGACCAAATTCTTTGTAGTTTAGGTGAACCATTTCGCAAAAAACAACCAGACTTTTATTTTAAGAATGATTATTTCTTTACTATTTGAACCATTTCGTAATTGCGTTTTGTCTGTGCTATTTGACATGATTGTATTTTTGGTGGTAACGGCCGCCCATAGCCTGCAAACGCAGACATATTTCCGCAGAATTACGTCCGCGTTCGCAGGCTAACATTGATCAATACTGTCGCAATTTGCCTTAGGGACAACATCATTCCATGTAATTTTAAAATGAGAATATGTACAAGTTGCAGAACTTGAAACTAAGGGAAAAGAAATAAGAAAAATTGCTATAGTTCTTCATTTCCAGTGAAGTCAACAAATTATTATTTATCTCACAAGGGCTACACGCTATTATTTCAAACAAAATGAAAGATTTAAGTTAAAAAAGTATGACCCCGCCAGGACTCGAACCTGAAATCTTCTGATCCGAAGTCAGACGCCTTATCCACTAGGAAACGAGTTGAGATCCACAAGAAGACATCACAAGTTGTTACTACTCAAATCAAGAGAAAGTTTACTCGCCATGGTACTCAAAAGGTACTGATTACGGATATCGGTCCTGAATTTGACAATCAGGAGAATCAGGAGTTCGAGAATTTCTCCCCCCAATGGCAGTTTGAGCAGCGATCGTCTAGACCAAGGTATCCACAGTCGGGAATGGAAAAGTAGAGAATGCCGTGAAAACCTGCAAAGGACAGCTCATAAAAGGGAAGGAAAACAAGAAAGACCCACTATTAGCGATTCTTGATTGGCCTAACAACCCAAGTGAAGGGATTCAGCACCTCACCAGCCCAGAGGCTAATGGGTCGACGCACCCACACTTTGCTACCAACAGCCGAAAAACTCCTCCGATCAAACAGTGATATGACGACCACAGCGAGTAACTTTTCAGCTAGGAAAAGATTGCAGTGCAAGTAGTACAACAGGGACATCAAGAACCTTGCCCCCTTTATAACAGGCGATGTCATCCGCATGAAGCCCCCCGGGGAGCAGAAATGGAGCTTTGGCCACTGCACACGCCCTCTTGGCCGACGATCACAGTGGAGTTGAGGTAGATGGACGGCGCTTCTGCAGAATCCGCCGTCAGCTGCGGTCTACCCTGGAGCCACTTCATGGAACTTCATGGACTCGCTTATTTTGCGCCAGGCAACCGATTCATCTAGGGGTCATGACCGGTGTGGAGGGCGTAATACCCGTAGTCTGGAGATGCGAGAATCGCTTCAAGGTTGTATTCAAATCATCCTAATGTTCTGCTATTGTTGAAACCCCTCCAAACTGCTACTTGCTATCGGTTTGACATAAATTGGTATGGTGCATTTTTCCGGTTTTATCACTGTTTATCCTGCCCACTGCAATCCACTGTAAGGAACAAAGTCACGCACAGGCCTCTCCACCTTCACCAATTACTTTTTTCTTAGGGTAAATTAAATGATAGTTACCTGCCCTGAGCAGCACATTAATTCTTTCTCTCCAGAAATGGAATGTCCTACCAAAACAGAAGGCTCCGTGGCCCAACAGATAAGGCATCTGACTACGAATCAGGGGATTCCAGGTTCGAACAGGGGCATCCAACGTCAATTTTCGAAAAATATCTGTTCGGAAGACGATTTGAGATCTAGCATTTTCGGAACATTTTTTGTAAAACTTCTTGTTTGCCTGCCTCTCCTTGGATTTTCGAACATCTAAAAAATGGTATGATTGCCTATTTTTAACGGATTTTTACCCTAAAAAGGTCACCAAGAATTTTCGGGAGCCTTTTTTCTGGCTGAAATTTTCGAAAAGGTAAGTTTTGATTCCTATAA
>NC_133206.1:26665123-26690123 GCF_958299795.1 Porites lutea | reverse complement strand
AAGGGAAAGCGCGCTTTTATGTTAAACACATAATAGATTGTTTACTATCCAATCAGGGTTAAAAGAGCCCGGGCAAGTCTAGGCAAGCCTATTGTTCCTATTGTAGTAGAGTGACGCTCATTAGTAAACCTATACCGAATTAGTATGCAGGAAGACCCTGACTAGGCACTTAAATTAATGTGGAGGAAGGCAGTGACTAGGCACTTAATTAGTATGGAGGAAGGCACTTTTTTGTCTAGGATAAAACAATGGGTGACGTCATAGACTCGACCCTTATACATATTAATTAAGGGAACGCACACGGAACGCAAAGGGAACGCACCAACGAGGCTTATCTTTGACCCTTGTATACTACTCTCCTCTCCCAATTTTTCCTGAGGGAGGGGGGATGTCTGTACACAGGCTACAATTGACGAAGATCACATCATCAAGCGCCGCGTCAAGGAGCCCATTGCCATAAAACAAGGAAAACCCTCTCTGACTCAGACAAGGGAATGGACCTCCGGGCTATTTACAATACTCTCTTGGGAATACGGAACACCCTTTCTGTTACGTAACACAATCTCATTTTAAATCGCTGATGAAGTTCGAGCGATTCGAACAAAATATTTATCTGAATATTGTTTCAAACTTTTTTGCTTCGAGTTTTGGAATTTGTTGTTTCTATACACGTCTTTGCAGAATAGCCCTTTAGGTAACGTGATGGTTTCATAATAATTATTGTTAGCAAAACTTTTGAAAACTCAACCAAACCCCACCCCACTTGGTCCCTACTAAAAAATTGGAAATAAAAATCACTGTGAAAGTCAAACATGTTACACTATTGCAAGCGATTTAAAAGGTTATTTTATAGTCAATCAAAAGCTTGGAAAAAGGTAAATAACTTGGGGTTGTAGAGCCATAGCTGTTCACTTGGCTGTGGGAGGAAATACCCAGGCCAGCTGTAACCCAGGTCTCCTGGGCAAGATGATCCGGAAATCATTGACAAAAAAGCCTGGATGGAATAAACAGTGTCAAACCTACTCTACAATTTCTTGATACTAATAACCTGTTCAAAACAATGTAGTTCCACCCCCATCAGGTGTTTTATTGGCAGCGACATAAACAAATAAACTCTGGCTGATGATTTACTGCAATCTGTT
This sequence comes from Porites lutea, assembly GCF_958299795.1. Lineage (NCBI taxonomy): Eukaryota > Metazoa > Cnidaria > Anthozoa > Scleractinia > Poritidae > Porites > Porites lutea. The sequence continues at coordinate 26,688,981 of NC_133206.1, read as the reverse complement.
TCGGTCTTCATCAATTTTGTCACCACCAGTTTTTCTTGGTATTTACTGTTTTATTTAAATGTTTCCCCATGGTAAAGTGGCTACCTGGTTCCGCTAGCCCCTATGGTTATTCCAGGCAGCCAGTCCTCTTACTTATATGTTCATTGTCTTAATATTTTGGTTGTTAGCAAGAGTGAGTACAAATAAAGATTGTTGTGGTCGTCTTTTCATTCACTTGTACTTTGGTTGGAATGGCCTACCAGTCTTAAGGAAATCCTAACCTTTGTAATAATTCAGAACTTTCAAAATGCTTGCAAAATTCAAAAAATCAGTTAACTCTCCCCAAGCCAGACAGCTTTGGGACCGACAATAAGCATCCACTCAAGAGTGATATCCGTCTTATTAAGAGTCAAATAAAGGAAGTAGCTAAGGCAGGGACCAACTATAGGGGTATGTTCTACCAAGGCATACGTCTATGGGGAAAAATTACGGATACTAAAAACTACTATGGAGAAAGATTACGGACACTCAGTGTTTGAAAGATCTTCTACCAAGCAGACGTACAGATCGATCATTAGGGACTTTAAGATCCAACGGCGCGACGGCGACAAGAACGTCGCTTAAAAAGTGAATTTGAGTTTTTTCAGTCTTTATAGCGATTATTCCTACCCACTTACTTTGTCAATTGTAGGCGAACCCTCCTGAAGCTGAATTTTAAGGGACCATATTCAAGCTCAGAAAGAGAAATAAAATTTCGTCGTTGCCTGTTTACGTCTTCCATAAAACGCGAAATTAGGCATTTTCACGTCGTAGTCGTGCAAAAACAGGAAAGAAATGAACAAAAAAGTGTGTTGCACGTGCGAAGCTGTTGTTTTGCTAATTAAGCCTATTGTTTTTTTGACTTTCTAGTTGTCGTCCGCGTCGTTGGATCTTAAACTCCCTATTACGTCAACGTGGCCGTGATTATATAATACCAAGCATTTTTTAAATAGACGCCTTTTTAACTTTATTTTGTTTAATGTTTGTAAGAAAACTTGTATTCTTATAAATAATTCCTCTTTTATTGCATTGTGCCTGAGAGTGTTTTCTTTAATCTATCAATAAAGATCTTCAATTCAATTTATCAATAGAGAGTCGACTGTAGTTTCAATATTACAAAAAAATGTATATCAAAAGTATTGTAATTCCACTGTTTAGGTGTTCCTAATGCTGTTGAGAAGGGCAAGCAATCACAGTTCGTCGAAAAAAGTTACAAACTCAAACGCCTTGCCAGAAAAAGCATGTGCCACAGACAAACTAAACTCCGGTTATGTCCGTCTGCAAAACAGCGCAGAAATCCTTGTTCTGGGCCTCCAGCTGTGTACTAGGATTTGAGTATGTGCCATGATTGGCCTGTTAAAAAACTATATCGTCAATTTGCCAATCAGGTTGAAGGGAAATTCGCAACACGTTTCTGGTAGCAGCTTTCTTTCCATTCAACTTTTCTCCCAAATTTCTAGAATTTTTTAGCTCAATGGTTTGCATTTTGGAAATTCAACAGTTTCCAGGAATCTTTTGCGGGAAATTTCTGTACTAGTGGGGCGGATATGTGCATGGATTGTGCGACTTTTGGTTAAAAGCATGAAACTTGGCAGAAGTGTATAACTTCATGATCATGTGCCTAACAAATGTGGATATGGAGCCATCGCGAAATATTATGGGTTATCGAGATATTTCCGGTATCCAAAATAGCCATCAATTGAAACCGGAAGTGAACATTTCAATCCGGAAGTAGTTTTTAAAAAGCGTATTTTCATTCTCTGAATCGATTAATTTGAATATAGACCGATTTGGGAGATACAAAAGCATTATAACTATTGTTTTTTTGGTGAAAAAGTTATTATTTTGCTGTTTAAAAATGGAGGGGGTAGGGGTTTATGTTACTAAAATACACGACAAAAATGTAAACAGTTTAAAGAAAGCCATGATATTTTTCCTTCGTGTTTGATCCTAATCAACCCTACATTTTTTAGTTTTACATTTATAATCAATAAACAAAGGTATTTTCCTGACTTTTGCCTGACTACGGAGTAATTGTACAACAAGTTACATTGTTACCCTCTAGAAATCATCTTTCACCGGCAAAGTACCTTCCCTCTACATACATACATACATATACATACACTTTATTGAGCATTCCTAAAAAGGGCTTTTCACTATCAATATTAAAATTAAGTTAAATAAATCAAATGGGTGAATAAATTAATTATTTAATTAAATAACTTAAAAAACTATGTACAACAATAACTAAATAGTACTTAACTTTGTACAAATTTTAACATCTAGCCTAGTTCATGTTACAAATTAGTTCATTAAGTAAACGTCTCTTAAAAACTTTAGTATTTATGATTTCCCTTAAGTCTTTACTTAAATTATTCCATATTTTCACACCACGGTAACAAAAAGCGCGTTGGCCAGCATTGATTCTACAAGATGGAGTTCGCGCCTGTTTTCGTCAACACGTAGAAATTCTTTCCAATTACGTGGAAGCTGATTATTGGCTGTATCACGCCTTCGAACACCGGTTCCACGTTCAGATCTCGTAATGGCTTTTAAACTGTTCTCGACATATTCATCCCACACAATGTCTACATGCTTAACATGACGGAGCTGTGATTTTTCATATGGCAAGAATGATTGCTCGGCATACCTGAAAAAGGTTTTCGTCCGTGGCTTGATGACCACTGCAGCACCATCAATGATAGTGGCATCAACAGCACTTGGCATCTCCGTTCGCCGCGTGGTATTAGCCTCTAGGCATTCTGTTGGCTCGCATTTCTTCTTGGGAAGACAAAGTTTTCCAACGTACGATAAGGATGGTGGGCACCCTTGGTTCTCATGTTTGAAAAACTCGTCTAAATCACCGTCCCTTGTTTGACAGGATATGCCGAGCCTTGCAAAAAGTGCACAATCACTCTTCATGAATGACAACTGCTGTGAAGTCTTACATGATTCTTCTGGTGCAGAAAAATTTTCAATGAAAAAACTGACTTTGTTTCTCTTGATAGGATCATACAGTGACTTTGTTCGATTTAAAAGACGTTCAGTTATGAATTGGTTACACTGCTCCTTACCAACGGCCTCTATCTGAGGTAGAATTGTAACTGCAGCTGGCTCAGCAATTTCCTTAGTGTCCAGAACGATAAGGTCGTTACTTTCTTCCAGGAAAGGGTAACCAAAATCTTTCATCGTTGTGACAAGCGATTTCACGTCTTTGAAAAATGACACTTGAAAGCTTCTTTGTACTTCATGGCCGGATCCGCTCCTTGAACTTCGGCTTCTGTTGTCATAGAAGCTTCAAACTCGCTCACAAGTCTTGCCATTTCCGGCCCTGATGTCATCCATCGACGGAGAGCACTAGTGTTCTTTGTGAGGACCACAGTCACACCATCTCCTTTGACCATCCCATTGTTCTGTTCGTGCGCCTGATCGATAGCAATAGCAGAATACCGCCTTGGCGACTTGTGGACTGTGAACAACTCATTTTCAAACTGAATGAAGACACCTGGGGCTGTCTGCTGAAGTGCACTCATATCACGAAGATGAACGGGAAGCCAAGGTGCATAATTAATGTGATTTAACTCAGGCCTCCGCGGCTGATTTCACATTGGGCATCCCCAGCATCGGTTATTTCAAGTTTTGGGTTATGTTAAGTAGTAAACTTAACAGAATTCAATTTGAAAAGAAGCAAGAACCATCACTCCGGAACGGCCCTCTGCGTTGTGAAAGGAGCTCAACGTTGTGATTGTATGATTACTCTTTAGCTGCGGACAATAAATTTAGTAACCTTGACACAGAAATTACGGTTCTTAAACAATAGCTATGTCTATTTTCAATTTTTTTGGCAATTCCGGCAAAAGTGTGTAGCACTTCCGGTTTAGATAAGGTAAAGCCAAACGCTAAAATTCTCTATTTCCATAAATGCAATCTGCAGTATTGCAATAATACAGCCTTATTAATCTTTTTAACTAAGAAAAAATGAACAGACTTTTCAACTTAAGAGTTACCGGAAAGCAAAGAAATTCAACTTCCGGGGATTCATCATTTCACTTCCGGTCCCCATAACTCGCGTCAGCACCAAAATCCGCGATGGCTCCATATCAGAGAATAATCAGTGTAGAAAAGGCAACATTTTTACCAAATGTGATTCTTTTAACCCAAAAGCGCACAATTCGACACAAATTCTGCATATATCCGCCCCACTATACCATTTGCCGCTTTTTCCAAACATTCAAAAGTTTTGGTTGAATGGAAAGCGCTCTATATCTCCGATGCAGGCAATGCCAGACCTTATTCATTAACAAAGACACAAACAAGCAAAATTGTGATTTGAACAATAACTTTTAATCGTTTGTTTTGTTTGAAAGTTCTTTTTACACCTTGAAGCCACGGCTCTTTCTGCGACCACGAGCTCTCTCAAATTTGCGTCCCTTGGAACGAACATAAGGCCTGTGAAAGAGAAAACAGAGAACAAACTAGGTTGAGAAATGTAAGACTACACCGACGACTTCCGTAACTTAAGAGAACAAGAGTCCAAAAAGAACATGCTTGTCTTCTTTAAAGCTGCAACAGGATTTCAAATGAAGGGGACACTGTCTTGTTCAAAATACCCACGGTAACTATTCTTATTTAAATTCCAATCTGTTTAGTGTCAATTGTCTACTGTACCTATACCATGGCTGTCACTAACATTTCAAGTTGTTGGATATATGCAATGAGTAGAGGAGAAATTGAACAGCTAGTACACGGTAAGTTCTTTAGGTTCTGTTTTCCTTTTGTTTCCTATGAAATTCTCCTGCAAGCCCTGGCCTTAAGTGATGGCCCTGCAATAACTTAGTCACCTATAATTATTCTTTGAGAGTAGAATATTTAACTTTGTTTCACTTTAATCAGTAACGTGGAAAATTTGTAAGAAATATAGACAAAAAAGCTAACTTTAAAACATTATTATTATTAGACAAAACTTACTTAGTCTTGCTGTGAGGAACACCTGGGGCAGGGCCAAAGTGTTTCACGCTTTCACGTGCATTCCTTGGACCTAAATTACAAAACAGCAACTAATGACTACACATTCCACACTGTAGGCTGCTTAAAGTTAAAATTAAATACTATGACCTACTCCTTTACAAAAAAGCAACTGTCAAACCAGAGATACTCTGCATCAGAATACCACTACGAGTTCATCAAGTGCTATTAGCATTAGAAGACCGTCGTGTGTTATCATCATTTGCAAAAGTTTTTGTTAAGCTAGCAGAACAGAATGCTAACAAACTACTGCATAACACCTTTCAGTACTACATGTAAGACTCAAAATTGAAGAAAACATTGCAGATTTGATTTCTTTAATGATACTGACAAACAAATGATATCATACAAAAAGACCTACAAGCAGTACTAGGGAGGGGATTGAACAGCTAGGAAGTTCTTTTGGTTCTATTTTCCTTTTGCTTCATAAATGTAGTTGGGATCATGCCCATAGTCGCCTGGAGCAATCCCCAGCCTTCGGACCTTAGTGACAGCTCTGTAAATACCAAAGTGTTGAGCATACTGTTCACAAACAGAGCACACAAACCACCTTACAAGGACCCTACAATCTAACCTCCAGCTAAAATGTCAGCAAAAAATCTGTAACATTCACGAGAGTCCAGGGACAGTAGCAGCTTACCTTGAAGCAACACAGTGTTGCTTCCCTTTGGTGCTCTAAGAGCAAGCTGGTCAAATGTGATGATTTCCCCACCAGCCTTCAAAATTCTGGCACGTGCACCATCAGTCACATGAAGAGCACAGACCTTGAATATCGAAAAGAAATAACATCCACCAAATGAGAGGGTATTCAGGACTAGCAAATCCAACACCTTGCAGGGATATTTTATGAATCAAATTAAGAATAAACAACTACAGAATAAAGGTAGCAGGGACCCATATTCCCAGTTGTCTGGTCGCCCCAGACGACGACAATCTCGTACAAATAATTAAGATCACTATGAGAGTCGCCCTTTGGAAGAGTGAGGTTTTGCTCAACCAAAAAATCTTTTCAAAAATTCTTATATCATTTTATACATTTTCCCTGTGTTCTGATTACATCTTTGATCCACTCAAAATGTTTAGAATAATGGTGAATAACAAGCAGCTTTTGTCTGCAATGAAATGATCAGTTTGGGCGCCATCTTTGATGGTGCAGCATTTTCTACGAAACGATTGCGGGCTCAGTTTTATGTGAAGTACTGCATTCAGTAAATCCATTCGTAGAAAACGTGACAGCAATCATCAAGAGCTGGCGTTTTTTAGAAGGTGCTTTGTCGCATTTCACAAAAAGGTGACATGTGTAGGAGCCACTGCCTTACACCGGGGAAAATGCAACCAACACCAACTTGCCTTAATGGCAAACTGGCTGACCATGGCTACTTGTAAATTAGTAAGGCACTGATCCTGAGCTATAAGACATGAGACTTTAACAAAGTTCATTATTATTATTATTTATCATTAAATACATGTAAACTGTGTTTAGCCTAGGCCTGTAGCCTGTTGTACTTGGCAGTTTAGTTAAAACCCTTTCTTAGTAACAATAACTTTCTTTTAAGCTTTATAATTCTGCCCTTTCATCTGGGTAACCCAAATAATGTTAACAGGCAAGTATGCCATCAGGCATTCTTGCCTGGCAGACAACTCTGAGAAAAAAAGAATATGGACCCTCAGGAAGATATAAACAGACGCTTATTAAGCTAGGCAAAGTATAAAAATGCTTTACACAAGCCTCAAGAGAAGCAGACAGCAGTTTCAAGACAATCATAACAACCGAGGTCAAGAAAAAAACTAATTATAGCTTGCAGTTGAGTTCAAACAGGCTAGACATCTGGTTTTCACTCTCACACACTGTCTGTGAAAAAGAATAATTGACAAGGGATTTATGAAGAACCAAAAGGCTAAGTACTGATTTGGAAACAGACCTTAAGGGCAGGAACCTCGTACAACCTCAGGTCATTAGTGATCGTCCCAACAACAACACATATCTTGTTTGAGATGTCACCTTTAGCTTTCATCTTTCGTACCTTAAAAGCGTAACAAACACAACGAACATTAGATTGACATATGAACTTAAACAACAATAAGATCAAGTAACAGAATGAAGACCTACCAATCGAGAGAGCGCCAGAGGTGGCCGGTTCACACGACTCATACAAAGTCGTTTTAAAACAACTTTGTTGAACGTTGCATTTGTACGGCGAGCCAAAAAGCGATAGAGCTGCAAATAAATGAAAAACACATCCGTTTCTATGATTCTCTATAACATGATTTGTTCGCCCATAAGTTATGATAAGTTATAAAGGAACTACCGAGAAAACCACTAACCTTAACAAGCAGCTTCAGGTAGACATTTTTGGAGGCAGGCTCTCGCCTCACGTTCTTTTTCACGTGCTTCCGTTTGATGTCTATCCCCTAAGAGTAGATAAATAACAACCAGAACGGTTATGCTACGAATCTGACTGAAAATACGTTCTTCATCTACCACGATGTTGAAGATTCAATAGGATATTTTTGGGGGATTGAAAATGTTAGTATGGACTCACCATATTGAGGAACGAAGAGAGCAAACGACTGCAGAGTATTTTGGGAAAAAGTCATGCAGCCTCGTTTTGGTTGTTACAATTCCTACGCTGCGCACCCTGGAGAAAACAAATACCAAGCATAGCAGCCTGGCCGCATTGCGTGCGTGGTTTCCCGACGTCACTAGAAATGAATGCTAGCTACCTTATAACGTCTCTTTTGCACTAATTTTGTTTTATTTTACTTTGAACCGAACACTTTAACATGAGTACCAGGCCTGTAGTATTCAACCTTGTCAACTGCATTATAGGAGTGAGCGTTTTAGCGATGCCGTTTTGCTTCCAAGAGGTAAGCTGAAATACCGGCTAATTAAAAGATCTTGTGTGAGAATAATGTTGATACATATAACTCTAGATCAACTTAAATTGAAATAAAAGCCGAACCTAGATATATATCTATTTTTATTTAAGAGTGGTAAACAATTAAAATTTATCAAGCTGTACGTACGTAGCGTGAGATCATGTAAGCTTATGTTTTCACCGACAATTCGTCTCCGGCGAAAAAAAGGTCGAAGCGCCAAACATAGCATGACTTTAACAATGAAACATGATTTGTCGATGATCTGCTCGCTCCTTTATTGTAAAGTTCCTTTCAAGAGTGGAAATTCCAGCTTTTTTGAAGTAACTCCTTGTAACCCACTGTTATTAAAAACTTGCATGGCTTTTGTTATAATACAAATCGGCCTTGTTGCACAGATTTAATGATGTTTTTGTTCTGACTTAACTTTTAAAGTTCAGCAAAATGTTAGAATTATTTATATCAACTGCCATGCAATTTTGTAATGTGGCAAGTGTGAGTTATTAACTGAGGTATTAATGTTCCAAAAAATAGTGTAATTTCTTTGCTATTGTGCAAGTTAACTCGGTAATTTATTACGCTTTGAAATACAGACACCTTATATTATCGTCTGCCATGCAATTTTGTGATGTGGCAAGTGTGAGTTATTAACTGAGGTTTTGATGTTCCAAAAATATATAAATAGTGTTATTTCTTTGCTATTGTGCAAGTTAGCTCAGTAAATTATTATGCTTTGAAATACAGACACCTTATATTGTCATCTACTACAACAGTTCAGATACATAATTGTTCCTCTCTTGAGCAAGCCAATGAAAATCCTCTATCCTCAAGTGGGTTACAATATCCATGCAATTGATGACAAAACAAGTTCACTTGTTAGTTTAACCTTAAAGCTACTTAAGATGGAGCTGGGTTCCCAGTAATAATATCAGTTTTAAAATAATTTAAAGGATCACTAAGTCTATCATTAATGTTTGTGAAGCTTGTTATACTTGGGAAAAAGGATTTAGTGATAAGCCCAGTTACTCAAACATACTGGAGTCCTGATGGTTAAAAATTAGTGTGTGTATGATAAAGTTACCTAGGCTTTTGAAGGTCACTTTGAAGAATTTTTTTAGTTAGCTGATGATTAGATTGCTATTTGTTGTAAATTTTGTTGAGTAAAACACATGAGAGTGGGGGCAGTATTTATAATGATGGCTATATGGAGATGTTCAGAGGCTACGTTGTTCAGGAACTAGCTTGGGCTACCCTACACTAATAATTTATAATCATGATTTGTTTTCTATTGTAGCACATTTACATGTAGTGGCCCCTGTGTAATTTAATTTTTTTCAAAGTTTAAAATAATTGCAAGTTTATAAGTGGCAATAATATTATTTTAAACTTTTAAATAGTGTTTTTTCACCCCACCATTTTCTAGGAGATTTTGAAAACTTAAGAGTTGTCTGTATTAATTTTTAGTATTTGAGTCAAGTTAAATTTTGTTAAACACTTACATGTAAGAATAAAAATAAGTGAAAAAAGTTTTACACAACTTTTCAATGTTGCCATGACATCATTGTCAAGTGACAAAGCTGACACTAAAAACTTACGTAACATAAATTATACAGTTTCAAGTGGCAATTTAATTTTTTAGTTATTACAATTATAATCATAACTATAACAAAATTGTCAAATCTGATTGGCTATCAACTGCCCTGATTTCAGCCTTAATTGGACAGTTTAATAGGACAGTACGAGTCATGCCTAAGTAATTGGACAGTACGCGCCATCACGCATGCGCTTAAATGGTTTTTTTCACTACTACCAAAAAAAATTGGAATTTCTTCTATTTTGATTTTAAAAAAGGACCTTATATATCACAAATTTTGTTAAAGTTATGATTAATTGGTAACGGAACTTCGTGTCGTCCAATTCAGTCTGTAATCATACTCGTGATTAAACAAATCGGACTCCCGTTATGCGGTCGTCCGATTTTGTTAATCACTTGTATGATTACAGACCGAATTGGACTCCACTCAGTCCTGTTACCATTACTTATTATCTATTATCTATTATAACTATTACTAAACCCTTTTTCACCAAGTCAGATAGATAGATAGTTATTTATTCACCTTAAAAACTTGCAGGCGAGGACTGAATAATTGCGATAAAATTTACAAATGTAGTAATTTACAACTTATTACAATTTACAATTTACAACTGTAATAATTTTTAACTAATAAAGAAAGATGATCCGGCATAATTTACAATTTTAAAGCTGTTACAAAATCACAAATTCAAAAGCATGCGTCAATTTCCTAACATTAAGAAACAAATTACTTCTAGTTCTCAACTACTGTAAACATATAACACCAAAATGCTGGAAAACTTTTCTTGCATCTTTCAGTTTAACACTTTAGACAAATAACTGTTCTGTGTTCTCTCAGAGAGTAGCTTGGCTGATATTTACTTAGAAGTAGTTTGTGGAGACTCTGAGATTGATTAGTGCAAACTTCATCCAACAACTTTGCCACACTTCTTCATATCGCGTTTTTGCAGCTTTTCTGGGTCTTCGCTTAGATAACTTGGTACAAGGCGATGGAAAACTGGGCTGCCCTACTCCAGACTAGAGCAAACACATGTGATGTAAAATAGAATTAGCTCTCTTGTAGCAACATGCGATTTCTTAAGCTGTCTCAGAAAATATAATCTTGTTGAGACCTTTCTAACTAGTTCAGACACAAGGACATTCCACTTTCAATCACTGCTAATATTAAGTCCTAACGATTTCACAGTGTTGACAGTCTCTAGGGTCTGACTGTTAACACAAATAGGTTCAAACTCTGGCTCATTCCTTGCAAAGCTAATCCTGAGCTCTTCGCATTTCCTTTCCTTTACCTGAAATCTTTCATCCCTTGCTTGCCTTGCGAGATCATCTACCAGCTAATGAATCACCTCTGATGTTGTGGTACAGGGTGTATCATCTACATTTTTCCAGATATCTGCCTCTCTTGCATTCAAATCAATAATCATTATTAAGAAGAGCCAGGTACATGTAGGCCCTAACTTTGTCCACTGAGGGAAGCCAGCTGGGATGTAACAGAAGCAATCCTGGGCCAGTTTAACCCTCTGTCTCCTGTCCATCAGAAAGTCAGCAATCCAGCATAGGATGTGGTTCGGAATATCATAATCTGAGCGTTTATGTACCAGGCTATTGTGATCAATCAAATTATTGAAATAAAGCGACTCTAATTGTGGCCACGTTCCCATCAGAGCTGATGTACCAGTTATGGATCATGCTAAAAAGCATGTGCACAGTGATTTGGGTATTGTCCCATATTGCTTTTGTCAATTTTCTTTAGCACGGCTGGCATCACAAAGTCGTGAACAACATTTTATAATCCTTGGTCAAACAAGCGTCACAACACACTTGTATTTTCTTTTTCTCTTGATAAATTCTTCCTTAGTAATTTAGTAACTGAATACTCATGTTAAAAGACATATATCATAGTACTCTTTGTGATTATTTCAAATCCCATAATAATCATTACTAGGAAACCAGTCATCTTAGCCGAGGTTTATTTAAAGGCAAAACAATAAGTATGCCACGCCATAGAAATTAAATTTAATACAACAGAATTCAGTACAAAGGGAATGAGTTACATTGTATAAGGGGTATCAATACAATATTATTATTTTAGTGTAAAGCATTTGAATTATAACAATACCTTTTCTTTGATCACTACTCATGCAAGGCAGTTTCGTTATAGCCCATTTCTTCTTTAGTGTCCATGACTAAATTGACCTCATACAGTTTATGTATTTTCCTTAGTGTGGTATTGTTCTGTGTGGAGTGGCAATTACCTTCAGTGCATGGCTCACCAAAAAATCATGTAGCCTATTGCTTAAAGCGGGGCAAATAGCACGACGAAGAAACTATGAAGGGCTTGGTAAGTGGTTAATTAACAGTTAATGAATGAGGCTGAGTATCTTATGAAGAATTATGGAGATTGAGGAGGGTGTTATCCGTCGAGGCCGTAGGCCGAGGCGGATAACACCCTCCGAGATCTCCATAATTCTTCATATGATACGAAAGCCGAATTCAATAACTGTTTTATTATTCATTCAAAATATTTCCTAGTTTAAAAACATAGCTAAAAACATGCTTACCTCCATCGATCCATCGATGTTCAGTTCATCTTCGATACTGTACGTTTAGGTTTGTCCAGCTCCGCAAATATTCTCCAGATAGCAGATGTCGCCCTTTGAGTTGTCTTCTTGCTCTTCTTTCCATGTTTTTAGCCATGTTTTCGCCTAGTTCTTACTCTTGAAACGAGTGAAATGTCCGCCATTTTTTCAAGTTCCCAACCAAAACAACTCAACCTCGTCCCCAGGTCTTCTTGGTTAACGGTGCCTTAACCTGCGAAAAGCTGCATTTTTGACGTCATTTCCTCGTTAAAGTCAAATTTCTTCCAAATTTGGTCAACAGTAACTGGTTATGGTGAATTAAACGTGTGCTTTTAGCCAATCAGATTCGGTGAAATATTTTGAATGAATAATAACTAGAATTAATGGTGATACATGTAGTAATATTAACCAAGATTTGTGTTTGGTTCAAATCCATTAAAAAAAAGTGCTTCATTTTTACAGTCTTTTTTGTCAAAGTGTCTTTAATCTTGATTTTAAAACAGTCCACAGTGAGAGATGGGTTAATGATATCGGGTTCATGTATAGTCTCCCACGCAAACGCAAACGCGTGACAAACCCGTAAGAACGTTGGCGTGGGAGGCTAGTACAGGGCTTCTGATATTTCGCAGAAAAAAAAGCAAAATTTCGCGGGATTTTCAGGGGCAAATTCGCGGAAAAATCGGCCGATTTCGCGGGATTTTCGCGGCAAAAAAAGTCAAAATTTGCGGCACAATCGGCTGATTTCGGGCGATTTTCTAGGGAGAGAAGTCAAAATTCGCAGAAAAATCGGCCCATTTCGCGGGATTTTATATGTAAAATATTTATATTTATATTATTTATATGTATTTGGAAATATTTCTGGCGGATTTCGCGGGATTTCGCGGAAATACCTGAATTTCACGGGTCCGCGACCGCGCGAAATATCAGAAGCCCTGCTAGTACATGTAAGTTCTTCCAAAGCCACGGTGTGATGTCCATGAAAGCTCTGTTGCTGTAAAAAATATATCATTTTAGTCTTTGAAATGGACAGCACAGTTGAACTACTTGACCTCAGGATTAGAAATTTTAAATCCAGAGTTTGAAATTACAATATAAAGGGCATCCAATTATTAGAGACAATCAGAATTTGACACTAATGACCAAACCGCAGAACATGGTTGCCCCTTGGACAACTAGAATTAAGCTGCTCGCTACGTGAAGATATGAACAGTTATTAAGAGAACCCAAAATTATAATCCTAAGTCGATATTTTTACTTGATACATGTACATGGTACAGTGTAATTATAATTATCATCAAATCATTGTTTATGATTCGTACATATACAAATGTTTGTATTGTCTCCAATCATTTTTATTTTTATTTTTTTTATTTTTTTGTTGGTACGGTATTAGCCCTGTCTTTGTGATTCTTTTCCTTGGTTTGGTTTGGTCTTGTAATATTAATCTTGGGTACACAGACAAGTTTGAGTTATTACCATATTTGAGTTTATATCAGGATTCTACTAAGTATGATAATTTTACGTGACTGGCATCATAATTTTGAAACAGATATTCACTTTTTTTAAATTATAAGTTAATATATATTATTTTATAATTAACACCACAAATAGAAAAAATAGCCACGGGGCATAATTACCTGTACCCTGTACATCTATTCATTGATATGGAGGATATCACATGGCCATGCAGAGATTGGGAGGGATAGAATTTTCTTCTGAATGTTGAAAAACATTTCACAAGTGAGCACGGCAAATGAGTGAAATAATTATTTTTCAACTCAAGAAGAGATGTATGGCATGTTACATTTACAGTTCTATTTTTTGTGATAAAGACGAATGAAATACCAACACATTTCACTCTTGTAAATAGATTTTCGTTTGCTGAAAAGCGTGATTTATTATGTAACAATAGTAATGATGATCATTCCTAATGCTTTGTCTTTTAGCATTGTCTACATATGGAGCACCAGGAAAATTAGCTGTAGAAATAAGGTAATCAAACTCCCAAGCAATTACAGTGTAGCAATTCACAGGCTTGTTCACTGGTATCTTGTGTAATCTGTTAATGTTTTTATTATCACAACAAAGTCTGTGAGTCTGACTTTGCTGGAGTTTGATCATTGGCCAATGAAGATGAACATCTCTTTGTCCCATTCACCCCTGAACAAAACCCGTAACTGCCTGTGCAGAGGATCCTTGTCCCTTGTACCATTTGAGACGTTGTCAGTTTGAATAATCATAGCAACTTTGACACCTAACTTGTGCAGGAGTAGAGGGGTCTTTCAGAACCATGCACAAATGAGTTGGATTCAGTCAAGCTGGCTAGGGAAAAATGCAAATTGACCTGAAAATTTAATGAATATAATGGTCCAACACCAACCTTCTTTTAGATAATCTTTCAATTTTAAAAGTTTTCTCAAAACCTTTTCAAACAAAACTGAATCCTCGTAAATTCCCATAAAGAGTAATGACAGGGCAAGAGAAGCACAAGAGGCGGGGAGGGGAGAAAGCGAACCATCTTAAAATTTTGCCTTCTGCACATCCCTGAAATTCAGAGGCCATAGTTTAGCTTAAGGAACAGAACTGACAGCATAGTGCTGAACTTGTAAACAAAATTGTGGGGAAGGTTTGGTTCTTTTGGCTTGATAGTGACCAGAAAAATAATGGCTCGACTAAATGTAACTTCAAAAGGCATTTTTTTTCTTGCAAAATTTCGGGGGGGCAAATGGCTAAGTTTCAAAGTCCATTATAGCTGTAAGAAATTGTCTTAAAATGGTGCTGTGTTTGATTGAAGACCCTGTAGTTCAGCTGATGACATTATTTTAGCCATTTGCCTGGTCACTAATTAACTTATCCTTAGTTACTCACCTCTTCTACAATGTATTTGGCCTATGCTGTTAGGAAAAAGTAGGGGAACCAATAAAGACTTGTACTTGTGGTGTGGTCTGTCTTGCTTTAAGGATCAGGAGCTAGGTAAAAGCCTGCAGGCAAGGAGTGTAAGATTGATTCACATCACCATATTGTCTTCTTTGATAGAGTAGTCAAGACAACAAAAAAGAATTAATGGTTTTAATCATGCCATTATTTCGATTAATTTTGACAAAAAATATATGATTTATTTCCCAGTATTATAGGTCTTTTAATTGGAAGCCTGATAGCATTCAATGTTATAATTGGAGACTTAGTTCCTTCAATATTTCACAATTTAAGTGGTGTCGAGGTATGTTTCTGTGGCATTTATAACATTTTTTCTCTAAACTGTAGTTACAGCAGATGACAGTTACTGGTATATTATAAAGGATATTATAATAATATGGTGGCAAGAAGACATGAATTAATTTGTTTGTTTGTATAAGTGGCAAGAGAAATGCGCACAAACAAGCTGTGACATGGTTTTTACCACAAGAATGTAAAATTCAATTAATTATCCTGAAGTTAACTTGGTGTATCGATGGACAATAAATATACATGGTAGAGATTGAAAAGCTGTGTTTAATGCTGATCAAACTTATTGCTATTCTCTTTTGTTTGGATGTAATTGTATATTCAAAGACCTTTCTTAACTCACCTCCCACCAGGCCTCTATAAGTTGCTGAAAAAGTGGATAGTGCTTAATTTTCTCCAACTAAAGTTGTTGTACCTTTAAATAGTCAATATAATTTGTTAGCCAGAGGTAGGACTAAGTCTTGAATTGGCATTTTTAGAAACTTATTCTCTGGCTATAACAATTTAAAGCTACATGTATACTTCAGTTTTGTTTAAAACTAATTCATACATGTAATTTTTGTTTTATAAACTGCCCATGACTTAAAACCTCTGTGAAAAACATTTTGTGATTTGAACATAATCTAGGGTCTTTTTAGAATTTTGTTTAAAACTTTTGAATTTGCTGCCATTTTGGCACTCCATTTGTCTTTAGTAGTCTTCTCTTGGAAGTCTCTCTGAAGCAAAGGAACTTTAACCCAGGTTAAGGAACCACATGACATAAACTTAGGAACACATTACTTTAGATACGAGGAAACAAGTGTGGAGTTCTAGAATCCTTTCTTCAAGTTCACTTTAGTTACTGAAACTGCTGTTAAAAGGTAAAACAGGTCAGAAAGATCCAATTGCAGTTAGATGCAACAACACTGGCAACCCCAGAATGGGATAAAATCTTGTTTTTTATTGTGTCTCATGACGTCTTATGACCCTGTAAATTTCCTGATCAACAGAATAGGAGGGGGGGGGACAAAAACGTTTAGACCTAAAAAATTTCTAAAAACAATCTCATTTTGTTCAAAGTGCAATTTTTTTTGAAGAGGTCTTGTATTCTCAACTCATCTCCTCCCCATCTAACCCCCTCCCCTTCCATGGCTTATTCTCAGATTTTCCTCATAAGTTTTGGATTCTGAATCTTACCTTGAGTCTGAGAGAGGGTTTTGAAAAGAAACATATCTTAGCCATGTGATGCCCAATAAAAACTCATCTATCCTGTTATGAACTTATTAAAAGCGATATTTTGTTTTACCAGGTGACTTGGACAGTTAGAGCAATTCTTATGACGTTACTTGCATTTGGTGTTGGTTTACCTCTATCAATGATGAGAAATCTTAAGAGTTTATCTTCATTTAGTGCCATTTCACTGTCCTTCTACGCATTCTTTGTTGTGCAGGTAAGTTTGCCGTTCTACCAGCTGATGTCAAATGATCATGGGTTTGAAAAATTACTCATCAGTGGCTAAACTTTTCAACAATCCTTTTTCTTGGCTTCTTCTTGTTTTTTACAGATTTTTTTTACCGCGTTACCAAGAATTGTTGAAGGATCTTGGATCTACAGTCTGAATTACTGGCGACCAGAAAAACTATTGAACTATGTACCCATTTTTGCCCTGGCCTTTGCCTGCCAACCGTAAGTACTTTACTGGACATCATGATACTTGGTAAATCATTCTCAAAAATCGACCTGTATAATTAGATTACAGTCGAACCTCTCGGTACAGACACCTCTCTAATATGGACAACTCCCTATTATGGGCAGTTTCCAATGTCCCAACAAATTTCTCATTTATTTTCTTTTAAAAAACCTCTTTAATACGGACTCTCTCTAATATGGACAACGGATACTAAATCTCCGCCCCAGGGAGTAAATTCATTTAAACTTAACCTCTTTATCACGGACACTGAGGAGATCAGGTGAATCCCAAATCCCAATCAGGTGAATCTGCACGGGGTGAATCCCATCTAGCTGATGAGCTATGCAAGGTGATATGAAAAGCCCAGTTGCTCTATAGCAAACAATGATTAATTTGCAAAAGGTGTACAGAAGGAAAGATAGCACAAAGATTTCTTCTGTTACATATATTTTTGTACTTTAGTTACTATTTACCGCACTTGCAAAATAAGGAAAGACGCTTTCAGAATTGTGCTTTACATTACAACTTTTTACATTCAGCATTGCGCTGTAGCTCGTTTCGATTAAAAACAGTGATTTGTCTACAACTGTACTTACAGTACTTTGTAGCTGATATGTACAATGTTGTGTGCTACTGAAAGACAGTGTCTTTGTACTGTGAATTAATAAATTTAAGTGCAGTTTAAAGACGATTGTGAGCCTGGTTTTAGCTACTGAACACTTAAAACTGTAAGTGGAGTCATATAACTGATGTCATCGTAGTGACCTCTTTTATACAGACACTTCACTCTGTCCCTTCGGTGTCCATATGAGAGAGGTTTGACTGTAGTATTATTCCTGGAGACAAATGGGGTTGCAATTACTTTGAGTTCACAAAGCCAGAGACAAAAAAGACATCTGTAGATTAGCCATTAACTACCATTACAACTCTCTCCAAATTTTTCATGAGGACTGACTGTAAATGTAAAATCCTTTCTGGTTCCACAGACAAAAATACAGTCAAACAATTGATTCAAATATTAAGGTAGCTTTGTAATTCAGTCCTTGCGCTTTCCTCCCTATTATGTCTTGTCTCCTGCCACTCCATCCCCCTTTTCTTTTTAGGCAGAAGCATTTTAGGTCATTGATAGTCAGGGTAGCTACTATCACTAGTGATCTTCAACAATTGCATTGCTCAAAGGGGCTATGTCAGAAGAATTTTGCTGTTTTAGGTCAATTCTAAGCTGTGCTGCATGTAGTCATTACTTCTTTTACCCATGCCTTTACCCATACACAAAAAGGAAAAACTCAGGCTAATTGATCAGAAACTTCTCATGCTGCCCACAACATGTCCTGAAGTATAGTGAACTACAGAGAAAATTGGGTACATTCCCTTTATATTAAACTGTTAAACTCATCACCAATAGATGAGCTTGGGCGTTGGTGCCTTCAAAGTTGGTGGAGCCGGGCAATGCTCTAGCATGAGGAGGAGGTATCCATGGCAACCCTGCGAGCGGCCCCCACCAGGCACCGTCACACTGAACAATTCAGTGGAATACTTACCGACCCAATACTTACCTAACCCACACCAAGAGGGAGGGAGGGATGGGAAAAACCAAAGCACAAACTGGCACGCAAACAGCAAGCAATTGCAACAACACTTTGCAAAGAACTGCAAGCAAGCAACTTCGTATATAAGTCACGAGGTACCCCTGCTAGAGACATCGGGCCACCCCTAATATAGCTAGGGAAACAGCTGACCAGCATTGCTACGAGGTTAACTTTGCCTAAATTACATTTAGCCACATTTAAACTCTTCACCAATAGATGAGCTTGGGCGTTGGTGCCTTCAAAGTTGGTGGAGCCAGGCAATGCTCTAGCATGAGGAGGAGGTATCCATGGCAACCCTGTGAGCAGCCCCCACCCAACCAGGATCTCCTTGGTGCTTGAAAAAGGAGGGGGCCAGCGAACAAGGGTGAAATGGAACCTCCGACTCCAACAACCCCAAGCACCAAGCGCAGCAGTTGCATCTAAAAACAAACACACTTACCAAATGAAAGCAGCTGACAGTGAGAGCAACGCCCAAAAACTGCAGTGCAAGCCCCGAGCAATTCAGTGCTAAACTTGACAGCAATGTAGAAGGAGATGTGGATAACCAACGCCAAGGACACATGATGTCAAGCCAGCTGACCAGAGAAGCCCGCAAGAGCTTCCAACAGCGTGCGAATATAAAGCTGGTATGCATTACTAGTCCAACGTCCAAGAGCCTGAATCAGGTGATCAGGAATGCCGTTGCGAGCTGCTACCGTGGCTGCCCCAATGCGGAAGCTGTGGCTGGAGAAATTGCCCTCAATCCCCGCGGTAGAGAAAATTTGCCACAGCCAATCAGTCAAGATTGCGCGAGACAGAGGTTGACCATTCGCAAGAAGGAACAAGGGGCCAGGGGCATTTCCTCGTATGGAGAGGTATGCCAGCAAAGCGTGAACTGCACAGAGGGGTGCCCTTCCCAGACCAATATGGATGTGGCAGCCTTGACGGAACGGATCCGTTTTCGACGCTTTTATCCTAACACGGAGGCAGGTTGGCGACTGGCGTGAATCCACTGCGATGTCAGCCACTGAAAGATGAATAGCTGGAGAAAAGCTGGTTAAATTGGGGACTGTAAATTCAGCAACACGGAGAAAACCAAAACAACCCAGCATGCAGGCTGCCCAAAAGGCGCAATGATCGAAAAGCTTGAGGTCCAACGCCCGATGAATGACCAATAGAAGGCTGTCAGTAATCGGAAGGCGCTGAGCAGCCGGGGAACCCTGGGAACGCTTGACCCCTCTCAACACTCGTTGAAGCCGCAGGCAATTAAGCAGAGGGTCAGGAAAACCTTGCTCAATGTGCAAGGAGCAAACTGCAGATAAATAAACTTTAATTGAAGAATGCTGAATCAAATCTGCAAGAAATGAAACAAACATATAGTCCACTCGTCTGCAGGGCAAGGCGACCCATTGGAGTGGAGCTTTCCAGCTTGGCGGCAAAATTCGATGAACTTGCGTTGACCTGACGCATAAGCTTTCCGGGTGAAAGGAACCAGACCCTGGGCCAAGAAATGCAAGCACCGTTGTTCTAGGGAGGAGGTGTCAAGCTGTCCAGCAGGAGCTGCGGAATCGGACAAGGGGACGCATGAGCCTCTGGCGCCAGCTGCCTGAACTCCTGCCAACGGAAACGAGAGATAGCATCAGCAATTTTGTTCTCGACTCCAGGAACATGAGCAGCAGTGAAAGTAAAACCCTAACGCGCTGCCGAGAGCAGAAGATCACGGAGGAGGTGCATTAAAGCTGGAACCTTCGAATTCCTGGTCGTGAGAATCGCGACTACAGCCTCGTTATCTGAGTGAAAAAGGACATGCTTCCTGGCCCACAAAGATCCCCAAAGATGAGCAGCAATCACCACAGGAAAGAGTTCTTGGTATGCAATAGATTGCCTGGCCTGCACTGTTTACCAGGCACCATAAAACCACTGGCCTTGAGAATAGGCACCAAAGCCAATCGCACCTGCTGCATCCGAAGTGACCTCCAAATCTGTGGCAGCAGATATACCAGGGTACAACCAGAACCCAACACCATTCCAGGAAGCTAGAAACTGCTGCCACCACTGAAGGTCAAGACAAAATTCCTGGTTAATCCGAACAGGATGGTTGTTGTTACGGAAGCAGCACAGTAAATCAATAAACCGACGGAGAAAGGCTCTCCCTGGCCAAACTACTTTAGCCGCATGGTGTAAATGGCCAATAAGGGACTCCAATTCCCGCTTTCTGCACCAGCGACGAGGCATCCACGAATGAATGAGTTCCCTTAGTGCAAGCAATTTGTCCTCAGGAAGACGGGCCACTTGGTTGACGGAGTCTAATTCAATTCCTAAGATAGTCATAGAAGTGGCTTGACCCACACATTTGTTAGCGTGAAGAGGCAACCCCAGCCGATGGCAAACAAGATTGCTGTGTTAAGGTTATAAGCACACTGGAATGACTGTGGGTGACCTGCGGTAATAAAGTCATCCAAATAATGTAACAGATCGGAAAGGCGATGCTTATGGAGAAGGATCCATTCAACCATATCAGCTACAGAATTGAAAATAAATGGTGCAGAACGGAGACCAAAAGGAAGCGAGAGGTCAACGTAGAACTGACCACGCCACCTCATGCCCAGTAAGAAGCGGTCATCTAGATGAACTGGGATGTTCCGATAAGCGGATTCCACATCAAATTTTTCCATAAGGGCACCTGGGCCATAACGGGAGACCATGCGAATAACTTGATCAACCTTAATATACTGGAGAGAAAAATCCTAAGGATCAATGCCGTCGATCATACTAGCACCCCGTGGGGAAGACAAATCGACTATCAAGCGCCATTTGCCGGGCTGGCCTTCTTAGGAATGACCCCAAAACTGCTAATATGCAAACGAGGAAAAGGGGAGGAGGCGAAGGGGCCTGCAACCCTGCCCAGAGAGACTTCATTAGCCAGATACGCATCTACAATGTGGGCATGGAGAAGAGCAGAGGGCTTGTTTCTTTTAGCTGGCTTAAGCTTAAGAGCTGAGTGGAAACCTAACCGAAAGCCATGCTGGAGACCCTGGAGGACATAAGAAACTTGTTGCTGGTCGGGATGACTGGCCAATTCCTTTGAAAACTCCTCCACCTTAAGGGGACTAACTGCTGATACAGGAGGGAGAACTGGATGAGCTGGGAAGAAAAAAGGCTATTTGAAAATAAGGCCGAGCCAGGCTGGGAAGGGGGGGCGGGGGCAAACCAAAGAGAGAACTTTTGAACAACAAACCACAAACTCAGACAACTTGACAACTTTATTGCAGCAAATACGGCCCGACCTAGCTACTGTTGACAAAAATTAGGTAACACAACTTAAGAAGTAATTCGACGACTAAACGTCAGGAAACATGGAGACAAAACTAAAGGCAATCAACGCAGATAAAAAAAAACATAACAAAAAAAACAAGGCAGAAAAACAATCAGGAAAACAAACAAGGCACATCCATTAACGCCTGGTTCTCGAGGTGGACGTGGGCACGGAGGGAGGAGAAGCCGATCTATGTTTACGATCGTGTGACGACGGTTTGTCAAAACGACGGGAGCATTCTTACGCACGGTGGGAACCTGCACAGGTGCTGCAGCGATGGGCAAACCGACACGAAGCAAATTGTGCCGAACAGCGGCCCCTGTTCCACGAACGGCAAATGACCTGGGAGGAGTCAGCTCCAGATGGTTCGGGTAGCTTGCTCAAGGAACCACCAGACCCAGAACGCACAGAGGCCCCAACAGCATGAAAATTGTAAAGCTGAACGTTCATGGTCGACCAGTCCACAAGCTTCGTCGCCGCAGCATGCTGGCGGAAGGCCTGATCGTATGCCAGCCAAACACGACCACTGAACTGGCGGTACGTGCGCAGGATGAGAAGCTTGTAAGAAGTTAAATCTTTCCAGCGGTACGGAAAATACGATGTCAGAATAAAGGCTTCGGACCAGGTAACGATGTCCTCGATGCGTCGGCGTTGCTTTTTAGCGCTTGGCAAAAACACTAACCGCCCGTCCAGGAATGCTTGCGATTCCGGCTCAGTCTGAACAATGTTGACTGACAGCAAATCCCCCAAATCCACGTACTTGCTGGCAACAATTTGGCTAACCGTTTTCGCCGGAATTGGTGAAAAAACTGGGGCCAACTACAAACGGCTGTTGGAGAAGCGGTCCCGATGGCAGGTTTGCAGCCAAGGCGCTGTCGCTGAGTGGCACCGGGACAGAAGCGCCCGCCGTGATCAACGTACTTAAGATCGGTGAGCGCGGGGTTGCAAAAGTGGCAACAAAGGATGGCACAGTAAAATTAGGCCTACCTTGCGTGGCTGAAGGTGAAGATATCGCCTGTTGCTCCGGAAAGGCGCCTCCAGAAGCTAGAAAGGTCGCCGTTTGCTGCGACAAGCTGGGCGATGGGGCAGGAACACCCCCAAAAGCTGCTTGTGGCTCCACGCTATCAGAATTTCCACGCAGATTGCTCGAGCTAGAACCAGGACCTTTTTCTGCCGCTAACGAGGCCTTCACGGCATCGACGATTGCAGCGATTAGAGCGGGATCGTGGACACCAGCAGCAACAACTGGAGCGGAAGCTGTTGAAGATGTTTGTGGCGCCGAGTTTGCCGCAGAAGCGAGCGACGAAGGACCAGACGACTCGGCGTGCAAAAGGGTATCCGATGACGAGTTCTCCCCATCCAAATGAGCAGCCAAACTATTGTTGGTTCGACGAGCAGTCATTTTACAAGCAGAAAACAGCAAGCAAGCAAAACCAAAGCACAAACTGGCACGCAAACAGCAAGCAATTGCAACAACACTTTGCGAAGAACTGCAAGCAAGCAACTGCGTATATAAGTCACGAGGTACCCCTGCTAGAGACATCGGGCCACCCCTAATATAGCTGGGGAAACAGCTGACCATTGCTTCGAGGTTAACTTTGCCTAAATTACAGTTAGCCACATTGAAATGAACAAGAGACTTTTTTGTTCTGTTTGCTCGCTACTTTTTTAAAAAGAGGCACCAGTTTCCATGGTAAAAGGATAGTCCTGTCATGTTACCCTTGCAATACAATCTACATGTTTAAATGACATATATCTTTTTTTTTGTCAACACTAGAATCAGATGTCTGTATGATCCTAATGTGTGTTTGTTTTAATTACAGTCAGCTTTTTGCATTGTATGAGACTCTTCCTGACCCATCAGTAAAACATATGGAAGGTGTTGTGGACACTGGGATCAATGTAGTGGCTCTCGTTTATTTTTTGGTAAGTTCTGGCGGGCTGTCAGGAGAGCAGGGTGCAAGGAAAGTCAGTTTTACAGCTTTCC